>NC_064598.1:54808388-55115509 GCF_943734845.2 Anopheles funestus
CAGGAAAAGCGGATAAATATCTCGATAAAATGAAGCACGATCGTGCCGGTAAAATATCACCCGGTGCATTGTCAATGGGCGGGAAACAATCTCCTTATCCGCCCAACATTCCAGCATCCTCTTCCTCTAGTCATCCTATGGAGCAAACGAGCGGCGGCAGTACCGCCAAGGGCAGCGGTGGTAAGGATCAGTTTTCATTGAACCTGAATCAATCCAACCTTGACCGACACAATCGAGCGCACGATCAACAACAAACGCTGGAGAAAAAGTCGTCGGGATCAACGCATACCGTTGCCTCGAACAATTCATCTACGCACAATGCGAAGCATGGAAAGAAGGCTAAAAATTACAGCAATCACAATACCGCTGGAGGAACCGGATTCGATTTCGATTACGACAACGGCAATACCTCGCCTCTGTACTGCAACTGGGACAAGGTAAGATGGGTAGAATGTTCGCATTATTTTTCATCACAGTCGTTCAGATTTATGAAAGTAATTAACACTGTTCGACAACTTTTTTTCTTTACAGGAAATGCAGGAACATTTGCTCCCTTTGCAACACTACATTTTAGAACAGGCGAAACTGTCGGGTTCTTATGGATTAGGGGATTTGGACTCTGATTCATTTCACTCCGACAGTCAATCAGAGCATTCTTTCTCGGGGCACGAGCCGGATAATGAAGATTCCGATCATTCTGATGGCCATGGCGACTATTTGGCACATTATCCTTACGAAGAATACGGTGCCCGTCATGCCCAGGATGGTGGCGTGTCATACTACAACTTTGAATTCAATTTTGGCGACCGGGACGAAAAGGAAGACATGTAAGAATAGCAATTGAAATTTTTCTTGAAATAATGATAATGATTAATTTGTTTTTGAAAATTTTCAGATCCGAAGAAGTTACGGCAAAGTTAGAGAGCATGCCTGATCAAATATACAGTCCAGTCAAGAACCATCCTCCATTGCACAAATTCCCGTCACCTGCATTTCAGGGTGGCAGACAGGGACTTGAAATGACTGGCAGCATGCTGCCAGATGCTGTTGATCGTGGTCCACCCACGGTCCCGATGGGCAGTGGAAATGGAACATTTGGGTCTAAAACTTCTTACCTACAGCAGATGGCTGCCGCAGCTGGACAGCATCAACAGCAGCAATTGAGTGGGGGAATGCAACCATCTCAACAACAGCCACAACACAAACTCAATAAAGCCACACTGTTGCAGCGATTCCAGGAAAATCTAACACTAGCTACTTCCGGACCGGGAGCAGGCAGTAATGGGAAGATAGCAGAAATGGCGTTGCTGAAGGAGTGTGATATCGAGAAATTCGCGCAGGATAATCTCAATCTACATTCGAAGGGCATTTTCCGCAAAAAATCCTCTGTAAGAGACATGCTCAGTTGGACATCGAACGCGATAAGCCGTCCGATGCTTTCGCTAGCCAGAGACAAGGCGGGCAAAAAGATGGCCACGGATCTGTTCAAATTGGTGCAG
This sequence comes from Anopheles funestus, assembly GCF_943734845.2. Classification (NCBI taxonomy): domain Eukaryota; kingdom Metazoa; phylum Arthropoda; class Insecta; order Diptera; family Culicidae; genus Anopheles; species Anopheles funestus. Next base: position 54,809,888 of record NC_064598.1, read on the forward strand.
ATATACATGGGCGATAGAAAAGCACGCATTGGGATGAGCTTGAATTCGGTAGCAATAGACATCGTAACAATGGCGATGGGTCAGGCACAGTTGCGCGACGAACTGTACATCCAGATGTGTCGCCAAACAACAGAAAATCCGAGTCGTGATTCATTGATCCGAGGATGGGAGCTAATGGCGATTTGCCTGTCGTTTGTACCACCATCCCCTACGTTCCAGCCAGCTTTGCTGGGTTATATCAACCGACACCGGGATCCTTCTTTTGCGACCACTTTCCCAGAGGTTGGCAAATGGCCAATACACGTTCAAATTTCTCACTACGCTACGATAGCGTGTCGTCGGTTGGATCGTATTGGCAGCTCGGGTAGGAAGCAGGCCAAACGGCCATCGGAAGATGAGATCAATCAAGCGCGCGAGCAAATTTTCCGCGATAGCATGTTTGGTAATACGCTTAGTGAGGTAATGGAATTGCAGAAGGAGCGATTCCCAGATCGTCAGCTTCCCTGGATACAGACAACGCTTTCCGAACAAGTAAGTGAATTTTATTGTAATTGTAGGTCGTCTTAGGTTTTTGCTTTCCTTTTTTAAAAAACAATACCTGCATTGAATAAGTATCAGTATTATGCCATAAACATGCGATAAAAACAAATTGATATTGATTTTCTCTTTGGCACAGGTTTTACTATTGAACGGGAAGCAAACCGAAGGCATTTTTCGAGTACCGGCTGATGTTGACGAAGTTAACATATTGAAAAATCTCATCGATCGCTGGGAATTTCCCGAAAATAAGGGAACGATGGGTAAGCAATAATGGGGAAAAAGTTAAAAATGAAACAAAATAGGAAACGGGTTATGTAACGAATTTATTTTCGTGTTTCAGATGCCCATGCTCCTGCCAGCTTGTTGAAGTTGTGGTATCGTGAATTGTACGATCCACTGATTCCAGATGAGCTTTACGATGAATGTGTTCAAACGGAAGATCCTGTTGAAGCGGCCGCTATAGTAGAAAAGTTACCAAAAATCAATAGATTGGTAAGTGTAAGAAATGTCTGACATTGTGTAAGAAATAATTTACCAAAGCTACAAGTAAATTGACAAACCTCATCTGTTTGAACATTTCTCCGTGTCTTTCAGGTTCTCACTTATTTGATCCATTTCTTGCAACAATTTTCCTTACCTGACGTTGTTGCTAACACAAAGATGGATTCATCCAACCTGGCGATGGTATTTGCACCGAATTTGCTACGTTGCCAATCGCAAGATCCGAAAGTAATTCTAGAAAATGCCCGTAAAGAGATGACGTTTATGCGCACTCTGATACAGCATATGGACACATCCAGTGTGACATATTTGGTGTAAAGTGAAAACTAGCACGGGCATGTAATATCATGGAGAAAATAGTTTGTACAATCGAGTTGAAAGTATCCCAAATCAAAATAAATACGAACAGGACAGGCAGGTACCTATTTCATTCGCTGTTGCTATTGCTGGGATTTATAGTAGATTTGCTGGTAGAATAGATTTGCAGACAGGCTATATCACGGGTTCGTAAGCGGCTCTGTCAATGCGCATGGAACAGTTCCACATCGCAACACTGGCAATGTTTTACTAGTAGAAAGTTACGCAAAAGAGAAGATCACTCTTGATAAAACATATTATCAATTTGAGAGTATAAAACCATATTTTGCTGCAACTTTTTTCGGTAGCACACCGCAAAAAAGCGGTGCACACAACTATTTGTGTACTGTTTATGAACCCTACAATGAAAACTACTATTAACACAGATTAGCCAATGATCAACACACGCACTGTTGTGATCGGAGCACGAATGAAAGGAAAGTAAGACACAAAAATTACCATACAACTAAAAACACATGTTTTGCACTGCTGCTATTCTTCGTACAATTAAAAAAGAAGAGTCGATTAAAGTCGCTTTTGGGTATGGCAAATCATTGCATCACTTACAGGATGGCGTTAAATTGTAAAACGAATAAAATAATACAGTTTCACATTAAGTAAGCATCTTAAACATCACAGATAGCACACACATACATTCATATTACAAAGAAACAACTTTAAACATCCATAAGTTTGCAGAAATTATAGCTGATGCATACACGAACTGAACCACTATTCAGAATATACAACTTATGGCAACATGAGCAACTAATAGTAATAGCTTAACAAACAAGCATAATATCGAAGAATACTGTGAAAACTCGTACTTTCATACTAAAAGATACAAATAAAAACTGTTGGACGGAGTTAGCAGTGAGCAGACGTTTACAATATAGCTGGAAGAATAGCTTAGAAGAATAAATTACTTCCAAAAACAAAGCATTGCAGAAAGCACAAATTACAAAACAGATCACAAGAAGAACTGATCAGAAAACAGTACTAAAGTAATGGATTCTGCCAAACAAAATCATTGGCTTAATGAGGATCTCGCATGATTGTAACAATCGAACAAGATACTAGTTTGCGAAACAAAAGAGTATGTCAAGTCCATGCTCTAGAAAAGAGATTTCCAAGTTATAACCTTATCCTTTGCCGAAAATAATATGAAGATTTCAAACGACGTAGCTAGGGTTTCAGCAACAATTTCCATCTTGTCATAGTTGTTAATGTGTTTCATTAGGTTCTAGAATGTCCGCGCGTGTCGGTAATCATGTTTATGTGCATCTTATTTACCGCTAATGTCTGATCGATAGTCGTCCTATTCACTTGATAATCTTAGGAGCTAGCGATTGTTTTATACCAAAATTAATTATACTTCGGAACAGGCAGCTGCTAGTTGTTTACGTTCTCTTGCTCTCTTGTTTGTATTAAAGGAGTTCTGTAGATATATTTTTATACTGTGTTTGTTCGAAACCATCGATTTTTAAGAATGATTTAAGGTATATAATTTAAGCACCATGTCATTGTGTGTATGAGAATGAATCGGTGAAAAAAAAAAGTTTTGTTAACCCATAAGGTCGAGTACAAAAGAGTATATGGTAATGACAACAGACTCTTTGCTCTCATCAGGTGTTATGATGAGTTTTAACATCTCTATGGCCTTTCGTGTAACGTACCGCAGAGTGCAAAACTAATATGATCTTGTTCACCTGCAAAACAGAACAAATTGCATTAGGTCATAGAACAAGAAAACAGTGTACGTCCATGTGGCAACGAGACATGAACGAATCCATAAACTATTTTATGCAACACCATTCAACAAGCAAATTAAAATTAGACAAACAAAACAGCAACCAAGCAAATAAACAAACAAACAAACAAACACAGGAGCAGATGCGAGCAAAGAAATAAAGAGCGCTGAACAAATACTGAGATATAAAAATATATATATTCTATATTGAGAGAAGTTTAAGTAAAAGAAGCATACACAAACCAATTAATAATTTATTATGAGGAAACTAAAACATAGATGCTAACGAGAGACGGAAAAACGAAACAGAAGAAATGACATTAACCTGACGCATTATAATGCTAATAAAGAAAAACTAAGTAAAAATGCGTTCCATAGTAAATTTCTTAGTATTGGGAATCGTTCAGTTACTACGGTGGTGTACGTGTGTGTTTCATTGGTGTGATCCACGAACTAGTTGGTTGTACGCAACCGTTACCGACCAATCAGTGTTAATCTGCTTGATTTTGTATCACATCTGAGATGAACTGCATTCTGAAAGTAGCACTAGCACTATTAGTTAGGTTTGGTTCGTGTACCACAGACGATAATGATTTGTAAGTGGGAATGGTTTGTGGAAGTTTAATGTAAAGTTATACAGAAGTTTACTATCACGCTTAACGATTCTATTGACCATTCGTTTATTTATAGTAAATTTCCCATTGCTGCTCTAGTGCTTGCTCGTGGAGGATCCAAAGGCATACCGCTGAAGAACATCGTCGAAATTCAACCAAATCAAACTTTGTTGGCTCGAGCTCTAGACACAATAGAACAGTCCGGTGTATTTAGCTCAATCTGGGTCTCGACAGATCACGAACAAATTGCTGCCGAAGCTAACCGTTACGGTGCTACGGTGTTTACCCGTTCGGCAATGCACGCACAGGACCATTCAACGTCATTGGAAGCGACGCGCGAGTTTCTGGATGCCCATCCGGAGATAAAACATTTCGCTTTAATTCAGTGCACTTCACCATTTCTGCGGGTAGACTATTTGGTACAGGCTGCTCAACAAATTCGTTCGGGTGTGGACAATTCACAGGAAATTTCATCGTGTACATTCAGTGTAGTACGAAGTTATAAGTTGCGCTGGCAGCAAGATATCGAAAGCGGTCGATTACATGCAATTAACTTTAATCCGTTAGCCCGCCCGAGACGCCAGGATTGGTCGGGGGAGTTAGTGGAAACGGGTATGTTTTACTTTTCCGATAGACAGTTAATCATGGAATTCGGTAGTTTCCAAAATGAAATGTGCACTGTAGTAGAAGTGGATGAGCTTGACGCTTTGGAGATTGATACTCAGAGGGATTTGACGTTGGCTCGTATTTTGATCGGAATGGAATAGTGTCGGTTCGCCGCTTCTCGGTATTGCCAGTGTAATTTTCTACCGTGATGTGTTTTTAAGACGATAAACGTGACTGGAAGCAATCAGTAACTGTATGCCGATAGAATGGAACATGTTTTTCATAGTTAGCTCATCATAGCTGATGACATGGGGGATGTTTGAAAAAAAGTATTAGCAATATGGGAGCTAGGTGTGTTGAATTGATTGCATTAGATAATTGTTGATTGTGTGCAACATTGTTTGTTCCGCGAGGTATAGCAACATCTTAGCTATATATACGCAGGTGTATACCTGTGAATGTGTCAGCAAGAATGCATTTACATTTACATGTACAAATACGACCGAATAAAAGGTGAATAAAGATACAGAATATATGAACCGTGACTATTGTTCCTGTTGGTCGATAAGGATTCATACTCCTAGATTTTATTCTACACGTTTGGACATACATTTAACATACTTCGTAGTAATATTCGGAAACACGAATCGATCGTCGATCTTAGTCATATCATCATACGATACCACGTAAGTTTCCTCGTAACCTGCCTTGGCTGCAGCGGCTTGCGATCCGATCGCTGTAAAGCAGGTGGATGTTAATGGCAAGCCAATGGCCTTGCAAAGGGGAATTCGTGCACGCAGAATTTCGGTAGCAATGCCTCGTCCACGGTACTTCGGAGCTACCGACAGTCCCATTGCGCCCAGATATTTATCAACACCGTACCGCTCGTACACGTTTGATTTTTTAATCGCGTAATCGACTAAATCATAAATGGATCTCCATATTTTTCCTTTGCACTGCACAAACATGAAATGAATCCATTATGTAATAACCATATATTGGTCGAATTTGTTAGATAGCAGTGCTCACCTGATACTCTGCCTTATCACTTTGCTGTGAAACGTACAGCATGTTCAGGCCCGCAATTTCGTCGCTACCTTCCTTAAAGCACACGATCACCAGTCGAAGTTTAACGAATTCGCGCCACAGATCGGCCATCTCATCTACGCTCTGCTGCTCACTTACGATATCTAGATAGGAGAATTGGTATTATCACATGCAGTACGCATAATCATCAACGACTGTGTCGATAATCCGCTACTCACTTTTTGCACGGCACGTTGGTTCGTCATAGACAAAATGTTCTATCATGTGCGTGATCGCCTCGTCGAAACGTTCTTCCGGAAGATCCTGCACGCGATATGTAACCAGTTGATCGCTTTCCGTATCCTTGGCTTGAAATGTGTGCCAAACGGATGGGTACGGTACGTTTTCTGGTCGTTTCCAAGTCATAATGTAAGTGGCAAGTTTTATGAAGATTTTTACGCGCTCGTTGCAAAATTGCGACTGTTGTCTTGTGCGAACGGATTACACTGGGGAACCGCTTGATTGTTTGACTATGGGAAACACCCTAGCGTTCCCTCGTCGTGTCTAACAGCAAATTAGCTCGGAAGAAGCACGAGCTACGCGTAAGTGTATGTGCCCTAAAGTGTCTTGCTTGTGTGCAGGCCTGAACTGTGCTTAGTACTGCGGCAGTCACGATAATGTATGGCAAAGTGATACTGGAGTGGGGTGTGTGATAAGGTGACCTTCGTTTTGCTTGAATAAAGTGTGAATAGCATTAGATGTTTTCGCCCAACTTGTCGTGCAAATCATCCGAAAATGCTGCGTGATTAGAACCACTCGGAAAATCAAAATCTGTTCAGTGAAGGAAAGGTACGACATGGGAAGAGGAAGATGCATGACCCCCAACGGAGAGTTTGTCCCACATGGTAAACAAGTGCTAAATCGGCATGCTAAATTAGCAGCACCCCATGTTTTGGAGGGGAACAGGAAATCAGTGTTATTGATAGCATCATTCATATAAATGGAAGATAACGATGATAATGTGTCTGCGTGTGCGTTGTGTTCACACAAATGTATACGTCCTAGTACATTTTCGGCATAGCTTGACCATGATAAGGGAGAAAGATGAAGTGGGTCGTTCTGTTGCCGATCAGCCTCTTTTAGAACGGGAATGTGAGTGAGTAAGTGCGTTTGTGTGGGTAAGTAAATAAGTTATGTGAAATAGCTCACGAGACAACTGAGCTACACGCCATTAATCAGATAGTTGGCGCGAATTGTTAAGTCACTGTGTCAACGTTCTTGGCGACATGCACACACTAGACTATTTTAAATATTTACTTTTTTTCCATCTAGCCAATAGTGAAGCTATTTGTATAAGTATTTTTTAATGTGTATTTGCGAAAGGACAGTGTATAATTGTTTTGCAACATGAATTCATCAAAGTCGATTAAAAACTGTCATTTAATATAGTGGTAATGCCAATGAACGGTAATGCCAATAACGGTATAAGTATATGATTCTACTTTTTTTCGAAAAAAATATTTGTTCGCTTCTATTTATCGAAGTTGAAAAATGAATCCTGCCCCAGTTAGTTTAACTAATATCGTTCGGAAGATTAGACTAAGCGTTTAAATATTTGAAAATGTTCAATGGGAAGCGTCATGGCGAGACGGAGCTGGTGCTAACGGTTGAACTTTACGCGCTTGCGCGGTCTTTCTTGTCAATACGCAAACACATGTTTTCCCTATCATATGGTCGCGTACGGGGTTGAATGTGTTGTTATCATCTTAATTCATACGGCCGCTTGCAAGAGCTGCACTAGAAAAGAGTGCTAGCCACGGGGCAGATGCAGCAGTACTGAAAGAAGTTTCCAGCGTAAAACAGTGATTACCCTTACCTAACGCATCATGCCTTGGGAACGACCGAGCAACGTGCCTTATCCGAATGTTTGGTGGACTTTTGATGCTCCCGATCCGGATCGTCCAGACGGTGCATTGGTGACGTACCGCGTAGAGGATTTGACCGAGGATCGAATCGAAGATGCCATCAAGCTGTACACTGAACATTTTCTGGACGACGAGCCACTTTGTGCGTATGGCCGTGTTCGCCACAATCCACTGTCGTATGAAGAAATAGTTCAATTCTGGATGTACGTTTTAAACCAAAAGATGACCATAGTATGTTACAAAGAAGGATCGAAGGAGTTAGTAGGTGCTAATCTGCTGTCAGTAAAGTGTGCCACCGACAAAGAAGATATATCTAGTTTGGTTAGTGTTAATATTTGATCAGCATTATCATTCATCATTATCATACCTGAAGTGACTATATTTCTTTTTTCCAGATTAAATCCGAAAGCATGCAAAAGTTAGTTGCGGTTAACGACTATATGACCGACACGGTGAACCTATTCGAGCGTTACGGTGTCGATAGGTACCTAACAGCATACGGTCTTAGTGTGAACAATCGTTACCGTGGCCGAGGGATTGCCACTGAAATACTTAAAGCTCGCCGGCCGATTTGCCGGGCATTTGGTTTGCGCCTAACGAGCACCAATTTCACTGCGATTGGTTCTCAAATACCTGCTGCGAAGATTGGCTTTCAAACGGATCTGGAAATGAAGTGAGATTTATGAAATAATTCCCTAATAACAATTGCTTACTAAAATTTTAAACCATTCCAGGTACGATGAGTTCGTGAAAGTTAATCCGACGTACACATTTGAAGGAATTAAAAGCAAAAGTCTAAAGTTGATGAGCTTGCCGATGGAATAAGTATCCTGGTCTTCGAATGTGAAAAAGCTGTGTGTAACTGGGTTTAGTGTAGTGAATTATTAAATAAAGAATATTAGCAATATGTAGTGCTGTGTGCGTTCTATTAAGCTTCCTTTGCCAGCAAACGCGATACGTTATCTTGATGATACAGCAAGTCTGATATGCTGACAACAGGGAAATAGAAACGGTTAGTAGCTACTTAACATGGGTGGCAACAACCTTAAACGACACGGTGGATATTTTTGAACATGACCTAATGTTGTATATGTTGATCTAATCCACTTATGGTGAGCCCATTTCATAATATTTCATCATATACAGTGACTACATGATTGAACCGAAACCATACCCTCACTATCTTGCTATGGGTAAACAGAATCAAATAAAGCCAAAATTGATAAATCAGGTTTTAGTAGAAAGACGTAACAAGAAAGTACACGTATTAATTAACGGAAAGTAATTGATGAATTCTTTTACTATTGGTGAGGATTGATGTAAGTTAGTCTAATTCGTAACAATCAGCCTACAATGACGTTCTTACGACTTTCTACAGTTCATAAATCTTTCATTGAAACTACAGTAGAACGTGGATTATCCGAGCTGCTCGGGACCGGACTGATGCCGGTTAATCGATTTCCACGGATAATAGTTCCGTAAATATCAAGGCCATTTACATATCTAGATAAAGCGTATATAGTATCTATATACTATACTGTGGTGGTCCTTTTGATGTTAAAAATGATTCTGGATCAAGCAAAATATTATCAAACAACAAATAAAGTTTTGAACGTAAAATAAAATCATTTCAAATATATCCTTTGGTGACGATTTTAATAATTTTAACCAACCTGACTTCAGTACAAATGTTCACCACGGTTGAAAAGCTTTCAATTTTCGACGCTCGGTTAATCCGCCCCCGGATAATCGACGTTCTACTGTAATTAAATTCAAACCATTCGAGTAATATTCTAGCATTATTCGAGCAAATGCTAGCAATTTTTAACTCGAATTGCTCCATCTGTTTGCTTGTAGGGAATTTGTCAGTTGGGTAGCAGCGTTTGATGCAAGAAACTACCAACATGGCTTTGTATTTCAAGATAATAAGTTCGTACCAAATTGAGTGTGGATGCGAACAAAACAATCATTTGAAAACGAACCGCTCAACCGGGAACATAAAAGTTACGAACCTTCCGCTGTACGCGGACCTGGCTGTATCTGTATCGATGTATGGTTACAACCGGAGTGCGAATCAAGGTGTGATTAAACGTAATACGATAGAACTTTCTTTTATATTATACAAAAGAGTGAAGTTACATTCAGAGCAGTAGCGGTCCTAGTTTGTGACTTCGGGCACATCCGAACAAAGTTCAGGGATAAAGAATGTTCCAAAGTGAAGAAAATTGCCAAAACGTATGATGGCAATAATCGTCGGTTGATGACGAACATGTGTCGCTGTCGCTTAAGATTGTGTGGTTTGTACCATACAATACCAAAAACCGAATGTGTGAAACGTGAATTGTTGTTTACGCACAAACAACCGATGGTTTGCGCGTTATGCAAATTGTGTGTTCAATAACCTGTGATATAATTTGTTCAAGATTTTGTTTTCATACGTGTTGTGTGTTTGATTTCTGTAAAAATCCATCCGGTGTTGGGTGGAATCAGTGCAATGCGGATATGATTTATACACATCCAGTATTATTTATAAAGGAATAGTTGAAAAACTGTTTCTACAAACAAAACTCTTGTATTTTTCTTGTAATTTTTCTCTAATTTAACATGAAACGAACTATTGATTTTAGCTGTTGGCAGCGCCATGTATGTATATCTGCAGCGATGCAATGAAGTGTGATCGTCTGCGGACTTGTCCAACCGTCTCGGCGCATAGGTGCATGTGCGGAACGGCGTGCTGCAAGGAAACATACTTCGTGCGGAAATAATCACTTTGCCCTCGTGCGTTTGTTACACATTGAAGTACGCGATTGCGCAAGTGGCTAGGTTGGGACCGTTGGCTACTTACATTGGTAGCCGTGTAGTGTTGTGCTCGGTGGACATGGATCGTGAATTCCTGGCTAATGAGTGAAAACATACTGCTGGACATACATACTAATGATATGCTGTACGAGTGGTTACATTCTTAAGCAAACGCAATTAGCTCACAAATTGGCCGGGAGTGTTTAAAAAACTTAAAGCAAAAGTACAAAATATGTAAATTTCAATGTGACAATATAACACGACAAGTGGAACAGATTGGCACAGTGGACATACGTTGCGATTGATTAATGTACATATGCTTCTTCGTATTCTAGAAAAATTGGAGATAGTTCCTCTTTTTTGGTTTTGTTTCCAAATGAATAAAAGCTGAAGAAATTATTTTGCTTATCGAACTTTCAAATACATGCACATGATGCTGCACACATACAAATTCAATCATTCCCTTGCAAATCCCGTCCGATGCGCGAGTGAAGAAGTCCCTCCATCGCTGGTTTGCGGCAATGATCGTTCGGTTCGGTTCAAAATAAATTTTAACACAGGTTCCACCACTGGCCGGTTTTCAGGTTTGCGGGCATCCGCGACTTCACCGAAATGACTTTCCCGTGAGAGCAAAGAAGCAGCAAACTTTGTTAGAGAAGAACTTCTCGGTAACACGAACCGTTTGCCAGTTTTGCGCATGCTGCGACGCTCGGCAGGCCAAGCACTCTCCAAAAACGGCGGCGATGGGCTGTGCGTCCAACGTCGGGTCGGTTCAATTTGAATGAGACGTTTTTTTTTCTTGCTTCTCTTCATTTGAGTTTTTTTTGTGTTTTGCCCGTTCGAATCACCGATCCGTTACGGATACGTTTCGTTCGGTTGGGCATCAAAGAAGCGGGATCTGTTCAGGTTCGGTTGAGACGTATGTTTTTTGCTGCTGTTTTTAGTTTCTTCAATCTGCCCTCTGTTTGCCGACACTTGTCCCAACCGCGGAAGGTGTGCGTGCACCCGGGGTTCATACCCAACGGTTTTGGTCGCGGTTCACCTCATCTGACCAATGTCAGTGCCACAGCCCACGAATTGGCAGAATTGGTAATTGGTTTCCAAGAAAATGTGAAAATGTATTTGTTTCGGTTTCCACCCATTATGCGCTACTTTCTTTACTCTTTTACGCATCCGTGGATGTAGTTTTATAACAATTGTGCGTAGATTTAATCTTCTAGGATTTTGTGGTTAATTTTGTTCGCAAAAGCTATTAATGGTAGAATATTTTTTAAAAGGGTGTTTTTAACGTTAAAAAACGCATTAATGTGCATGTAGTTGAGGGTGGTATGATAGCAATAATAATATGAATAGCTTTGCAATAATAATATTATTTGAATATTTGCAAAGTCATAAAGTACCTAGTCCAATTCGAATGTTGAGACGATAGGGTAAACAAGTCTATTTCATCAAGTAGTCAAGTCATTTTTCATCAATCATAATAGAAAAGCAAAAAAAAAGAAAACATTTCACTGATAACTTTGTTGGTCGGCCTACTTGATCATTCCACCACCTAGTAAACAACGTTTTTTTTGTATACATTTGTAAGCTTAAGCAAATTCATTATTCTTCCGTAAGCTACGTATAATTATGCTGTTACTTTTCTCTTAAACCATTTCTTAGCAATTTCACACATGTAACACTTCCCTCGAATCAAACATTACAAGCACATCATCGGCAAAATAGAGCTGTAATTATTAAATTTTAGATCCATATTTCATTCATTCTTTGTAATTTTTTTCCTGCCGTACGGTTCTCTCATCTGAACTGTTTCGGTGGTGTTGTATCGTTTGTTTGTTTATTGTTGCTGCTTAACAGAACACCTCGCATATAGCGCTTGTTTGATGTTTGCCACAAAGCTGTACGTACGTATAGAATAGAAACCCTTCCAATGGGTGCCCTTACTCGCTGTCTTCGGTGCGCGAATCGCGCGGTTTGTGGCAAAAATAATTGATTACATTATTCCGTCGTCGTTCCTTGTCGTTTTCGCAAGTTTCCGCCACACGCCGCGACCTGCAATGGGTTCGTTTGCAAAACTTTCAGTGTGACTAAATAGTCCCGTTGGTACACACCGCATAAATCAATGGTTTATGTCATGCCCGCCGTTTCGATCCGTGACTTTTTTGTTCGAGTTTCTACACACTCTAGCTAGTAGGTCGATCGATTCGGATCTTAAATCGATCAGTCTCTCGACTGGGAGTGGATAGCAATGATGAAACGAAGTCATGCGGATCGACGCATTTGCCATCAAACACACAAACATTATTGTAAGCTCAAACTCCGACAATTGCAAAGTTCTGACTGTATAAGTACTGTGTGCGTAGGAATAGGTTCACAATCAGAAAGTGGTGCGATGTGTTGTTTGTTTTGTGTTTTGCTATTGTAAATAAACGTAAGTGATCTCCATTCTGTTCCATCCCTTTTTTTATACAGTGATCAATAGTGATAGATTGAATGCCACAAGTGTAACGTTTTCGCACAGCAAACATTTCCGAGCCCTGCGGATTGTATACCTGCCGATTGTCATGTAATGGTGAGTATTATTGGTCCCATTTTTTAATATATTCGTTTAACCCTGTTGCTCAGGCACAACAGCTTGAGTCGTAATTGCTTAAATTAAAAAAAAAAAAAAAAAAAAAAAAAAAAACAATATATTGCATAACACGTTCATCCGTGACCGATTCGCGAGGTACACTATATTAGCAAAAGAACGATCGATGTTTGAAGTTTTATCGTTCCATCATCTGGCAGCACCACCATACTTATTACAACGCGTGGGCCTCTTGTGATGTGATTGATGACTGTCCAGGAATAATCCGATCTGTCTTCTATTGCCTTCTATTGCCGGTTTGTGTACGTCATGAAAGCATCGTAAAGCGCGATCGCTGCTTGTCTCACGGTCCCAAAAGGCGGGTGCCAGTTAGTGACCATTTAACACATGGCACCACCAGCACATGGTGCGAAATTCTGTCCTGGCTCCAGCTCCAGAAGCAACGTGTGAGGTGTTGGTTTTTTTTTCGTGAACCAAACCGACGCTGGTGTGATTTAAAAGCTTTTCTGAAACCTTCCTTGTACACCTTGTTGGCAAACGATCGCTCCGTTGTTGATCAGTCATTCCCGGCAATAAAGCTACGATGACTGTCGAAGGGAAAACTACAGCTGATTGAAGCATCAATCGTGCAGTGGGACAAACCTGGGAACATGGGTTGAGACTCTCCCGCAGGAGAGTCGCACAGAAGGTGCGACGCGCTACACAACTTTGTTGTTCAAGTGCAGGTTTGCCCTAGCGAAGGTGTCGAAACAACGTACTGTGTTTCCCATGAAACGGGAGACGCGCGTCTGCCTATGGATGGATGGCACATCGACGTCAAAGCATTAGTGCTTTTGTGTGAGCTTGTGTGGAGGGGAGGGGGGCCCACTGATGTATCGTTTGCAGCGCTACATGAAGGGACGTACGTTCCCTTTTCCCGGACGCTTGACGGATTAAGCAATCGTCTCCGGGTCGTGTATGGTGAAGGCTGATGATGAACAAAGCGGTTCCGGTCGTCTCATCTTACTTGCCCCGAATGATCCACCTTCTGTGTGCCTATATGTGTCGAGTACGGACAAGGGAAATAGGGTTTGGAAAACACACACAGCACACCACAAATGCTGTTAAGCAACATCCGTCGGAATAGCGAAATTTGAGTTTCCGATAACAATCGTATTGTTCATCAAAAGTTGTGATCATCTTTCATTTTACATTAAAGTTTTTTTTCAGTAACATTTTATTTAAAAAAAATCATCACATAATATTGCTATACTGTTGAAAAGTAACAATTAATTTTAAACGGAATTGATTGCCAATTGATGATTGCAAATATACGTGCAAATGCAATGTTTTCCATTAATTACCATCATCGAACAAGAGAGTTGGGCAGCTTGTAGGATGTACCACTACTTTCTTGCTCGTGTGAAAGTTCTTTTTCTTGATTCCGCATTTATTACACTGACCTTCCCTGGACGGTTCGGTAGTGGTTGGCCGGTTCGTGGCCGTGTTGCAGACTTTAGCTTGAGAAACTTTCGCGTGAGCGGCTACTTTCAAAACCACAAACAAACTGACAGTCACGGTGTTCGAACCTCATTGTTACAGCCACAGGGAGTAAACACTTTCACTTGTTGGCACGGTGGACCCTTTTTGGCTTTTCTGTCGCACTATGTGCTTCCTGTTTGAACGAGAACACTCTTCTCGGTGGTAGGCGGCACGGTCACGATGCAAAAGGATAAATCTTACGCTGGGTTCGTTTCGTTACGCTGCATTGAAGTCTTTCGACTCGGTGCACGGCTAGCGTTGCGGGATCGCACATAGCACACGGTAAACCATTTGCAAAACGAAACCAAATCACACGTTGAACGTTGTTTTGTTTGTTAGTTTTGGTTCATTCTTCCTTCCATTGCTATTCGCTGCTCAGCTAGCGTTTAGCATTGTAAAACACTAACCAGAATCTTCCCAAGCAGCCATAAGTTGTTGGTGACTGTGGGTGGTCTTCTGAGACGCGTCAATATGTGAGAAAGATATTGCGCATACTAATTTGGACATATGTGGCGCGCTTTGCCATGGAACCAGCGTCATATCCTATTTGTTAATTTTTCTTTTTTCATTCAGCTGTTCCGTTCCGAGTCGAAATCTTCTCTAGCTTTGGCTCAATTGTGACGATGGATCCGTTTAGTCATCTAGCTTATCAGCAAGCTAACGATCATGGTGAACAAACAAAACGATGGAGAAACTTGTCAGAAGGAATAAACACTCATAAACAGCTGAACCGACGATGTCCGTATCGCATCGCCGCTAACAATATTGACCAAGTTTGTACTGATTTTGTATCAGTTGTTCGATCGTGGTTTGCCAACAAAAAAAACGTCAATGCGGCGGTGTTTGTTCAACCGTGCAAGCCTCAACGGATGGAAGCAGCTGCAAAAGCTCTGTTGGGAGAAAAAGAAAATATGAACGTTCTAATGCCAACTCATCGCTGGTGTCGTTCCGTCCCGCCTTCGTTCCTGCTGCCCGGCTCCGAATGGTACCGATTTGTCATGCTCCAACACGTTCCCAGGAGAGATTTCCCGGCTCCCAATCGGTGAACAGTTCGCTCGGTCTGTGTGTGTGTAGTTTTATTTCCCACGGTTTGGCAATGATACAACTGCAGCGGGTACGGGCCTCTGTACCGTGCACCTCGAGTGTAGTGGAAATATTTATTTAGGCCGACTGTAAGCAGGCCAATTGCCTGGTGTTGCCACAAAATGCCGTTGACATTGGAAAACCGAAACCGAACACAACGCGATTGCAAATGGGGGGGTGCAGAGCGTTACGGACAACAGATTGAACGGGTAGTAAGCGAACGACGTTAATGCGCAGCTGGAGAAGTTGTGGATTTATGGTCGGCTTCATTTCATTTCAGGACCCCGCATAAAGCTGGGTCATGGCCCCACCAGCCGTGCTGAATATCGTGATCGCCGGTGAAGGGAAGACATGGACAGAGGGTAGTGTATGGTTCTCACACCGCTGGGATGAAATTAATAAACCAATAAAGATAGATAGTATAAAAGAGTTACCACCGCAATGGGTGACGATGTCCGGTGCGTTTGCTGATCCTTCGCAGGGTCGGACCCCAAACCGAAATGACGGCGGAAAAAAGTCATTTACTTCACGGCCACCTTTAGCGGGCACTCCCAACCGCTCGCAGGCTCTATAATGTTGCATTGTGGCGCCGAGGTTACGCGGGTCCTTCCCCGATCGTAGGGTTGTAAAGGTTCGGAACTCTAATGTAGCCGTATGCTCGTACAAGGTAACAACTCGAAACAACGCTTCAGGTAAATTATCCTCGTTGATTTAGTGGGGGTTGATCAGGTTGTGCGAACAACAATGGTTTTGGTGTAAGAGGGTGATTTAACTTAAACTGTTCTTTTTTATCAATGACAATAATAGCTGTAACAAAACCTACATTAGGCAGCAAAGTGAAGCGAATGTCATAATTATCAATAATTGAATGTACAATTCAATTATCACACCTTTGCGTTGTATTTTGCTCTCTTATGTTAAACTGTTCCAGAAAGCACATTTCACATAAGTCAGGCAAAAAGGCACAAACAATGTTGCCACCCATGTTTAGCATCACTCGGGCAAGTAGTGGCAAGTAGTGTGAACGCAATTAATTAGCTATCCTTTTATGGTTGGTGTTTGGGTATTCCGTTTTAACGTACCCCCGGCAGCATTGCCCACTTGTAACGTGCGGATGACCTGTCAAAAAACCACTCCGCTGCCGATTGCATTGATTGCCCAAAGCACGACATAAACCTCCAAAAGCCGGAAATAAAATGGAAACAACAGCAAAAAAAACGGCAATGGAAGAAACGCGAACCGCACTCACGACTTTTCCAAAGGCGGCAATTACAGGCAACCGATTTACCATCATCGCCAGGACGGTACTAGTTATCACGGTTACCGGTAAGGCAATGGTAAAACTCCGGAACCGGACAGTCCCAATATGCAGGGTGCAATGTACCACCGCCGCCGCCGCCGCCGCCATGCTCGACAGTTGGCAAGCTCTCGTGCGTTCGTTTGCAAGCGCATCGGAAAGGTTTTGTTTTCTTTTCCTTTTTTTTTCAACCTAAAACACCAACTTCCTCACGAATACGTCGATGGAGCGGTTTGACAATATGGAAGGTTTACCCCCGAAACACGAACAGCATACTTCTCCCTGGCTGGCTCAGACCTGGCTTAAGCTTCGCGGGCGGCTGCGTTAACGCCGGGTGGAGGGTGTGACGGAGCAGCCCAGGGCAGTGAAAACATCGAGTATGCATCGGAACGAGCTGGAATGATCGTTTGGAGAAAATAAAATGTAGGTCAACAACTCTCCAACGTCAGCTCAAACGTCACCTGCATCCTCGCGGTCACGTTCCCCATCTTCGCCCTCAGCGCGATCAGCTCTTACTCTTCATCGATCCCGTGTATGTGTGTGCGATCAAGAAACGATCTTTCTCTAGTTCTTGCGGATATGATCCGGTTGGCTGGTTGTGCCACTATCATCGGCGGGGTGTTTTGTTCGATCACGGCTAACATAATATATTCAACCATGCACATTCACCTGCTACAAATCGCAGCATCTCTTTCGCACTTACAGTGAATTTTCATCACGAAAAGTTTAAGCTGTTGAGTGCTGTAGCTTTTTTTTCTATTGTACTTGTATAAATTAGTGCTTTTGAAATGAAGAATATATCCTACCGTGTACTAGTTGCCGGAAAGGTGGAAATAATGTTGACAGTGACCTTCTAAACCTGCCCAAACGAATCGTGACGATGTCGGACAGAGTGAACAGATATGGTGCGGCCTTATGCGGCAAGACAAGTACCGGTGTTGGTACTTCGGTGCAGTGCAAACGCAATCTCGTTTCACTTCAGTGCATGTTAGAATCTGCTACAGCGTCTACCACACCTGTACGATGATGCTGAAAATGGGATCTTGGTCGTTTCTTTCGCCGATTGACACGATTCGCCCGACAGTGCGGCGGATGAAAGGAAGCCGAAAGCCGGGACTACATACATAAATGTTGCGCTTTTACAACGAACAGTTCGTATCGGTCCTGCACACACATATGCACCGTTGCACATTGGCATAAAACCGGCCGGCGGTAAAGGGCAATCGGAAGCCAGTCGGAGCCAACCGATGACTGTAAAGCCGGAGAGTGTTGGTGAATTCAATTACAATTTCAAAGGAAATGATGCCGATAACGTGTTGCTTCTATTGCATTAACCGCACATGGAACACCATGAACTTTCTGGTCGTGACAGATAAACCAGACGATGAGGAAATGCAACAATTGGGAGAGATGAAAACCGACGGTTAACCTCACTTCTTATGTTAGCTGCGATGCTGTAAAGCATCACACATTGGAACATGTTCAGTTCTTTTTGGCAATACGAATACGAAATCTGCTTTTCTTCATTGATCCGTTAAAACATGGTCAGATAGAGTGTAAAGTAATATATTCAACCAAAGTACGCATAAGTACGCGTACTTATCATGATGTGTTGACCGCGAGTGTTGACTCTACATTACATTCAAACCTGTCTATCAGCTTTACGTGAGAATATCACGAACACAAGAAGAAAGTACAAACTTAAAGAGCTTAACAAACGCTCTCTCTTTCAACGCTCCAGCAAGACAAGTTCTTGGGTTGCGCATTAGCCATTCGAAGATTTTTAACCCGTCCGGAGTCGCTTTCGCAAGGCCCCAAAAAACTGATAACTAGCAAATGGGGAATCGTAGTGAAAAGCAGCCCGGAAACAGCTGACATGGAACCGCAACTTTGTGTGCCGCAGCGTGTCAACCGCCGGTGGTAATCTAATCGTGGCGCAGGAGTCGCAACGTTTAAGTCGCTGGTACCGGCCGGGAAAGCTTTGTGAAATCGGTGCGGGTGCGTATGTGTGACGGATCATTCGATTTAAGAGGATGAGGAAATGAGTGTAAATGGTGGACAACACCTTTACCGACACGTAGCCCCCGGGGGTCAGTCAACTTTCGCAGAGAAGTACTGTCTCGTCGGGTTGTCTGATAGTGGTAGTTTAAGATAGTGTAACGTCTTTCATCTTTAGCGTCCTACCTGGCAAAAATCCCCGATATTACCAAAGTGTGTACATGGTTTGTATCGAAATGGTGCTAACCAGCTAAACGAACACTAGTTCCCGAAGTTGTTTGACACCAGCAGCGTTGAGTAGTTTAAAGAAATAAGAATAGTTAATTACACGGCACATTAACAACGATCTTGCGAGTTTGTGCGATGGCATTGACCGCCGGCTGTTTCCGTTTCCGCAACACAATTTTCACCAGAAACGAGAGTATGTTAGGTTTTTTTTTGTATTTCTGTTTAGCACTCACATACACTGTTCTCTTCTTGTCACATGCCCTAACTATTCCATCTGCCGGAAAATGGCGATTGCCGGAAGGAAGGGATGTGTTCCACCTGCCAATTTTGATGAATGATGGGAATTTAACAGAGGGAAGAAAAAAGTCGTTAAAGATGATGAAAGCGTCAACGAACCAGCTCGTCAGGTGCAATCGTATTCTTCCGTTCTAGTGTTAGCTAGTAATAAGATAGAGTTAATGCTCGAAAAGCCGTTAGCGAAACGAGCTCGTGCTTTGGTAGTCGAAGATCATGGGGTTGATCGTATCGCAAACCTTCACAGAAATTGGCTCCATCAATATCGGCATCTAAGCAATGTCTGTAAGGTAGATTTCAGTTAAATCCGATTTGTGGAGATTTTTTTCTTAGATCCTCGTCGTGTTCCGTTTAGGGTTTGCCTAATGATACTCGACGCACGCAGCCCCGTCAGCTGATCATCCGGACTGTGGTTAGGAAGTCTTCTTGCGGTTACTGATGAAAGCCTGTATAGAAACAGGTACGACAAAGAACTGTTGCTCTTGAGTGCTTTCACATACCGCCCATTGGGCGATAGATTAACGTAAAAAAGTTTTGTGGCAGATATTTTTTACTCGGAAAGAAGTATACAAACTGTGGAGTTGGAGTTATAGGTGTAAGAAACGCGTCATATGACAAGGTGTCGATTCCATTTGTTTGTTTCTCAAAATTAAGACTCTTTTCGAGAAACGATCGTAGGAAACGGTTGACTGAATATTCCTGCAAACGAAGCTAACGGTGCACCACGCTAGGCGGTATCCGTAATGCTGACCTTTGCGGTGACCAGTAATCAACACAAACATTTGAAGTGCCTTTTTTCACGCGTGTTTTATAGCCTGCTGACCCCGTGGCCCTTCCTGGTCGCGCCGGAGTAGTCTTCAGGGAGCGTGATTGAGGCTCGCACTCGGAGCGATGTTAATTGAGAGGATTTTTGGAAAGCATCAACTCCCAACCATCGCATCTCATGCGAGCCTCTGAAGAAAATCAGCTATTACTGAGACACAGTGTATAACCCAAATTTCACAGAACGAGGTTTATTTCTTTTTGTGACTCTCCTTAGGCTTTGCGCGAGCGCTTTCTTTTTACGACCTACCTAACCGGGCTCTAGGCATTTTAAGATGCGTGTTACTACAGGTGAAGGAAGGGCACCACAGGACAGGGTGCAGAAAAATGTCTTCTCTTTCGTGAAGTGACATCCGTATGTGGTCACTTAAGCCCCGGCTCGATGATGCCGACAAATGAACAAAAAGTCTCCAAAAAATCTACGACGCACCAGCAGAAGAATGGCAGACCGTTTTGTTTTCCTGCAACCACCAACTATTTCAGCCGATTCCACGTCCCCTTCTCAACCACAATGGGTGTTACACTAATGTAGGACGATCGGGGGTGACAAAGATGATGATAGCACAACATCGACGACAGACGATGGCACAGATAGTATGGGTAGATTGGAATAATAAATGTCACTTTAAACGTTTAACAAATAAATTATTGTACTCCAAGGTTTACAACAGTACGTACGAGACCACTGTATCCACTCGCTGTCCACTGGCCGACAGAGAAGTCCTTCAGGAGCTTTTTTGCTTTAAGGAAGATGTTTCTTTGCGTCTACACAGCCTTGCGGAGGTTTCTAGTAATAGCCAGTGTGATGCATAAACTAAACGAAATCAAGTCATGTTCAGGCGAAAGAACTAGTCGCCTTCTGGCATTCGTGATATGGAGAAAGTGCAGGAGTTACGATCAAACTGGTTAAACAGAACGTCCCGAGTGGTCAACACTTTGGAAAGCATCAACTGTTGCGCTAGCCTTCGTGAAGTCATTCTATAGGATTTGTTGGATTGATCTCTACCTTATTGGCTTATCCGGAGGAAGGCTTTGTGGAGTTTGGTTTTACTCAGTGAAAGATGTTTTTTCGCTATGTTTGAAAGTTTCTGTCAAAGCGATAATTCACGACGCTATCAGCGAATAAATAATACAGCGTCGTGATTTGATGTTTACAATTTTCCTGTAATTCGTTTCAGCTCAAACATTATAATATGTAGTGCTTGAATTTTACCTTTTCGAATAATACACCTTCATTGTACTATGGTCCCTATTATGATGCAATAGGTATTTTTTGTCACTTGAAAGTAATTACTTTAAGGTATAAGGTAACAAACACATTCTCTGCATGCGCTCCCGTGCACGACTTCATGGTTGGCAAACGAACGATGGTTTCATACACCAGCATTGTCTGCACGGCAGTAAAGCAAAAATGTCAAGCTTGTTACTGACTTGTGAATGCACATCACGCTGCCGACATGTGACACGATTGGCAACAAATTGCATGCATCGCTGAGATGCTGCCAATCTCTTCTCTTGCGTGCCTTGGCCTCCCAAGACATTACCATGGCCATCTTCTCCTGGATGAATTCGAAACGTAGGTTCGTGTAGCACAGCTCCGCGCATCAGGTCTGACACCAGTGACAACCCATTTACGGTCATTACCGATTATATTCCGTACTGGCGTTTATTCCGGGGACGTTCTTTAGCAGCCGTTTTGTACAAAAATGGAACTACCAAGGCATCTGCGAACGGATGCTTCTAAAGCACTGTTGAGGAGGGAATTAATTTCGTAACTTTTCTTGTGCCCATTTCTTCAAATTCCTCTCACGGACTCACCGAAAACATCACCAGAAAGGTGGCAGCTGCAAGCGGCTGTCATTTTTTCCCCCGTTTTGGTTTTCGGCGCCCGACTGACGCGCTGATCATAACATCTTTTATTGCATTATAATTGATTAATAACCAGGTAAGGCCCTTCTGATACGTCCCATGGTGATCGTTTCACTTTCATTTCCCGTCCATTGGCGTACATCTTCCGCCGACGTCTGGGTGTGTGGTGGCCCCACGCACTTCACGATCGCACCTTTCGAATTGCTTGGCCATTCCCCGTCTTTAGTCGTTTACTTTGCTATGTAGTTGTACCGTGTCGTGTGCAAACTTCACATCAATCCTTCCATAATTGGACCAGAGCGCACGAGTATCAAACCGTGGTTCAACCCGCGCCTCTCGCTGCTGGTGGGTGTTTTCTAACATGGAACAATGATGATAAAAAATTAGCTAGTGACCTTTTTCGCTGACAGATCCCGGATGCTGAGAAGATCACTCAGTCACGACCGTACTCTGGTTCCGAATGTAAAATCATTGAATTCTAATCACTCAAAGTTGTTAAAAATCCGTTCAAAGCTTCTGGTAGTGGACTAGTGAAAGATAACGTATCACAGAAAATAAATCACCTTCTATTCCAAAAGTCTTTACGTATTTTACTCGGGGAATCTGAAGCCGAATGAACTAATAATGATTAATTAATTTTTAAGATATTCTAATATTCTGAGATTAAAATGAATTATTGAGATCAGAGGGACCTGGCAGATGAGTGATAGCAATGCTGGCATATTTACACGACCGGACCGAAACCAAATCCTATCCAGATTATTTTCCTGAGAGCAAAACTGACTTTAGAGCTTACGGGTAAGTGAAAGAAAGTCAACAATGCAAGACTTCTTAACAATTAGTAAACATGCTTCTCAGTTGTAATCCCAAAAGTAGTAGAAATGGTAGTAGTAAACAAAAAAACCTATTAGTTTTTATGTATCAAATGTTTTAAGGCCTGTCTTGATATTTAATAGCAGATAATAATTAATTAATTAATTTAATAGCAGAACACAATAAAATTAGCTAGTTTTATTAGGTCGAAATTTTTAGTGTACTATGGTGCTATAGGAGAGAAAATTACAAATGTTTTAAAACAAAATTTTACAAACAACCAACACTTCGAGGAACGTTGTACACCTGCGTAAATCCAATTTAATTTGTGTATACTTTTGTAGGGTAACGTTAAGTATGGTCTTGAGTTATACATCCCACAGTTCTTACTTCGAGTCGCGCATGGAATGCATCGCGTAATACAAGACAATACCTGCATGTACTGATACCCCTGGTAGAACTTAAACTTGAACCTTCTAGTTTCATACGTGTTGTGGTTATGTGTATGTTTAAAGGGTTTTTTTTTTATCCTGTGTAATTCAAGCCATACCGTGATTTTGCGGCACATAAACAAAATCCACCAACTTGGCGCAAGAAATCGCACAGCAGCATGTCAATGTAGGCCGGCGCGGAAAGAGGGGAAAAATATTTCCTCATTGTCTTCGAAACCGTTTTTGGATCCGTTTCGTGAGATTAGTGACCGTTTCTTCGTCTTCGTACAGCTTGCAGTCGTGCGCGGCAGCCAGTTACATGGCATTGCCCACATTATTCTATCGTTTGGCGAGATCACTAAACGGCAGTAACAAGTTCATATCCACGCTTTTTCCTCTTTGGGGGTTTGGCGTCGCCCGTTTCTAGCAAAGTTGGGGTCGTTATAAAAAAACAAACGATCTTCACATTATAGTATACTACGGTTATGGCTTCGACCACCATTTTTGCTGGCGTCGCCAGGGCACTGTTGTTAGCTGCGAACCGATGACGTTTCCCGATAGAAAGCCAAGTGCCTGGTTCAAATGGGATGCTTAGGTTTGTTAGCAAAACACCGCGCCGCTAAAAGGTTACTAAACCGTTCCTGCCATGTTCTACCGGTGAATTCATTCGGCATTGAACTTGCTAGCCGCTGCACCACACATGGGCGATACCGACCGGAGGGCACATTTATAGTAACCGCACACTGCAGTGGTACCGGATCAAATTAACATTTCTTCCATGAATTATTTTCCGATTGATCGCCGATCCTCATTCGCTGTGGCACCGACCTTAGCAGACCTTAGGCGAGGTTTTCGTCTTTCGTACAAAGCACTGTTATCACTTTCGGGCGATCGCAGTTGAAAAAGTTCCCCATTTCGCGTTCTCCTCACTGCGTACGTTCTATTCAACTCCAGAATGTGCTGCATTCTGGCCACACATCAAATTAAAGAACAAATCAATGACGGCCCGAAAGATGAAAAAAGACAACTTGCAAACTTTGCTGCTGTACGTAGCTGTTAGGAAAATAGAAACTAAGCCATAGGTACAACACAAACACTGCACTAAGACTCACACAACTGCTAGCATCGAGTCAGATACTCGCTACCTTCTACTAGCAGGTTGGTGCCCTCAGATCAACATGTGCAGTTGGGCTGCTCGCGCGAATGCAGCAGTTATTTTGATAACAAGAGGTCGTCCGTTTTGGAACATACCGAAAGCACAGCGAAAATAAACAGCTCGCGGAACCTGTTTGGTGTGGCCGTGTTCCCGAGTCCTGCTGCCTTGGGGCCATGTTTTACACTTTTTGCTTTTTGCATTTATATTTTCAGCTCCACACACTCTCACTCACTCACTGGTAGGTAGGCAGGAATGTCTTCTTCTTGGCGGTAGAAAGATTTTACGCACCATGTCAATGTCTTCGGGTACCGGGGTTTGACCGGGTTGTTGTTCCACCCGGGCACAACATGCATTCAAACCAGTATTGTAATAAGTTGGAAAACATTGTACCAATCACGACGGGCAGGCAGGTCCGCGGGACAAGTTCACGGCTTTTTGTACTAACCCATGTATTTCTGTTTGTTGGTGATGTTTTCCATCTTTTAGACTTTGTTTTGGTTTTAGTTCTTCTCTTCTTTTACAAATGAACCATACTAAAATTGATAGCGAAAAGCACTACGTTAGAGATAATATGTAGAACGAAAATTTCTTTGGATTGTGTATTCTGTACCGAATTGAAGGGGCGAATATTTAAAGCCAGTAAATCCATGCATCTGCCATAAATCGAGCGGAACGGCATTTACCGATCCATTCCCATCATTAGGCAAAATGAATAACGGATCGCTTGCCCTGCGCACACAAAATCCGTTCGAACGGTTCATCGCCCAGACTGGGACAAGGTTGGAAAATTTACCAATTAGAAATGTTTTCTATTTTACTATCCACTATTTTCTCCTTCCAACCATGGTACGCGTTTCGCACGGCAATTTCGTCCGTACGAAACAAGCACATTTCAGGAAGAGTTTCCAAATGTATTTACGTCATCATCAACGGCATCATTATTTTATCGTAAACATTCACATAGTCATCTACGTAGTGGTCGTCAGTTTAGGCATTATGGTGGTGCTCCATTTTTGATAGCTTCTAGGGGGACCAAGTTCAACTGACAGTAGTTTTCCAGTTTGATTTATGATCTTCTATGTTTTTCAAACATCGCTCAAAGCAAAACGGTAACAAAGTGCACGATTTGGTAGTTCTGTAAGTAGATCAAATCGTATAGGACTAGCATAAGTTTGAAGAAGCTCTTCATCATCCCGATAGTGAGGAAAGATTTGTTTTAACACTGCTAAGTCACTGTAAAATAAGGGATAAATGCAAACAACAAAACAATCCATCATTTGGTATAAGATTGATGGTAATCGACGAGAACGACTTTCGCTAAAACAGTTAAAAACATGTGTGTAAAATTTTGACAATTTTTTCATCCAGTTATCATCAATATCGAACCGTGTTCGTTTTTATACTACCTCTGGCGTAATCGTGAAGTAGTTATTACTTTCTCCTGGAATACGTGAACTAACAATAATGATTGGAAAGGATGCAGCCACGTTCGAATACGTTTCAATTAATTTTTTTCCAACATAACTTTCGACGTACTACAACAATGAACTGGTTCATTTTGTGTCTCATTTCAAATACTCCTCTCGAGACGCGTGCTCGATTTCGTCCGGTGTTGAAGCGGGATGTTAATCAAGCGAAGAATGATGCTGCACTTCCTAAGCTTTGGGGGAGCCCTTTCCAAAAACCAATTTCAATGCCGATTGGCAAAATGTAGGTCGCAACTATCACTGATGGCAGCTATCTACCGATGAAGCGCTGGCTGGCCTTCTGACCTTCGCTTGATCAATCAAACCAACCAGCCGATCGAAGAAAGGTTTCCCCACCGCGTCGCACTGCTTTCGTGCAGTTCCACTCCATATCCGGTTTCATATGTTTTTACAACATTTTTGCACCAGTCTTTTGCCATGCTCTCATTTACCGATCGCCTTCAAGATCTTGCTGTTCGATACGATGTGGTAGCTGGACCAGTTTACAGGAGCGAATGTGACTGCATCGTGCGGAAATCCATTTCATTAAGATAATTCATCATTATCAAACCATTAACCGACTTGATTACTCCACATTCGACGCCTGCCGTATATCCGTACTTCACTGCGGTGTGAACAGGATGGTGAAAACTTTCCAGGACCACATACACCGCACAGGGCAGGCACATCCGGGTAGCTGCGAATGAACGAGTAAATTCTCAGCTACTACTTCAATTCGTTTTCATTCGCGATTGCGTTACATTGCGATCAGGCGTAACGTTTTCCCTTGGACAGCACCGTCTTTCAATTGTCGACGGATAGTGGCCACACCTTGCCGCGTGATGGATCGCAATGGTGTGCATGTGAAAAAACGACGTCAACGATGTCAATTTCTAGCTCGACATACCTCGGCAACCGGGTAAGCGGTAATTAATTGTGTCTCGGAGAAAACGGCTTCTTTAAGTCTGTGCTCTGCTTGCATCACTGCTGTTCAAGCCTATCGATCGAAAGGCTGGATGCTGAAGCAGAAACCAACCGTTCCAGTAATGCAATCGCTCATTACCAGAGCTGCTGCATGTGCACTCTCACTTTCCGACGAGTACTCACTGCATTAATTACGGTCAGAAAAGTTAAATGGGTCGGATTCCATCATTACGAAGTCCGTAAAACGCTTCTTGTGGTGGTATAAGACCTTCCCATGTGGTACTGACGAAGTAGAAAGGCACAAAATTGGGTCTACTATTTTCAATTCCTATACAATCTAAGAGGTTAACTGGTCATATTTCGATCAAACTTTAAAAGTATGTTGATAGCGTTTTATGATATATGCCAATGTCGTTTTAACAAAATACCATTTACCTCTTAATAGGAGCTAAAAGGCGTTTCGAAATCTAAGAAAAAGAGCGATACTGCCGTTAGATTGGAATGTATGCAGTATTTCGATGATAAATTTACGAGCATAAGGCTTGTATAATCGATTGATAGCCCTTGATACGATCGGGAGAAATTTCCAACAACTTCGTTAAATACCAGCTATTGGTGCGATTGTATTCCGACGCTATAATAGACAGCGTATCCCAAGCAGAAGATCTTTATCTTGGAGTCTCACGATTGTTTGGCGCAGATCGAAACCCTCTAGGACCATTTATGAAAGGCTAGAACATTCTGTACGTTGACGTCTGAGTCCGAGTCGAAAAATAATGCTTCACACACAGCTTTCTTCCTCCACACTCGTGGCCTGAACCTCTTTTCGATATCATTGAGAAGGCTCCCCAATTCGCCGGGTAAAGGCGACCTTATCCATCATCACCGATTGGTCGCGGAAATCATAGACGAAATAACGTGAAGCGAAGGAAGACGCAAAGGATCTAAGGTTAGGAATGTTCCCCTTGCCGTACGCGGGAAAGAACTTCGCTGTATTGACGGCATCGTAGTTCTTGCCTGAAAGCGATGATGTTTAGCGGATGGTTTCGAAAAGGGGGGATGATCCATTCCATCCAATACAATATCTCGCCATGGATATCAGTGCACGGTCTGACATACTGGAGCCAGGATGGCGATCGAGCGGATGAGCGAAAACAATAATTCGCCGACCAGAGGATAAACGGGGGTCGGTCGCCTGCTGGAGGTGAGGAAAGCGTTCAAGAGGCGGACACGTATCTGGAACCGTTCATATCCACGAAACGGAAAATCGTGCTCAGGTAATAATAATGTTTTCAGAGCCGGGCACTCATTTTTCTGTCCCCGCTAACACAGACCATAGCGGTACCGTGTGGTGGTATGGCTCTGGGAATAGCTGCGACGACGTTTTGGTGCCACACCACCCGCGATCAGCAAATGGTGTTTCTATTCCTCCGTTTTGGCCCTGTGACCTGCCGGGAATAGGCCCTTTTCGCGGGCAAACATTAGAAGACAGATAGGGTTGCGACGGTGGAAGATTCAGGTCGTCTAAGGCATTTTTCTCTCCTTCGGATGATGGTTTCGGGTTTTCCGGGACTATCGGATGGTTATGATCTTTCGACTCCGTTTCCCATGCCTGGACCCGTTGCAAGATCGCAACAATAACTGCAATTGCCTGCAATCGGTTTCTCTATTACCTTCACTTGCTGTCCACTCCTCATTCCTATATATCGCGATGTCACGCTTTTCCGTCTGTCGGGCTACGTGAGGACAAGAAGTAACCACGAGTAGAGTAGCAAAGCAAACCACCCTTTCCGTTCACAATATTCATGTCAGTTGAATGCTTTCGCGAAAGTGCATCCGGAGTGTTTGTGCAAGATAATGAAGAGGGTGTAGGCGAGTTGCACCGTTTTCCTGGCGTCACCGATACCGTGCCATAAGCGATTTTGGTGGCTGGTCGCATTTCACTTCTCGTAAACCGTTAATAGACTCACGGTGATAGTTTCCATGTTGCGGGCACAATCGGCTCAACTACTCAACTTGGCGTTAGTTCATCACGACAATCGAACGGTTTGGCTGACATCAGATTGTTGGATAGGAAGTATTGTACCTTAGTCACAGGTTGATCCTCTTGCTTAAACCTCATTGAGTCTATCTCTAATCTTGCTCAGCTTATGCTTCAAGCTTCTAAAACTTGAGCATTTGTGCACGAAACGTTTATGCTACTGTTGTTTTCAGGTCATCTACTTCCGAAGCTCTTTGGAGAACTCATTCAAACGGTTGCTTTCGATATCTGCAGGCTATATTGATTACGATTCGATAGATTTCTGCACTTCCACAACGGTGCATGATACGTTGGGTGTCTTCACCAAATGGTGTCCGTATGCCCGTTAGCCATTGGCCGTGTAACGCGGTACTGTGTCATGATCGTGCCCATTCACCAGCAGCTAACGGTGTCGCCGAATGCCTCCTGTGCTGTGCCGACCAGCCTGTAGCTTTGTGATGCTATAAAAAGTAGGTCAATTATGGTTCATAGTTCAAGCTGTAGCAAGCTTTTCACAGGGATGCTCGAAAACCATCCTCGAAAAGTACGGAAAGAGAAAGGATGGCCATGGTTGGACCCTGTCAGAAAGACGATCATCACGTTTAGAAAGGTGTCTTGTGTATAGTATCTCGTTCGCGTTACTCGTTCGACTGAACACGTTTGTTTAATATCACACCGCCTCTGAAGAGCTTACACTGTTTGTTTGTTGTTAAGGTAAGCGTTCACATGCGCGAAACTAACGACAAGAACGGTTGCACTGCTCTGAAGGCTAGCAGGCATTACTTTAACCCAACGAATCTTCAACACTGCCCGTGTTGCCTTATGCTTTATAAACGCTCGGACAAGCAGACTCCCTCCGGGGTAGATGGTAGCAGCACTATATCGAACAAATTCCCATACAGCTTTGGCATCGAATCGGTTGTTCGACTGCGCCACCAGGTGGAAGATAGATGGTGTTTTGTTTTATGAATATTAATACTAAACAAAAACCACCCTACACTGCGGGAGCACACAACATATAGGTTGTTATTGCACTCGCGACAATGTTGTTGTTGCTACTCAAACGCTTTTGCCTTCTTTTTCCCATACTGCCCTTGAGGTTGAGGACCGAGTGTGGTCTCGTAGCGATGTTTTAATCGTTCCTCATACAATCCTTCACTGCACATAATGTGTGTATGTGCGTATGCTTGTAGTAAGTTGCCGTAATTCTCAGCTATTAGGAAAGATTTCAACGCCAGCGATCCAGGGTGACACGATTTTAGGTTGCAAATGGTTGAAAAAAATTTATGAAATTTATTTTATATCGCCAAGTTCGTTTTTTATAGTTTAATTTACAAAATATAGCTTGAAGTGTGTACCACTGCCACTACAACAAACGATATTCATCCCATTGCAGCAAACCGTCATAATCGTTATCAATATCTGCAAGCGCTCGAAAGGCTCAATTAAACCGAACCGTTTTACAACCAAAAGGCAAACGCTTCGTGTTGTCTCATTTTCTTGCACTTGCCTCCAAATCTGTACTATGGTTTGTTCTTGCATTTATCGCGCTTATTATATCTTTTGCCCCGCACGCATGTATTGCATGCTGCGAAAACTGCCTTTTTTTTAACTGGGCCACTGCCAATCGCTGTTATTATCCATTTTCGGGTGAAGCTATCCCCCGGTGCATTTCGTGCATGGTGCACGCCAGGGAAAGCGTTTCGCATTTGATTCCGGAGGCGAAAACCATTCACCCCCTGCGTAAAGGGTCGTGGCTGGCCAAGCCACCAGCCTACACCGCAATTGGCCAATGGTCAAAGAGAAAGAGAATCGGTGTGGGTATCTGCATGTGTGTGTGTGTCTGCAAAAGGAGTAAATTACATTTAAATGAAGCGCACGGTTAGCTGAGGGTACTGTTATTAAAAATAATCATCTTGTTTATTTCGCTTTATGTTCGGTATGCTGCGAAGAGCTGCCGTTAAAACCTACGACCAACGGCAACCAGAACCGCAGGCCGCACGGTAGAACTTGTGCAGCGACAACGGAGTCGTTGCTGACACTGCAGGGACACTGCATTTGGTTGCGTTGGAGATTTCTTTTTACTTTTCGCTTCCCCCCCCCCCCCTCTCTCTCTCTCTCTCTCTCTCTCTCTCTCTCTCTCTTTCTATCTCTCATTTCACTATTGCACTGTTGCAAACACTCACGCTGTGATGGAGCATTCGCTACTTTTTTTCTGTCCTGTTTTCCAACAGGGCACTTTTATAGCTCTAGTCGAGCCCCTGCTCAAACGGTGCCCAATCCCGCCGGTTCTGGTCGGTTCATGCACCATAAATTTATCGACACTCACGCGAGAAAAAACACAACCACCGACATTGACTGCGACGTCGATGACGGACGGACGAGGAAAAGAAGGAGGACGACTTCCATCTCCGTCGGTGTCTCTGTGGAACCCGTGCCTTCACAAACTATTAATTAACATATTACATCGGCGTGGAGCAGGAATTGGGAATGAATTAGCTGGTATCGATGAAACCGAACGCTGCTCCCTACGATCGTCTTCGCCACCTTGCCAGTGTACGCCATCCCGCTTTGGGTATCTGCTCGTATCTGCTGGGTAATATTTATGGCAAATTTATGCACTATCGCAGTGTGTCAGGTCTCGGAGCTACACGGTGTTCCTGGGTGGGTGAAAACAACAATAAAATCGAGCACGAGATCGCGATCACGAGCGTGGCCCTCCCGAAACATCTTCTTCTGGGTGATCTGGCACTTTGATTTGCGCGGGACCGCCAGGAAAGCTGCCAACGGGGTATATTGGGAAGCGAAAGCAGTGGACCAATGCACTGGCATGTTTCCGGGAGCACACTAATGACCTCGGCACAGTTGGGGGTGTTAGATAGAACCGTTCGTCTGGATTAGCAGGAAGCGAAATTCGAAACTGGTCTACTCCTATGCACCGCTACATTGCGCCTGTAGACGATAATGTACATTCCCGAGCTTCTCTTTGTGAAACGCAGTCTCCACACACAGGTTAGCATGACGATCAAGGCTATGCAAACGAATGAATGATTCCACTTCACGGTATTAACGTACACCATACACTACGGCTTTCAATCAATTGCAAGCCAATGGAAGCTAAGCATGTATTAATTTGACTGCCTAAATTCGATTTTTCGAAAGTATCGCAAAATCGTTACGAGTGTACCATCCATTTCTACATCACCTTCGGTACTCGTCGAGCGATCTGGCAGCTGTTGATCAGCAGTTCGTCGAAGGCAAGATTGCTTTGCCACCATTAACTAATGACCGTTATTTTCAGTTCAATTTCCGACATAATTATTTGCCCCGCGCGCATCGTAACATTGTGCGCGGGCGTACGTCATTAAAAAAACACACACTTCTTCATTATAACTCACTTCCCCCGGGCGGCGGACGATTGACGTAAAGTATGGAAGAAACAGAATGAAACAAAAAAAACAAATCCAACCCCTTTCCATTGTTTTCCCCCTCGGACGAACGGTTTTATTGAACGAAATTTGGAAATTGCAGTCGCAATTATTGTGAGTATTTATTCTGCCGAACAGATGGACTTTCGAGGCTAACGCAAAGATCAGGCCAACCTCCGTTGGTTGATTCTAGAGCAATCGCGATCAACCTAAACGAGCAGATGATGATGATTCATCTCGTCATCGAGTGGTTGAGCAATGGAACGATCGGACGGCTTTATTCATGGTAAAGGCACGAATTGAATGCCACCACGATTGTGCATCGCATCGAGAGCCATCAACAGTCGGCGGTAAACTATAGAGGCCCTTATACCGAAGCCGAACAGCAGATTCCTTCGCAAAAGATGCGCAATAACTACAACGTGCCAAGAAATCAATTTTGGTGCATACTTGCAGCTTGATGGTACTTGCGCACGATTCCATTTTTGTTGGTGCTACTAGGTTCTTCAACACTGCGAAATGAAGTGCGATGTGATACTCTTTTCTTTCCTGTGGTTGTCTCGTACTTCACGAACATTTTTTATTGTACTGCATAGTATGGACATGAAGACGATGAGATGAGGATAGAAATAATTTTCCACAGGATAACCGATTGTATAGATCAGCTCTGCATTTCATTTCATTAAGCCGTAACATTTATCGAAGTTCAGTTTGCTTTTACTAGTTAAGCGCTGTCAGTTTGCCCTGTAATCAAAATCTGTATCTTAGTGAGAGATCTAACACCTAAAAAAAATCATATTTAGTAGTAAATACTAAACGTTCTCAAAAACTGACACAGGAATATTCACTTTAAAAAACTGTGAAAGTTCTTATAAACTAGACACTTGAATCAGGCGATATGCATTATATCGTATGTGCGCACAATTTGTCGTATGAACTAAGAACTTTTCCATCTGAAGATCATTAAGGATCTCCGAAACACAAATACTTCTTTATCTTTTGTGATACTACAAACTCAAGAGGTCTGTGGTCTGTCATTTCTGGTTTTCCTTGACTTACTAATTAGAGCAAATAATTAAAAAATGCTCATCACATTGTCATCTTCATCTTGTAAATGCCAAATCTGATCGCATTTGTTGTTGCCTGTTTGATCAATATGAACAAGCACCTTCAGGTCGGTTGTATCTATTGTCTGGATAGTTAGCTCTGTGCTTCACTGTGTTAGGCGTAAATATTCCTATTGGTTATCATTATATATAATGTATTATACGTAGCAATAACACTACAAAACTTATCATTACAATACTACAATGATTGAGCTTATTTCACAGCTAGATACTTTAGTCTAGCGGGATCTATCCTGGTTTGGCGAAAAATGCCGTGCAGCGGAACCATTTCCAATATATGTGGTTGAATGATTGCCCTCATTACATATTTAAGATTATGTATGTTAGCATAATTTAACGGAAGAAGATACTGAAGATCATTTAACAGAAGAAAGAAATATCCAAGATGCAATTGGACCCATGAATGACACAAAGGGATTCTCTGCTCCACGAATTCTGGAATTATTTAAATCAACGAGAAGTAATTCTTGAATACAATATAAACTACAACGAAATTGGGTTTTTGATGGAAAAATCTAAATCACTAAAAACCTCACGTGTATGTACCACCCTACATGTATAGAATATTAAAGTCTTTGCAAAACATGTAGGTCTCAGAATGGTATCAGTTGTTTCATTATTCTTCCACACATTCCATTAAAATTTACCTTTAGTACAAATATTGATATGACGTTTAACTCAAAATAGTATTAAGCTTTTTATCTATCTTATATATTTATGCCTACTTTTACTTGTACAGTCGATAAAATCAAATGCTCTGCATATTTATTTCCAGTTTAAAAACATTCAAGCATATCGAAAACATTCAACGCAGTCTTTCTACCTTTAAGAAAGCGGCTATTATAGATGACTGAATTTCACTTACCCAAGCGTTAAATCTTCAACAGCTCCAAAGCTGGAAGTGTGAACTGGTCCGAAATGAGAAATACTCTCGCATAATTTCGATGACGCTGACCCGAAGTAAACCATCAAGATCGAATTGATTGGGGTTGTTTTTTTTCCTCTCTGTCTTGCTTTGTGTTTTCTCCAAGCGTAACCATATGGGTGAATAGAGATTTGTACGCCTTCGATTCAGCACAACAGCTGTCGAACGCTGGTGATGATCATTGCCGGGGATGGTTCGGTGCAGAGGTTTAAGAGAGCAGGGAAGGAACGCAACAAGCGCACAAAACACAATCTTCCAAAACACGCTTCAAGTCGGGCAGAAGAAATGATGGTTAGCTTAACGCGCGCTTTGTACCATTAGATCCTCTTTCACCTTTCGCTCCGAATAATGGATCGTCATAATATTCCGTTATCCGTGGAATTAATGTTGATCGACTTAACGTTGGATAAATGACGATAGTCTGGTACGATCGATACTTGTCTCACGGGTTTCTGTTTTGTAGGCAGTGATGTGGCTTGAACAAGCCATCCATTCACAAACGACGGTCGCCGCGGGCTATCTTCGCTGTAGTAAATGTTTTTTTTGTCGCCTTCAACAAACGTTCAGACAGTTTGAGTTTAAGCGTTGATGTCGAAAAGCAAACTTCAAGCATGTTTTTTATGTGTTAGTCCAAGTGGTGCTAGCGACCCGAACATTATGAACGTTTAAATAATCTTTAGGAATGTGATTTTTAATATGGCAAAAACAGTTATATTACTTTTTAAAAATTGGGAAACATTTCACATAAGATATAAACATATAATTCTGTATGTTGTAAATCCATGTTTTTCTAATATTTTTTTTGCGTACCAATTGCAAGTCCTAAGGTGGACTGAACTTCTTTTTAGTCATTAATGATGAATATTGTAAAGATCACCGCTGTTTCCATCGCTACCCTAAATAGAGCAAGCAGTAATTTTGCCGTCAATTTTGCTTTTCATCTACAGGTTTCTAGTACCGCGCACACCGATGGCCAACGGACTTCAAATGGTACGACGAGTGCAGACGAGTACAATCTCGGCTTGAGGTTAGTACCAGCGCGATGCGCAAGCATTATACATTTCTATTTTCCATTCAAATCGTGATTCGCAAGACCCACAACAGTAGAACTTGTCTACTAGAACAGGCTTTACGGAGTGACAAAAAAAAACTGGGAGTGTGTTCCGCACCGTCCCCTCATACCCAACGCCAATGCGCGCGCTAGGGAACGTGGATAGTTTGTCTAGTGGTGCCCGTTTTTCTTTTGCTTATGCAACACGACAGTATTTCACAGCACCACGAGTGCAGCAGCGAGTTGGTCCTATGCGACGCGTCTAAACGCAATTGCTGTTCTCCGTTGCAACGGAAGCAAACGGAAGAGCGAATGGTGGAGCTTTACACCGATGCAATGATCGGTTGGACAGGCCGTGAATGCTGCTTTGTAAGTCAGTTGGACACGATCGTTCCATGAGCGGGCGCTTCACCATACTACTGCCCTGCGTGCTGCAACATTCGCAGTGCCGGTGAGGTAAAGTTCTCACGCTCGGATAAGAAGGAAAACGTTAGAAAACGAACCACCACCAGGACGGCAAGCGAAAGGCGACCGATGGTGGCGAATTGTAATTTATTTTATTGCTGGCAGCTATTTTGTTATTTTACGCTACTCAAAGTCCCTCCAATGTTTCCTCCCGTGTTGCGTGGCATTTCTCGCTTGTACCGGTGACTGATATTCATTCCCAACGTTCCGACACGATCGCACGGCGCGGTATTCTCGAGATTGCGCATCGCTGATGGTGCTTTCATTCAGCAATATTACTGCCAGCCAGTTCCTTGCGCTATAGCCGTATTGGTCAATGAGTTTTCCGTGAGTGGTGTCTCGCACAGCACAACAGCAATACGAGAAGTGGTTGTTGTTATTGTATGGAATGGAAAGATTTCATGCTGGGTTTATTGTCGACACGTTGTAAGCTTACACGAGGCTTCTGCCGCGCTCGTAAAATGTAACAGTTTTCAAAGCGATGTATGTTTTTTTTTGTTGAAGGCATGCCGAATTCTACGCATATACAAACAACAATGTGTATCTAACTTTTTCGTCACTTCAATTCAAGACTACACTTAACGCAAGTATACTAAATCATCTCCTTTGGCCAGGCGACGATGACTAATGTGATCGCTTCGATCAGATCGCTCCGATCAACAGGGAACAGGGGGAAAAACAACCAAGAACCTTCAACCTTGAACCATTGCCAATACCCTAACCGGACACTGCATTGTCGTTCCTCCCACCACCACAAAAAGTCTTGCGACAAGTAACCGTTATCGGTTCAGGTTTGGGTTTGGCCGTGCCAGCTGCACACGTCGAATGAGGTCGAACAGCTGTTTTGGTGTACCGATTGCTAAGGGAAAGGTACAAGAAATGTTCGGGTTTGCTGGATTACGGTGCAGAAAACCTGTTCCCCCCAACCAACAAGTAGATCCTGCATCAATCCTTATGCCACATTCCGCGCTACCACATTTGTCTCGTCTGTATGTAACTTGGAGAGAACGACGGATTTGTTACATAGAAGCAACAAACGATGGATTACGTCCAATTTAAATGTATTGATTTGAATAAGTTCTTCAATGTTAGTTTCTTATCTATTTATGGCTATTGTTTAAATAACCACCAAGTAATTGCTAGTAAATGACTTCGATTTCTTTCCGATTTGTTAAATTTTGAATTTGTTTTCAACATTTGTATTTGTTTTCCAATATCCCTAGGAGAAGTATCGATGCAATGGAAGGCAAAGAAACAAGTGCACCTTCATCACTTCTATTGCCACCCACTTCACCTCTACTAGCGTCTTACAGTTCCCCCGGTAAGAAACCCATCCATACACATGGGAACTCACAAAATCACATCTCCTCCGGGACGTCGGTATCGCTCCGGCCGAAAGGACACTACCGATCGTCTTCGCTCGAGAACAACCCGTTCCATCCGCATGGCAGCAAGCCGATGGTTGGGCTTAACATTGCTCAGGCCAGCTTCACGGGTACGTTGAAATCTCGCCGTGAACAAAAGCGGATATCCGACTTCCTCAATAAGCAATCGTCGGGCTTTGGACCTGGATCTAGTGGTGCCAGCTCGCTAACGCTCATCTCCACAACGCGTGAGCCACAGTCCGAAAGCAGTCTGCGGAAGGCTCACTTCGAGAACATCCGTGAGATATTCGAGAAAAACAATAGCAAAAATGCAGCAGCACAACAGCAGCAACTTAATTTGAAGTCGGCGAAACTGGCGGGCAACCAGATCAACACCACAGCAGCGGCAATGATGGCGGCCAACGTTGCAACGGCTAGCGAACTTGTCAGTCACGGTGGTAGTGCATCCACGCTAGGAATACCGATCGATGACAAACCTCCGAAAATACAGTCTTGCAGTGGTATTCTAGGAAAGGTAAAAAAAAGATCATACCCTTTTTTATTATCCTTTTGTCACGAATCTCTTTTGATCGCTTTTATCTGATATTTCTCCAGGGCAAACAAGTGATCCGTCCGATTGCCTTCAAACCAGTTCCTTACAAATGTAATACACCAAATTATGGTGCCCCAATCGGTGGTCGCCTGACGGAGCTTAGCGATCGGTACGGTTCAACACCGTCGCTCGGTCCTACGATGAGCCTGCAGTACAAATTCGGAAGCACCACGGATCTGCACCATCTGCAACAGCAGGGCAGCAGTAGTGGAAGTAATGGCGCAACACCGATCGCGTCCGTGGGACCGTGCTCTAGCAACGGATCGATGGGATCGACGTTCGGCTCGATTGGTGGCAGTATGATGAGCAACAGTTACCACCAACATTACCACCATCCATGTAGCAGTACCTTAATGCGTAAAGGATCCTCAACTATACCTTTCAAGACGTACGATAGTTTAGAGTCTATTCTGAAGCTGCCGGATAGCATGATGGCGTCCTATCCGAATCCCAGCCATGGGTACGTTCCTCTTCGATCGTTTGTTGGGTTCGGAAATGTAATCTAATATGCTTTACTTAATGATTCTAATCTTACATTTCAGCCTGTACCACCAACAGGATGTTCTCGATATGGCACCATCACCATCGGATTCCGGCATATCCGAGCTGGAAGCAGCATTGCGCGATCGTGACTCCGAGCTAGCCTACCTTCGACAAACAATGGAGCACAATGAACAAGTAATATTCAAAGTTCATCAGGTTGGTAGTGTGCTGTGTTACTGGATGCATTTGGTTCACAGGGATCGAAGGATTTATAGCGAAAAATTAAACCGGTGTGCTTCTTGGATCGGGCTAACACAAATATACAAACAAAAAGTTTGCTTTTCCTCTAATTCAAGAGAAACAGTACTCATTTGAAGCATGACTAAACTTTATGTGCATGTTGTGCTTTATTATTCCTTCTCAGGACAAAGAAAAACACTGGGAGCAAGAATTGAATCGGTTGAAAGCGATCCACGAAAGTCGCCTGCGAGCTGGCGCGCAAAAGGTCCACAAGCTCGAACAGTTGCTCATGATGCAGACGTTCCAACTGCGACAGGACAAGAAACGACTGCAAGAGGATAACGCTCGACTGCAAACAGGCATGGCCCAAGCGAAGGATCAAACTGAACAGCATCGATCAGAGCTGGAACAAATGCAGCATAGCGCAAAGGAGCTGAAGGACCAAAACGGAGATTTGCTAGATGAAATTCAAATGCTGCGAAGAGTAATAAGCGATCTGAAGGAACGGCTGGAAGAGAGCGAATGGAACCTGTGCCAGAAAAATGGCGAAGTGGCACTGATGAAATCTCATCTCAAGGATGCACAGGTCAGTTGATATGGCGTTGATAATTAATACTTGTATTAAGTGCAGATATTTTAATGTTCGTTTAATTGTATTGCAGGCCGAAATATCTACGAAAGACCAGGAAATTGTGCAGTTTAAAGCGGAAATGAAGCTGCAAAATTTCGACGACATCAGCATAAAGAAGTCGGAGGTACCGATACCGTCCTTATCAAAATTGTGCCAATTTACTCACACACTATCATTACCTTTCTCTTACAGATAAAGAAGGAGCTAGATTTTGATCTGGAAATTTCACAACTGAATCGCATTGTTATCTTCAAAGATCAGATCATCGTGCTGATGAACAACGAAATACAAAAGTTACGCAAGGAACTGTCTGATATTTCGATATTGCGAGGCTATGAAGGTGCACCGACGGGTCGGTATACCCGATACAAAAAGAAGCTGGAGCTTGTTGCGCAGAAATTCGAGGAATCCGATCGCCATAACGATAGCAACAACAACAATAATCAGCTCACCAATAGCAATAGCAGCAGTAATAAACCAACAGATTCTCCTGTGGAGGAGAAAAACGACAGCAAAGCGGTTTCCCCGTCCGCGGTGATCTCCAGTAGTGACATCATAAGGAATTATTTCAACAGCAAACTCGAGATGAACAAGAAGCTGTTTCTCAGTTCGCAGATCTGTAACTACTCCGACGAGGATAAGTCAAACATTATCGACGCGTATGGCAGTGGCAAACAGGTCGGCATGACTGATATCACGCTCGATCTGAGCAGTTTGCTGCCGCGCTCATTGACAACGATGGCACAAACGCCAGTCGAGGAGATAACGGTCACCGCTACTGATAGCTATCACCAACACAGCTCATCAGACGATGATTACAAATCTATGACACCGACGCAGGAAGATCACGATCACCAAGAGGATGAGCAAGAATCGAAAATATCCGCACAACCTATTGAAACGCCGGCTCCTAAAGCAGGGACGCGCCAGCCAGAAAGCTCTGGTGAGCTGGAACGACTCAACCGCGAGCTACAGTCCTGCCGGGAATGCTTTGAACAAGAGAAAGCGAAATGGGCCGACGAAAAAGAAAAAGTCCTCATCTACCAGCGTCAGTTGCAGAAAAATTATGTCGAAATGTGCAAACGCACACAGCAGCTCGAAGAGCAGCTGAAGACTATACAACTAGAACAAACACATGAAGCAGGCCGAAACTAGAGCGCATATAGAAAATTGGAATACGCCATCGGCGAAACGAGCACGGCTGTAGAGCATAGGGTTCTAAACGGATGTAAACTTATATAGCGTTTGTATTATACATCATACACTAGCCCGAATTCTTGCCTATTCTCCGTTTTGTGTGTTAGTGCAGCACACCGATCAGAATTGCCGAGTAGAATTAGAGTTAGCTAATTAAGTGATTGAAAAGCGTTTTTTTGAAAAGTTGAAATAATAATATTTAAAAAGGTGATTTTCGATTTCTGCTATTAGCTTGTGTCGTTGTAGTAAACAATCTCACAAACAGTTATTCATTTCATTTGCTAAGAATGTATTTCCTCTTCCATGTTATAACCATTGTAGCACACTAGCGGAACAGAGGTAATCCTGCGACGACATTCGATTCAAAGCCCAAATGGTCTTCTCCTCGAACTATTTTGAAGAAACCACCGTCACCCCACTGAGCACCCCACGAGTTAGCGCACAGCCAGAACTTTACGTTGTTTTCTTCTCCCCAGCCCATCACCTTTACTGAATGCATTCCAACGCGCACGCCGAACGCATGGCGATAGACGCCACTCTTGTATTGCACAAAGTCCGTGTGCAGGGTGAAAGTGGCCTGAGCCGGTCCAAAGTTGAACACTTCGTACATGATACGTTCTTCGTCCTTGGGAATAGTGTAAGCCACGCGTCCGTAATGCTTATCTTCCCCATAGGTAACGTTGTATCCAGGCTGACAAACGCGTAGACAACGAGGAGCATCGCTAGCATCTCCTGCCTTCTTACAGACATCGAATGGATATGATTGACATCCGTCGTGGGATCCAAATGCTCCACCACTGGTTATGCCATTTTCCACCCAGTAATGCCACACAGCATTTGGTACACCTCCGTCACAACCGAATCCACACCGATGGCAACAGGAGACGACATCGTACGCTCCAAAGTTGAACTGAGCCTTTCCTTCGGAGTGGACGCACCAACGATCGGTCATCGTAGAAACTGCAGCTACGGCGTAACTCGAGTCGCAGCATCCCTGATTGCGTACCACGGTCATGCTCGGGCAATAGGACCACTTCTGGCGGGCGTCAAAAGACGTCGGCATCGGTTGTTCGTCCATCTTCAGCACGATACCTTGAGGTAGCTGGAATTTCATCGACTCTTCAGACAATACTCCGGCACGGTACTCGTCGTTACGTTTCGGGTTGACTCCCGCCTTCCAGGTAGTGGATCGGTTGTTGATTGCATCCACAAACGTAGCCTGAGACGTAACCACATTGCCGTATCCGGTGCGGAAATATTCCGGAGCGGTATTAAAGTCGGCAAAATGTGGACGATATTGCGCATAATTCTGGTAGTAGTTTTGAGGATGCGCATTTTCTACACCAGTTTTCACGAACAATTTCAACCCGAGATTGTTTTCGGCACTGCCTACTGCTAGACTACCTTGCAGGCAAAACAGGCCAATAATGACAAACGATCCGACGAATGCCATTTTGATTGCCGTATAGCGCAAACCGCCAGCCGTAACGATGAACTGTAACATTCTGTACCCGATGGAGTCTCTTTAAATACTCTCTCCAGATCCTTATCAGTGATGCAACCGTAATAGTTGTGAGGTGAACGTTCGGCAGATAGATTTGTTTGTAACTTGCCCCCATGTAATCTATGAATGATTTTTGTTGATGTCTAGTATGATGAAAAATTTAACTGCACGAGATACTAAACCAAATCTTAGGCACACAATTGATTGAAATCATACCTGTTTTAATGTTTGCTTCTGCTACAGAGTACGATATTTTTGCTAATAAACGAATAACTTAAGAGATTATACAGCGTCACGGCATGTAAGTGAGATTATACAGTATCAGGGCATGTGATCACAGTTAGGTGTTAGTGCACCATGGTAAGTAACTAACTTTTATCGTTGATTCTCGAAATCTTTTCGCTGCTCTTCAAGTCTCATCCAACCACCCAATGGTGATGATATGACCTTTTTGTTCAGCACATTTTTCGCCCTATTAATGCTATTATCAACTGTGTTTGTCATTGATTTTCGCTTCAAGTCTGGTATCTTTGCGAAACTCTCCACACGACCACCGATGAACTTTACGCGTGGCTCGCGTTCGCCAATGCTTCCCCCGGGCAGAACAATAGCGTCGACCCTGTTGCGTATGTCCTGAACCAGTGCGATCGCCTGGCGACAACTGATGCTGTCCGGACGATCCAGTATGCGATCACGAATGTGATCAATTTCGTTGAGTAGAAACCCGGTGGGATCGTTCGGAAGGCACACCTTGCAACCCGGTTTTCGTGGTGCTGGGTCACGTTTCGTAACTGTGTTCAATTTTTTAGCTTCACCAACGCTGGAACTGTTAGTGCGATGCTTCTTTGAAGTATCCTTGCGACCCGGCTTCGAATCCGTAATAGATTTCTTTTTATTACTTTTCGAACCTTGTGACAATGGAGACTGCTTCGCTAGAGAGGGAACCGTGTTAGGCACAACCGGCTCTACGAACCGATCAAACCGTGTAACGGGACGCACCAAATCCTGCGGTACAGGGGACGCTGGGCTACCACTTAACAGTAGATTTGGAGCAGTTTTTGGCCGCACAACAATTTTGGAAGACAATGGCCTCGGTGCAGACAATTCCCCGGGTTTCAAAAGATATGCCTACAAATTTCACGCAAACTGGTATTTTGTAAACAATAGGAATATTTCTTAATCTATTACTTACCATTCGGCAGGGGCTGTCCCGAAAAAAGTCACGAAAAATTTTGGCTCCCACATTTGCAGCCATTTTGAACAGACAAAGGTACAAAATAGAATGAAACGATATAAATTTGCAGCCTAGTCGGAGTCTAAATCAAAGGATACTTGATCTTTGACGAATACATTTTAGCAGTTATACGTTTAATTGCTACTATCTGTGTTGCTAACGTGCTTCGTGCTATCGTATTGCTCCAGTCGATGTTGTGCAAATTGCATACTGTCAGGCGGCACAATATACAAATGATCGGTTACAGTATAACTTTAGTTCAGTATAACACCAATTAAACCAAACCGTGCGTAATTGCTGCAGGCCGCAATTGTTGCTATATGAAAAATTGGAACGTATCATGTTACTACCTTGAAAAGGACTACGTACAATTTAGATTGAAATCGTCTCTTAAACATCTAATAAATAAATTATCGAGATTTGTGCAATACCTACCATGAATAGCTAGTTTTCGCTTCTGTATTATCTAACCCTAACTATACATATTTCTTGTACTATTCAGACATTTTTCTTTCCATGCGATTGATTTCTTTAAATATCTCTTCGTTCTAAACTATAATTTATATATTTTTCTTGATAGAGCAAACAACACAATTTAAATTAATCACTTACTTGTACCAGGCACATGTCGCATAGACAGTGACACTTTTAACGGTAAGCGGACTAAGCGACAGAATTATTTCATCAATCCAAGCATTTCACAGAGATCCCGTTTACTTTTCCGCTTAGGGCCCCACGCGACCGCTCAGGTAAAATTGTAAATCTGGCACAACATCGATCCTTCCTTCGGTATCGTTGGATAGCTTATTTCAAATTTTCGTTAAAAAACGTGCTAAATTCACTAAGTTTGAAAGCCAAATTCTTCATTTGTTGACATTTCTAATGAAGTTCCATTTGGGGTGATGCTATAACCACTAGGAATCTATTTCATTGATCAATTAATCAATGACATTAGCAAAAATAGCAGCAAGGACTGGCTATTCTGTTCCGTGGTAAAAATAAGTCTAGTGAACCAGAAATGGCCGGCGTGACTGTAGAGGTCGTTGAGCCAAGAAGAGAGAGAATGTTCGAAAATGGTGAAGAGCGCTAATCCCAACGGTCTTTGATCATCAAGTGGAGCGAAAGGTGATTGTGGGTTACTGTGATGAAAAATGGAAACACTTTTTACACATCAAATATTAAATTGAAGGTAGGTACAACAAAAAACTTAAATATGATCAAATTGTATATTCGCTATACTCAAGCACATTGAAAGCGAAAGCAATCTTCTTTGAGATCATTCAACTTTGCGCGGTTCTCTTTCGTTGCATATTCACGTTCCCCCCTCTAGCTGGATTGCACGGATTGAGCTTGAAACGCTTCATCCATTCAAGGTCAGTAGATCAAGTTCATTGTAAAACAGAAAAAACTACATCTACAACCACGCACGTTTGTAACTTATTCACAAAAGGTGATTGCGACGGTGGAATATTCCACACTATCAGAGTTTTCTAGGCAATGGCTAAGAATTTATTA
The DNA here is from genome assembly GCF_943734845.2 of Anopheles funestus. Classification (NCBI taxonomy): domain Eukaryota; kingdom Metazoa; phylum Arthropoda; class Insecta; order Diptera; family Culicidae; genus Anopheles; species Anopheles funestus. The sequence goes on from NC_064598.1 coordinate 54,854,295, forward strand.
ATTGATTATGGAAATAGTGGTTGCATCTCAAGTTTTCAGTAAGAACTATTATCAAAAAGCCCTCCATTTCAATGTGTTTATAATTTTAATGAATTAGTCAGACCATTAGGGAGCATGACAAAAATAACACGAAGTAATTAATTTGAAAAATAGTTAACGAACGAATGCATTTTGCCCGATGTTTACCGTTCAGAATGATAGCAAAATGGCATTTGACAGATTACACACATATCGTTCTGATTCCATTATGCTACTTGGGTTTCAGCTTTCACTTTCCTTCCGTTCTTGTTTTGTTCAGCGAGAGTAAACTTTTACCGTGAAATTACAATTATTACGTCGAGCGAACGAACACCAGCATTAATCATATTTTGCCTTTCTCGCTTTTGTTTTTATGCTGTGCTTGAACAGCGGAACACGAGCAAAACGGGTGAAAGCGAACGAAAACAAAGGCACCGAAACAAAACGGAGGTGACACAGCCACCCAAAACCCAAAGAAAGTTTAGTCCAACGCTGGAAACTGGATCGATTGGCCCGCCGTACCTCTTGGAAGCATATTTCCGTCAAAATTGGCAACAAAAACTGCTAATCGCTGCCCACCAACGCTACAGTTCGTTGCTGACGAGGCGCTTATCAATAAAATACGAACGTTATTTGCACACCTCGCCTACCAAAGCGACAGGCAAGCGGTGTGATTCGAACAACGCCGCAAACCGCCCAGTCTGCCTCCAGACGTCTCCGCGTACGCAACTCGTCGATTCCAGTGCCTACTACGACCAGGAAAGATTATTCGTCGTTCGCACCTCACGATAGACGGTGTTTCGTATAGGGTCGATCCTGTGCGCGTCCGGCACCGTGCTTTAGTGTGTGTTGTGTTCTCGACGGAACGTGGAATATTCCCGTGCTTCCCAGTACCGCTTGCGCGATTTAGCCGGGCACGTTGCTATACAGTTCATTTGACATCCGGTGTCATTGGTGCAGCAAAGAAGTTTACTTTATTTGCTGAACTTACAATTTAACCCTCTGTCCCATTTCGGACGAGCGTACATCCGCCACCGAAAATGGTCACCACTTCGAGTGTTCTTGGCAGCACCAGTGCCGTGCTGGTGTCGCTGTTTATATTGCGTAAGGTTTTTCCCTGGATTTATCAAAACCTTATCGGGCCAAAGGTATTCGGCTGCCGTATCAACCTGAAAAAGACCGGCGAATGGGCCCGTGAGTATTCCCATGCATTATGCCTTTCTTCTACCGTAGATTGTGTTGTGCGTTTTGTGCTGTGAGACGTTGTATGTCCTTAGAACTAGTCCGATAATTGGAAGGAATTAGTGGTGAAACTGGTTTGTCCCTATCGCTCCAATCTGTGTTCGCTTCCTGATCCGTGCACCCCGAGATAATCGGATGTGACACAATGCTAAAATCCAACTGCCTGCTTCGTGAATAATTTTGTGATAGCATATTTCAGTTCTTTCCGACCTCGACAACGTAGCTATAGTGCAAAATGGAATATATTCGCAAATCGATACCAGAACTGCGGATGGAGCTAAACCAGTCTGAACGAGGACGTTCATCCATAGCATTTCAAAGAAGCGAATAAGATCGGTTGATGTTCAGTTGCGAAACTATTTCTAAATGGCTTTGAAGTTATTCAGTTTGGTTGTCTTTGTAGTCACAATACTGCAAAGCCAAATCGTGAAATAATAACATGTCTTTTATCCGCAAACGAAATTTTACAGCAGTTACGATAGTTTTGAACCACGTTATAATTACCATCCTGTGTATGATTAGGGTTTCGCGTGACAGCATCACTGCGCAGGATTATCCTTTTTTCACCGATTCTTTTAATGTGGTACAATGGAGTAATTAAGCTAAATTTATGCAATAACCAGTTTGAAACTCGCACTAAACATGGTTTAAACCGCAAGGACTGATAAAAGGTTACTACGTTCAGAAAATATTGAAATAGCATAGGCCGAAACAGCAGATAAGAAGAGCTTTGCTTGTTATAAAAAGTGAAATGCTTTTTATGTTACCATCTGCGAACAAAGATGAAGGTTTTTGTTCGTACAATTTATAGAGTTTCGGTTGTGAGAGTTGTGCCGAAAAGATCACGTAACACCGTTGTAGCTCATCAAGGGATACGACGGTTTTTGGGTATTTTCTCCGTTAAAGTTTCCGGTGCATATTCCGCTGCGAGTCAGGAAAGCGAAACTGATTAAATTCGAAATAAAATAAACAACCGGTTATTAAAAAAAAATCATGCTTCCATCCACTGCACTACTATTTCTACCAACGAGCAGTGTTTTTTTGTTGATGTTGATCGATATCTGTTGCTTTTGGTATTCGGCCATCCAACTTCCACGAGTCTGAAAATGAGAGAGGTCTGAGTGGATTTTTGTTGTTGTTTTTTTTTTTTTTTTGAAAAAAGAAAGTTACCTTTTAGCCGAAAATTCCCACCAACAAAACCGGTTTTCTTCAATATTTGGAAGTGACTTGGCGATGACGTTTTTTTTTTCTTCTTTTGCTGGCATGAAAACTGGCCAGGCATTTGACGTTCCCGACATTGTACAACGTCTGAGTGTTTTGTTCATTAGTTTCGATCGTTCGCAAAGTTCTTGGCGAATATTCTTCCTAATAATCTTCTAAAAAATCTTCTATTTTTAGGTAGTAGGACTACCACAAAAAACCACTTTTCGAAATTTGACTGATGCTGCTCACGTTTGCTATCATTACCACCTTCTTTCGAAAAGTGCTAATCATGGCGTACTATGTCATTTGCATCCCAACTACGGTATAGCCGAAGTTAGTTCGTAGTTCGAAGAGTAGCAAAACAAGACACAGAAACAAATGTGTTTCAAAAAGCAAAAAACATAGAAAACCTGACAATAATGGTACACTAGTAATTGCGTCAATTTATTATTATTTTTCTCCCCATTACCATCGCCTTGCTAACACCATCATCATCCTCTTTGCCATCAGGGAAGAACAGCACCTTCGTTTGATGATTTGAAAAATCAACAAAACCACACACTTCAAGTTGATGTTCTTCTTAGTAGGGAACGGAGAGTGATAAACGAAATCTCTGACGTTCATGCCGTGTAAAAAAAGCTCTTTTTAGAATATTTGTCCACCAAAGCGTGAAATGAAACAAGCTCATAAAAACTACTTCAAACATTACAGAACAGGACGTGGAAGTTAAAAAAAACATATGTTAAAGTGGTTGTACAACGCTAGTTTTGTGTGAAACTTGTAACGTGTGCAAGTGATCGTTTCGTCTTCCATCAGAGTTAAACTGGCGCTTGGCAGATCAATGCCTATCGCCATGCACACTACCTAGTTCATCATATCGACAGTCAATCTTTTGCAACTGTAGGCATCGATAACACTCTCTCACCCTTGCATAAAGATACTGCTGACCCTGGGCAGCTGGGCAGAACTCGTTGACATTGAATCGACGGACCACCTTCAGGAGCTTACCGCTCTGGGATCTATATGAATCGATGATCCACATAAGATCATTCGCCTTTGTGGGTGAAAAAACAATAAACAACAGGTCACACTAATGGTGCTTTGCGAGAAGGTCAAACACTGCTAATCTATTCTGCTGGTAGAACTGACCTGGCTATTCCCGTACTTGCTAGTGCCGGTGATCTTATGATCGGTGTATTTCAATAATCATTAGGTGTGTGCAAGTACGCTCGATGACCTCAAATTGTGGGTGCGAAATTGTACCCTTCAAAACGAAACTGATCATGTGTACACGATCTCATGATCGGTCCGTTGATTAATTGCCAGCGAAGGGTATGGAGAAAACATGGTGGGCTTTTTGTAGTGTATTTAAAGGCACAGGTTAATATGTTCATTGAGCGTTATATTACCTATTTTGTTGTTTATATTCCTTTAAAAAGATTTCTTTCCTTTCATTGCGTTTTTTTTTCATCAAAAACATTTCACTTAAAACAATAAAACAACGAAGACATGATTGTTATATATTAGAAGCAATACCTTGCAACATATTATTGCTTTATGTAGTACTAATAATATTTTATCATTCCCTCTCTGCAGTCATCACCGGTGCAACCGATGGTATAGGAAAGGCGTACGCTCAAGCGGTAAGTAGCGTGACAGAATACACTACATTTACCCTCCCGCCCCGGTACAAGATGAGGAACGCGGAATGAAATGCAGTTGTACCTACGAAGGTTGACTAGTAAAAGTCAAGTGCGCACAAACATGATCGCTGGCGAAGATTGATCATACAATCATTTACACGCAACAGCTGTTAGTATCGAACGATTTTGCAATGATAGGGACTCTAACGCTGGAAAGTGTCGATTTCTGATGATCGTTTCGTGCTTTGAAGAGGTTTATATGGTGTCTGTTCACAGAAATGACTATTCGCCTAGTTATGGCACGTTTGACCCAATAGGTCGTTAGACCAAGAATAGAGAGAAGATGCAGTGTTTTGTAATTAATGATTAAAGTTTCTATAAACGATAGAACTTCATTTAGAAGACTAGAAATATAAAAATAACTTAAAAGTAATCCTTTGCCTTGGAGCGTTGCGGATATGTTAATAATTTCCTGGTTTTATATCCAACAAAAAAACATGCAGTTAACATTACGTTGTCAAACCCTAGATAGTCGTAGGATGGATCGAGCGTAAGGGTTTCTAACGTTAGTTCCGCCAGCGTGTACACACTCTACTCGCACTCTGTTTCTTTTGCAACTCAAGCTATACGGTTTGATGGTGGAGAGAAATTCACCTTTTTTACTTCACAACTTTGCCCGGTCAACAATGAGTTGCATTAATGAGTTTTCTTGTGCTGGTAGAGTTTCATTTCTTTTGTGGCTTCCATCGCATTAAGGGTCAGTCGGAAGCAATTTCAAAGGCACTGTTAAATCGATTGAGTACCAGCACTAGAGTGGGTTGTTTTGCTTTCAATCTCCAGGTGATGCATATACTAAGCAAAACTTTAGGCCCTTGGGACATCGTAGTCGAATGCACGGGTATGGGAAGAGCAAACAGTTTCACTTTACGCGATCGTTACTATACCTGCACCTGTACGTGCACCTTTCAACCGCACGTTTCGAAAACTTTGTTCATTTCTTTTGTTAGTTTTATTGTTGAGATCTTCATGGAGAAAGCTATTCTTAAGTAGGGATAGCATTCAAAATGATCATGATCGATTGAAGGATCGCAAATTTTCAACTGTTTTAACCGCGGAGTTAGTAGCAATCTTTTAATTTTGTTATTCAAACAACATTTCATATTTCTCTTTTGCAGCTTGCACGAAAGGGTCTTAACATCATTTTGGTTAGTCGAACGCTTTCCAAGCTTCAGGATGTCGCTAAAGAAATTGGTAAATATACTATCGTCAAAAATTTACACCACTGTACAATTTCCTCAATTATACCACGAAATTCCCGTGTTACTTTTCTCCATAGAAACGGAATTCAAGGTACGCACGATGGTTATTGCTGCAGACTTCACAAGTGGGGCGGAAATGTACGCGCAAATCGAACGACAAATTGAGAATATGGAAATCGGTGTACTGGTGAATAACGTCGGCATGAGTTACGCGAACCCGGAATACCTGTTGGAATTGCCGGACAATGAAAAACTCATTAAAAATCTTCTCAGCTGCAACATTCTTTCAGTGACGCGCATGTGTCAGCTGGTTATGCCCGGCATGGTGAAACGGCATGCTGGTGTTGTGATTAACATTTCATCGCTCTCTGCCGTCATTCCGGCACCATTGCTGACCGTATATTCTGCCTCGAAAGCGTACATGGATAAGTTTTCCGAAGATCTCGCCTCAGAGTATGCGAAACACAATATTGTGGTGCAATCTGTTCTGCCGGGTCCAGTAGCTACCAACATGTCGAAGATTCGGAAGAGCACATGGATGGCCTGCTCGCCGAAAGTGTTCGTAGCTAGCGCGATTAATACGCTGGGTCATACGCGTCAAACTACAGGCTACTTTCCACATGCTTTGCTAGAGCTAGCTATCAACATGATAAGTTTCGTTTCGCCACGCTTGATGGAAAAACTTACCATAAATACTATGCAAAATATCCGGGCTAGAGCATTGAAAAAATCCACAACCAAATCATCTGCACCAGGTGACGCAACGGAACTAACCGCTTCGTCGTCGTAAATACTGAGATTGTGAGAGAAGAATGGTGTGTGAAAATAGACAGAAACCCGGTCCTGTTGCACGTTGCGATACTACTGATAGTAAACTGATACGCATCTCGGGTTCACCTAAGCAACGCCCAACAACTGACCGGCTTCTAGGTTTAGTTGTAGTGTTAACGAAATAGTCAAACCGGCTGGGCATTTATCGATAAGGCGGATGGGGGGTAAAGATCAATGAGAATAAGATGACAAGAGCAGAAAACAAACAGGGGAGAATTCAAAACTTATCCTAAGCTAAGCATCCTAGTCCAGTATAGGCAAGTAGGTTGCATGGAATGGAAGGTGCAAATTTAGTGTAATGCTTAACGTTATTTCCGAAACTACTTCTTCTAACGACTGAAGGCTATATAATTCAAAGTACAATTGTTAAAAAATCAACATAATACGTTGTACCCAAAAATAAACACCATCTTGTCCCATTCCAATGCGGTGTAACCTTTAATGGTTTAATTCCGATTCGCTTTATTTCCAATAACAGTTTTTGAAATGATTGTGACGTCTATAATGAGTATCTATCGAGTTTGTGGTAACGTAATATATGCACGATTTCATAAAAATACGAAGCACACGAATCAATTCCTCAATCCCGGAATGCCGAACAAAGAATGGAACACATTATTTGCAACAGAACGGGAAGATTCCAGATGAACGGTTCGTTGTAATGCGAACAAAGATAGCAAAATACAACAAGATTTGGTTTATGTATACTGTTCGGTCATGTACCGATCAACTGTACAATCGAAATCGTCGTATAACATTTTCTAAAAAGCGGCTTTTAGGACGCAACGACGAGCAGACGCTCGATTGGTCATTGGGTATGTCTATTTGCTCATCCCAAACGTCATTTTGTTCTGCTGATTTGTCAAAACGTTTCACAACGAACAATTCAATTCCAGTCAATAGTTCAGCGCTAATCTAATAACAAAGTCGAAGTACGCAAAAACGCAATAGGTAAGTGTTGAAATCAACAATTTACATATTCAACGCACAATTTCATGAACAATCCTAACTTTAGCATTAAGATGTATTAAACGATATTAATGCTACGAAAAGAGCCCAAAGCAAAGTAAATGTACGGTTTCGTATTTTCTTTTGGTTCCAAATGTGGGTTTAAATTGAGTTGCTAAGGGCTAATTATTAGTTCTGCATATTCTAACGCAAGTTCAGCACTGTTTGGATTGCATTTAAGTAATTGTTCCCCAATTCGATTCGCTTTGGGCGCTTCTGAATGTACAGGCAATGTACAAAGACAACGTAACGAATTGCGTAGCAACAGTAAGTAGGTTATGCCTGCCACACAAAGGAATGTAGAAACGTTCGGAAGTCAGCTCAATTGTTTTTCTTCAACAGCTGATAGCATTTGCCTGTGCGAAGCTGTTTTCCGATCGGATGATGATACTAACCAGTTCCAACAATTACGTTCTTATCGCTTTTCTGTGTCTGCTTCGGTCGTTAATTTCGTTCTCGAAGGCTTTGTTGATGTTTGCTGATTCATCGTATACAAACATAGCTTTATGCAGTGTACAAGCAGTTGCTTAACTTCACTCAGATTTACTGGTTGTGGATCCATTTTTAATCTTCCTGTTAAGTTCCGTTCACCCTGGACGCCATTGCTAAACTTTCTTCTCATCCTAGAACAACATAATTACAATCGTTCCTGTGTTTTCTTGTAGATAATGTTGTTTCATTTGGTGCTCGTAGCGATTGTCGCTGTCGGCACGAGTGCTGCCGGCATCGGTAAGAAGTATCCACTTTCTTCCAAGTTCATCGAAGAAATCAACGCAAGGGCTTCTACATGGCGAGCTGGTCGGAACTTCCACCCGGATACCTCCCTCTCGTACATCCGTGGCCTAATGGGAGTCCACCCGGATGCGGACAAATTCCGTGAGCCAGAGTTCGTCCATGAGCTGGACGACGCGGAAGACCTGCCGGAAAACTTTGATTCCCGCGAACAGTGGCCCAACTGTCCGACGATCCGCGAAATCCGCGATCAAGGCTCGTGCGGCTCCTGCTGGGCATTCGGGGCGGTCGAGGCTATGTCGGATCGTGTTTGCATCGCTTCGCAAGGCAAGATTCATTTCCGTTTTTCGGCCGAAGACCTTGTCTCGTGCTGCCACACATGCGGCTTCGGTTGTAACGGAGGATTCCCCGGCGCTGCCTGGAGCTACTGGGTGCGGAAGGGATTGGTCAGTGGTGGACCTTTCGGATCAAATATGGGCTGCCAGCCTTACGCGATTGCTCCGTGCGAACATCACGTCAATGGAACGCGACCATCCTGCGAGGGCGAAGGTGGAAAGACGCCAAAGTGTGTCAAGAAGTGCCAGGAGAGCTACAGCGTAGCCTACCAGAAGGATAAGCGCTTCGGAGCTACCTCGTACTCGATCGCGCGCCACGAAGCACAGATCCAGAAGGAAATCATGACCAACGGACCGGTAGAAGGCGCGTTCACCGTTTACGAAGATTTGCTGCACTACAAAGAGGGTGTCTATCAGCACGTGACCGGTAAAATGCTCGGCGGTCATGCCATTCGTATTCTAGGATGGGGCGTTGAAAATGGTACCAAGTACTGGCTGATTGCTAACTCGTGGAACAGCGACTGGGGCGATAATGGTTTCTTCAAGATCCTTCGTGGGGAAGATCATCTCGGCATTGAAAGCTCCATTTCGGCTGGTTTGCCTAAGGTGTAAAGCCGGCACTGCAATATCCGTCGATTGCTCTCAACCCATATCATGCTCTAGCAATTACATACATTCCGGGAAAAGGCGAACGGGAAACAAGAAGGTATCCAAACACGAGAGGCTGATTTACCAATAACAAAGAGTTTCTTCTTTTTGAACAATAAATAAAGCGCGCCGGTTCTGCTTTCGGTTAAAAAAATACCCAACAATAGAGTAGTTCTCAGTGAAAGAAATTTTATTACATGCACAGAAAGTGTCTGTCTGGGTCGAAGTATTTACGGGATTACAGTTACATATTTCATGTTTGGTGTTTTATCATACCTGCGGCAAACCAGTTATGACCTTCGACTCGATGCCCAAGTGATTGGACCCTCGCACGAACTTGAAATATCCATGGTCTCCCCAATCTTCGCCGTACGAGTTCGCTATCAGCCAGTACGGAAGTCCTCCCTCCCTGCCCCATCCAATGATCCGGACCGCATGCTTGCCGATCTTCTCGCCGTACACGTGACGGTAGACACCGGACTTGTACAGCAGCACGTCTTCGTACACGTCGAAGCCGGCCTCCACTGGTCCGTTGGTCATAATTTCGTACCGAATGGCACGCTCGTCGCGTGGCACACTGTAGGCAACCTTGCCAAAAAGCTTATCCTTCGAATAGTGCCGATCAGCTCCGTCTCGACAGTGGTGCGTACATTTGGGTGAAACTTCCACGTGGCACTCATTGAAAGGATATTCGCACGGTTTGAACGGATAGGGTTTGCAGCCGTCGGTAGAATTGTACGCCCCACCGCTCACCAGTCCTGCGTCTACCCAGTACTGAAAGCTGGTTCCATCCAGGAAGCCGCCATTGCACCCATTGCCACAGTCAGCACAGCAACCCATAAGATCTTCGGCGGCCAGCGCTACGTTATTGGTTCCATTCGAATGGATGCAGACACGGTCGGACATAACACTGGCAGCAGCGACGGCCCAACAAGATCCGCACGTACCTTGGTTGCGGATTTCATGCAGCGAATCACAGTTCGGCCATTGGTTTCGCGCATCGAACGATTCGGGAATATCGATGTCGTACACATATTCGTACCGTCTGATCGGTACCTTGAATCCGGTTCTGCTTTCTCCGATGCCTTTCAGCGATCGGAAAGTATGAAAATGGACGTTTGATTGGAAGTTTGTATCTGGTTTCCAGCTGCGTGCACGTGCAAGCACTTTGCGCAAGAATTCATCGTTGAACGGATCTTGACCATGCCGTTCGGTTCCCGACACAAGGCAAAAGGATAAAAGCACCGTTACTGGTGCAACTAACTGCAGTTGCATTTTATTTGCGAAGGTTTGCGACTTTACATATGAGTGTTACTACTTTAAGCGAAGGAACAAGATTGAAAGCCGCAAAAAGGAACTTGCGATCATCGATGCCCATGCTCATGATTATCAGTGTCGATAATCAAATAAAAAAAGGGTCAATGTTCGCTAAATTCGAAAACAACAACATAATATAGAGAAAGATTGTTTAGCTCAGCTATTTTCATTCGAGTTTATAGTAGTGGTGGCGGCAGCAGCACTAAACAAGTCGTTTCATCGTTTGTTTGTTTTATTGTTCGGTTGAACCATCTTGCAAGGAATTTAGAATTGAATAAGATTGTTAATTAGATTTGCGGTTCAACAATTAAACTAGTTGTTGATAAAGGCATGAAACTGATTTAAATGTTATCGACAGTGCAATAGAATGTTGTCCAATGAACATCGCTATTCTTCATATTGTACCAATGAAAACCCGGCATTCAGCTAAACGAGAATTTCAAATCGTTCAAATCTTTTAATTTAAATAAAACGTCAAATCGTGCAATCGTTTCCGTACCAGTGTGACCAGAACTATCGATTTATCTGGATTCCTACGAATTTTTGATTAGCCTTCCGACTCACAGACGAGCACTCTGAAACTACCGATTTTTCAAGAGTCCTACCGGAAATCACAGATTTTTCTTAATATTGCTGAAGAAGTCATAAATGTCAAGAATGAATTGTCAACAGACAATCAAAGACTGATTTTTTCTCCAGAGTTTTGGCTCTTTATGTGCCGCAGAAAACGACAAAATTCACAACAGTTCAACATTTCCATTTTCCATGCGAACAACCCCCCCCCCCCCCCCTCGCACGTATTACCTGAAGAAAGTTGAACAGAATTAGGATCATACCGACAACAACCGATAAATTTTTGGCTTTCCTACCGATAACGAGGAAAACAATCTGGTCACACTGTTCCGTACCACGAATTCCGGGATACACGCAGGGATTCCTTGGGACCATGCTGGTTGACGTTTTGTATAACACAATCAAGGTGTTTATAGGCGATAAGGTACACTGACATTTGTGACATAAAGGTTCCTCTGAAGATGCCGCCAATATTTTCCATATGACGATTTAAACTTGCTTTTATTTAAAACGATCAACCAAATGTTACGAACATATATTTAACACGAAAAACTATCACTACGATGGATAACATCGTCTGTAGAGCATAGTTTTGCTTCAGCGAAGACCCGGTGACGTACGGTCGAGATCATCATGGCGGCCTCGAAAATCGCAATTTCACTGTCTACCGATCTGTAGGCACCTCGGTTCGCTCCAAAAGTTTGCCTATATGCAGAAGCTATTGCGGCGATAGGAGGAGTAAAATATTTACCACACACTGCGGAAAAACAAGCAATTGTTGAAGTTAAAGTTGATAGCATCATACTACGACGGATCAAGCACACATTGAGCCGGTTCGAATCGAGCCGTATTTCATTCGATGGAGTGACGCCACAAAGTGTACGTGAAATGGAAAACATCTCTTTACGCCTTTTCCACGAAAAAACAGGGTTGCAAAAGCCCATAACAGCGCGCTGCTTATCTGGGATGCCAATCCCAAATCGCAGCGCTACTACGCGCTTGTAATTTTGGAAGCCATGCATCGCTAAAAGCAATTTTGCATTGATGTCGTAAATGGTTGTTTCGGCAATCAGCCCCGGTACTGTTGCTGCTTTTGTATCGTATCTTTCGCTGGAAGTAGCAATTTGTCTGCCGGTAACACGAATTGTCATCACACACTGCTGGCCTCTGTCATTGTCGATGGTGGTGTGGTGTTGATTGTGGGGCCCAGCATATTCGTTTATTTATGCCGGTGAATGAGAAATATGCATGGTGATTTGTTTTTTCTTTCAATACCTACGATGTTTCTAGTTTTCCGTGCCTACTTTAAGGATATTCCAAAATCCTGCGGCAGGATAAAGCCAAATTGTCAACATAACAATTAGGAAACTTCATCGTATTTCTGCTTGTGAAGTCCAAAATTGGAAGACGTGTGTTTTCATTTAATTTCAAACCGTAGCGGCTTGCGGATGGAGGAAAAACGGAGGCAGTCGAATTTGTCGTGCTTACATACATACATAAAATCCATTGCAAGATGGTTTAGCTGCTCCCTGTGATCTCATTTGTGCACAAACTTGCCAAATCTTAACGTGGATATTTTGCTCTATTTTCAACAGGAACCGAGGTACCATTCTGACAGACCAATCAAAACCTTGTGACTGATATTTTGTTGTCATACCCGGAGAACTTTAATTTGATAGCAATGGTAAGAAATGTGAAACGGAAAACCACCGAAGCCGATATTGTTCATCATCTTGGATCGCTTCCCGCAGGAACCAGAGCTGCTTGAAATATTGTGCAAGCAGTTCTATGAATCCCGGGATGCCCAACGACGGGTGGAGGCAGAAAAGGTGTTGTACCACTTCCAGGATGACCCTGAAGCACTCTCGAAGTGCCAAACGTTGTTGGACAGGGCGAACTCGAGCTTCTCGCAGCTGTTTGCCACGACCATCCTGACCAAGTTGGTTACGAAGAACATACAAGTCCTGAGAATGCAGCAGCGAGTTGACATACGGAATTACGTGCTTAATTATTTAGCTACCCGTCCGAATCTGCAGCCGTTCGTTATTCAAGCCTTAATATCGCTGCTGGTCAAAATAACGAAGCTCTGCTGGATCGACATGTACGAGCACGAATATGTATTCCAAAACATCCTGCAGGATGTGAAAGAGTTTTTGGGTGGTTCGGTAGAACACTGCGTAATAGGAGTACAAATTCTGTCGCAACTGACAGTGGAGATGAACCAACAATCGGAAGCGGCATGCAATCTCACCTTTCCCAAGCACCTTCGCATTACGAGCCTGTACCGAGATAAAATGCTGTACGACATCTTTATACTGGCATGTACGCTGCTCAGTCAGGCAAAGGATAGCGTTTGCAAGAACCAAAACTGTCTCGATGAAGCCCAACAAGGACTGTTCACCCATCTGCTCGAGCTAGCGCGGAACTGTTTGAGCTACGATTTCGTCGGTGCCACCGCCGATGAGTCGTCGGATGATATTGCTACTGTGCAGATTCCGACCAATTGGCGGCCGGCTTTTTTGGATTCGGAATCCGATTCGCTGAAGCTGTTCTTCGATCTGTACCACATGCTGCCAACGCATTTATCTAGCCTGGCACTGTCCTGTCTGGCCCAGATTACATCGATTCGGCGTTCCATCTTTAGCAACTCGGAGCGAATTAAGTTTCTCACCAAGCTGGTGAAGGGAGCCACCGACATTCTCAAAACATCGCACGGATTAAGCGATCCCGAAAACTACCACGAGTTCTGCCGGCTGTTGGCTCGCTTAAAATCCAACTATCAGCTCAGTGAGCTAGTAATAGTGGAAAACTATCCGGAAGCAATTCAGCTGATAGCCAAGTTTACGGTACAATCCCTGCAGATGTGGCAATCGGCACCGAATAGCATTCATTATCTGCTGTCGCTATGGCAACGATTGATTGCGTCCCTTCCGTACGTGAAGTCGCCGGAACCGCATTACCTAGAAACTTACACACCGGAAGTGACGAAAGCGTTCATTACCTCCAAACTGGACGCCGTCCCTGTGATTGTTCGCGAAGGGCTCGAAGATCCGGTAGACGATACGGATATGGTGCAGCAACAGCTGGAACAATTTGCTACCATTGGTCGCTGTGAATACGATAAAACCTGTGCGCTGCTGGTGCAGCTGTTCGACCAAACGGCCAATCGCTACCAAGAGATACTGTCCAGCCCATCCGCGGCAAATCATATCGATTTGCAAATTTGCGAAGGACAGCTCACGTGGTTAGTGTACATCATTGGTGCATCGATCGGTGGCCGCATCGCAACACCTTCGTTCGACGATCATGACGTGCTGGAGTGTGACATTATTATACGAGTGTTGCAGCTGATGACGCTAACGGATTCGCGGCTGCCCCAGTGTGGCTGTGAGAAGCTGGAACTAGCCTTCATGTACTTTCTAGCACATGTACGCAAGATCTACATCACGGAGCACATGCAGAAGCTGAAAATGTTTCCCCGCTTGTCCGAGATATTGGGTGTAAGCGACGATGATATGACCATGCTAACGGTCACAAGCCGTAAGATGTGAGTATGACCAAAGCACCTGTGTTGCAAAAAGGTGCATTTCATGCGTTTTATTTTATTCATTTTCCCTTCCCTTCCTTTGCAGCATAACAAATCTTAAATATTTAGGCAACTCGGAACCGGTGCTACGAAAGACGCTTGCATTGCTAAACGATCTTACCTTAATCTGCTCTTCCGTGCGAAAGCTCATAAAACTAGACGAGATCCAGTTTATGCTGAACAATCGTACGGTAAGAGATGCGGCCATCGGTAATCGATCTGTCGAAAACCGTTCAGCAAATTAATCGAATACATATTTGCGCGCAGCGTGAACACTTTTCGTTCCTAGGTTCTGGTACGGTAGCAGCTACACGCTGCCGCAGCATGTTTTACACTTGTCTAGGCCGTTTGCTGATGATGGATCTCGGGGAAGATGTCGAACGGTTCAACACATTCATGATGCCGCTAACGAAAACGATCGAGAACATAATAATGATGAACTTTCCCAGTGAAGAGGCAAAGAAGGAGCTGATCGGATTGTCGCGTGATTTGCGAGGATTGGCATTAGCGTTCAATGCTAAAATGCCCTACATGATGCTTTTTGATTGGATGTAAGTTTTATCTTGTCTACATTTTGTTTGTACTTTGCTAGAGTATTAATGGTGTACGTACTTTAGCTATCCGGACTATTCGCCTATTTTAATTCGTGCCGTGCAAATGTGGGCCCACGATCCTACAGTTACGACACCAGTGCTGAAATTGTTCACCGAACTAGTCTACAACCGATCGCAGCGTTTGCTGTTTGATGTGTCTAGTCCAAACGGCATCCTGCTGTTCAGAGAAACGTCCAAGTTGATCTGTTGTTACGGTAAGCGCGGAATACGTTTGGGAGTGGATGTATGCATTTTATCCGTTTGATTAATGGTAATGATGGCCTTTGTTCTTCTCTCTGCTGCTCTCTCTTTCAACACAGGTGAAAGTATGCTATCGCTAAATGTGCCCAGCGAGCAGATGTACCCGATGAAGCTGAAAGGCATTTCGGTGTGCTTTCAAATGCTGAAACAAATCCTCAGCGGAAATTACGTTAATTTTGGCGTTTTCAAGTTGTACGGAGACAACGCGCTGGATAACGTGCTTAACATGACCGCCAAGCTGATATTGACCATCCCGCACGAGGATATACTAGTAAGCAATGATTATTCGTAGGCGAGACTTTAATCGCGAAATATTAATCCGGTGTTGGTGGATTGTTGTGGTGGTCGTTTTGTTACAGGTTTACCCGAAACTATCGCTATCTTACTACACGCTTATACAGTGCTTAGCCCAGGATCACATCTCATACCTGTCCACACTGGAACCACCGCTATTTTTGTACATTCTAGAAAGTATATCCCAAGGATTGAATGCATTAGGTAAGCTGCATGTGTGTGATAGGGATGGGGGAGCAAGTGCAACTAGACTGTGTGATTAATTTATCCTTGTTTCCTTAACAGAAACCGTAATTTGTTCATCTTGTTGCCAAACGCTGGATCACATTGTGACGTACATTTTCAAACAGCTGCAACTGAATGGTGAGTATGATTTTGCTTTGCTTCTATACCTGTTGTGATTTGTATTTAAAATGGAATCGAATTGTTTTACCATTAAAAATGAGCTTAGTCTTATGTGATCAATTAAAATAGGCGGCAAATCATAGTTTACAAATACGACGTAAACTAATACTTAATCATAAAAACATTCATTTAAAATATTACACCTCAACATTATCTTATCTCGAAACAATAAGCTTCTTATTAAACAACCGCTTTTTATAGTTAGTAGAATACATGTAGGGGGTTGGCATAACAACAAAATTAATGAAAATATTAACGAATGAAAAAGATGGATAGGGGGGGGAAAAAGTTTCGTTGGCAGGTTCCACCGAGATTTGAACTCGGATCGTTGGATTCAGAGTCCAAAGTGCTAACCATTACACCATGGAACCACGTCAGGGAAGGGCGAATTATTTTCGTTCATAAATCTATCACAATACTTGTGCAGTTTTCTAGAATAGGCAGATTTGAAAACGGTTGACTACAATGCATGAACAGAACATGTGTAATCCTAATCACACAATTCGGCATATTGCAAAAAACTTCCAAGTTCAACCACAGACTACGTAAAAATGTACTATTATATGGATACTTCTACATTCCAGTTTCTACATTTCCGAACAAAAAACATCGCCAGGCAGTTCCGCCGGAAAACAACATGTTTTTGAAGGTGATGGAATTGCATCCCGAAATCCTGCAGGGCCTGCTATCGACCATGATGAACATAGTTATGTTCGAAGACTGTAAACATCACTGGTCCATGTCCCGTCCGTTGCTCGTGTTAATACTGTTGTACGAGGATTGCTTTCGGTAAGAATGATTCCGGCCATAAACCGTACCGACTACCAGTGCTACTGGTCTTATGGATATGTGGTTGTTTTTATTTGTATTACAGTCGAATTCGCGAAACATTCATCCAATCCCAAACCGTGGCAAAGCAGCAAAACATAGCGCGACTTTTCGATTTACTGATGGATGGTATCGAACGAAACCTGCTCATTCAAAACCGGGATAAGTGCGTTAACTCCTGAATCGACAATCGCATACCTACGATCACTAACCAATTTGTGCAATATTTACAGATTCACACAAAACCTATTGCAGTTCCGCCGAGACGTTAATGCATCTCTTAAGATTTCTCCGCAGCCAAACTCAACGGCAAACGAAATGGTAATGTATTGTGCTCAACACGATGAACAGCTTGAGTTGTTACGTGCCTTTAAACGGTGTACCTTTGCACTTAAATTTCCAGGACGATTAAAACGAGGAGGAACAGCACTTGGTCAGTGTTGCAGAACAGTTATACATCGCATTGACAGAGCCACAAGAAGAGATACAAGAACGGAACAATGTTATCATGTTTGATGTTTAGTTGCTGTACAAGAAATGAATAGGAAAGCTACACACACGTACGGGCACCGTAGCACAAGGAAAATGATTACGATTAACATATGGCGCATAAAAGGTTCAGCGTAACACACGCAGCACTGAAATGAAATCGTCGTCGCCAACCGGCAGGGAAATGTTGACCTTTTTGGTACCAAAATCATAAAGAGTGCGGCATACAACGCACCTAGAGAGACAGGGAGAGAGTGCGTAACTATTAACAGAATAACGGTTTAACAGCCGCGTAAAAGAGAAGATGAGCAGCGAACACGAAGTGGAAGTAAATTATTGTTCTGTTTCGTGTCATGGCCTGGCACTTCCTTTAAAGTTTTTATCGTCTTTATGCGGTAGAAAAAAGGAAACTTGTGAAACCATATGAGTAAAGTTGTTGTTCCAATATCGGTGGTGTACTTGGCTACTTCTTCTACCACCGCTACGAAGCGCCAATCACCGCGAGTTGGTTTTGTGTGATCTGTGAGTACGGTTGCGTGTTTCACATTTTTTAAATTCCATTTTTTAATTATTTGCATACTACTGGAATGGCTGCACATTCCTGTTTTTTTTTCTTTCTTCACTTCTATAGTATACATAATTTAGGAGCAATGCATTACTATCCTTATATCGCGAAAAATCGAAAATCGATCGGAGCCGTGAAATAAGGAGCTCGTGTAAGCGCATGCTAATAAGTCGCTTTCATTAGTGTGTACTTTTTTTGTATCGTGTATAACCGTAAACTACTGATCGTGTTTGATCGTTTCAGTTCTTATTTAACCATTACCATTTGGTTCCAATCATGATCATCACTTCGTAAGATCATCTCACTTTTTCTTCTACCAGAGTGAAACAGTTTATGGTTTAGTAATGAAATATTTCCGGTCAGCTATCTGCGGAACAGCCAAGTTCCATGCTGTGAATCGTACAGCGTGCGCATGTATAGTGGGGGTACGGACGGTCAATGGAAATAATCGACAGTGTCAGTAGTGTACACAGCAAACATTGACTGAGGCACTATTAACAAAGGATAACAACAGGACGAAGAAAAAAAAACAAGAAGATAAACACTAGCGCAAACGATCGAATAATCTGGAATTGGATTCCAGTTGGAAGGTGATGTGTATAAAGCAACCACAAACCAATAACAGATGGTAGAACGTGAGATGAAGAATGAATAAATACGAAATATGAGAATTTAATGTAACGTAGCAATTAAGTTGCAGAGAAGAAAACAACAGAAGACAATTAGGCACACACACACCCCCATACACGAACACAACACATGAACGTAATGTATGCGAAATGGAAGAATCGTACACTCGTGGATTTTGTATACAAAACATTTTAAAAACCAAATTGTAAATTTGCCCAGCATTGTTTTTATTGACTGACTGTTGTGTGTGTGCGAATTCCCGTGTTCACTCCATATTTTGATCGATCAGTTCCAATTGGCACGGGTTCACTCTGGCAGTGCTTTAGCCGTTCGTTCCTTGTCCTCCGTCAGGGCCCTTGCATCGTGCAGGAAGACGGGCACTTCGAGTCCCTGCATTTTAGCGGCGCGCGTAAATCCTTCGTTAGAGGTAACCGTTACAGCCCGATGGTACAGTCCAAACGCAAACACTTGTAAGCTTCGTGGCCGTATCTTACCACCCAGTTTTAAGTTCTGCAGCTCCTTCGGGGCTTGCTCGAGGGGCACATCGGGCAGGACATGAATGCGATTGAACAGTTCGTTGGCGCGGGCCTTCTCCTGCTCACCGCCCAGTATCGATAGGATTTCGTGGAAGGAATCGTACGCCGTCTGGCAGCAGATCAACCGTTTGCCTTCAAACAGTCGCTCGAGCACCGGTTTTACCGGTTTATCCTGCTCCCAACGGGCCTGTTCGGAGAGCAGTGGCTGTTTAAATTCCCATCGAGCCGATCCGTTAGTCATCGCGCTGCAGTACGCTATGAGCGTGGTAACGTCCACGTTGAGCAACCGTATCTCGTCCTTTGGATTGGTTGGAGACTGCGACGCGGAGGAGCCACTCGCCGCCGTTTCATCGTTACGTGTTTGTTCGTCTAAATCTTCCGTCAGTATCACCACACGGACGCCGATCCGCTGCAGTTCCTCGATCAGTTCGCTGTCTAGCTTGCTCAGAAAGCGAAATATTACCGTGGGCGGTCGGAACATGTAGGGAAAGTCGCAGGCAGCCTGAATGTACTCTTCCGCCTGTTCTAGTATCGATTTCGAGCCATAGCTCGTTCGTCCGTACACAGCATCGCTGAGCGATTTGGGGTTGCGGGCAATCACCTTGATCCAGGTAGCACCACCATCGCAAACGATATCGACACGCAGCGGACAGGCACGATCCTCGACCGGAAGTGGATAGTCAACATGTTTCACGTCGGCACTTACAAGCAGGCAGTCCACCAGACAACCGAAGTGAGTGAGATTGCTGCAAAGTATGTGATTGATGGTAACCGTCCGATTCGCTTTCACGCGGTTAAGAAACTTTAGCTCTTGACTGATTTTCTTCTGAATTTTCTTCACACCCTCGATGGTGTTTAGCTGGGAAAGGCTCTTGAGCAGCTTTTCGCCGAGGTCAATCTTTTCCTGGGCCAGTTGCGTCAACTCCTCGATAGTGTGTTCATAGTTTTGCATCGTTACTGTCCGAGCGAATGAATGGATGAACAGGAGGCTCGATTAACGAACGGCACTAACGCACTGGCACTACTTATGAATAAGATCATAAATATACTTTTACTATTTCGTTCATAAGAGTTACGAGCAAATACTGTGTGGCAAACAGCCAGATATTGGAGAATTTGTTTTGATTTCTGTACGCTTTGTTGTTGTGCCACTGTCAATTTGACGTTTTGTGCAATCGCGTTTAAAGAGCTAACAGATGATCGGGTAAAAGAGAAGAATGCTACCTATCTGAAAAGAATGTTGCATATGCATTCTTCAGTGTATTTAATCTACATTTTTGAACTAGAAATATTTTCTAAACAGTTATTTATCTAAAACGATTCTAAGCACAATAAGGTTTGGACGTTCCTTTAACTCACAAAATTAGCTATTATGAATGGTGGTACTGGAAACGGTTTATTTGTTTTTTTTAATGATTTGTGTTTGAAAGAAGAAATTGAATTGAACAAAAAACAAGTTCAATTTGAAATATGCATATAAGCTACCCTCTCACGACGTGCGTCGGTGGTGTAATGGTCAGCATAGTTGCCTTCCAAGCAGTTGATCCGGGTTCGATTCCCGGCCGACGCACTGACAGTTTTTTTGTTTTTCTTTTTTTCGTGCACGGTTTTCGTTTTCAGCTGTTTCGCACGCCTCCACGTGAGTAACACACTAGGGCAGGCATGAGCAACCTGCGGCCCTCGAAGTGGTTTTAAGCGGCCCGCGAATAGCCAATATCAAATTTTATATTAAATGTTATTAAGAATTAATAGTGCAAATTACCCGCTTAATACAACGCTCAAAACTAAAAAAAAGATTTTTAATCCTAATTCACTTTTCAAAAATACAGCAATGCATCTAGTCCGAAAAAGTCTGGGTAAAAGCAGCTTTACTACATTAATTATTATATCAATGCATCCTGCAATGTGGCCCGCCAACCAGTTTTTGGTTTTGAATGTGGCCCGAAGCTCTAAAAGGTTGCTCATCCCTGCACTAGGGTCATTCTTTTTTCTCATTTAAAAAATTCTGGAAAAAAAGTTTTATTCATCTCATATTATTTACATGGTCCATATATACTTTCTGTAGTTTTATTCGAAGCTCAAATAATTCAAAAGAAAACTTAAATCATAAAAAAAAAACAAAACAAAGTTATCAGTAGTAACTTCAACATCATCTCTATAACAAAAACGTTTTTCTCTCTCTCTACCAACTTAAGTTCAAAATTGTCGTAACATTCTTCATTCCTAATGTCAATCCCTATGCTAATCCGTCTGCCGAAAGTAAACTGTAGTGTACATTTCTACGTATGGTACAATTGAGTCTCGTGTCTTCAGTACGCTTCGTTCGGTTAATAGAATTTAGCTTAACTTTACTGGGTTTTTGAGAAACACATTTTGAATAGGTAATTACATTATTTAAGCAACAAAATCGCCAGGTGTGATGATTCGAAATGTGGGCATTCTAAAATAGGATTAGGGAAAACAACCAAAAATTAGTCTTGCATTTATATACTCATCGGCGGCTAAACTGCAGCGATGATAATCGTTTACCTGTTTTCACTCATTGTTGGCATCGTTAAATGATGGTTTTAGCGTAAAACTTTCACGAGAATGCTCCGATGTAGCCAGTTCTTCGATCGTTTGGTTATCATGCGTACCAACAACAACATCATCATTATCGTCGTCATCATCATCATCCTCATCATCGATTGGTCGTCGATCTACGGGCTCACAATCGGCGGTCTCGATCGCATCTGTGCCTTCGAACTCTTGCTCCAAATATTCATGGTCCCACTCATCTGTCTCAACATTTCCAGTCTCGAGGCTGCCCTGCATTTCACTGTGGTTTTCCTCCTGAGGTACCTCTTCCTCCTCTGCATCGGTTTCAGTATTGAGGACGGAGGAGAAACTGTCCATTGTCTGTACGATCGTTCTTTGTTGGTGGTCTTCAACCATCTCAATATTGCTATCTAATCGGATGCGTTTCAATATGGGTTCCATCGTGTTGCTATCGTTTTGATCTACCAAATCGTCTGGATCTTCAATTTCAGGTTTATCAAAACCCAAACCACTAGCACCAATCAAAAATGCGTTTGCTGTTGTTGATTCTACTGATACTATCTCTCCTGCATCCGATTCTGGCTGTATTTCGCAGCTATGCCAAGTTGCCCTTTTGGGAATGATTTTTCCACGTTTAGTTACAATTAGCGTGTGCGTACAAGGTTTGTTGCGGCATCGATAAATGCATATTCCGTCCGAGGTCCGTTTTCGTAACGAGTATTGTACACCCTTGTATGTCAAGTACAAATCGTTAGCTGCATTCTTGTTGAGTATCGGATATTTACATACATTTCGAGCTACTTCTTCATTCGGTTCCACCTTTTTAACTATCGGCAAACTGTACGACGACAGTGGTTTAGCTTCATGCTCTTCCCAAGAAGGATTTAGCACGGGATGCGTATGTTCCAAGCTGTTGTACGACATTATTGCCCCGGATGGGTAGCACAAAATGCCGGCTTCACACTTTTCTTCGATGCGCATACAGCATCGCCAGCACTGCACACCATCTCTACGCGTGAGATAAAAATTGTACCTATTGCCTTGGTACCATTTTGTCCGCAAGCTGCCGGTAGGAACGATGCAATTTGATGCCGACGGTATCAACGAACCAGCCGTAGGCACGGCGGCAGTCTTCACTGACGTTGATGTTAATGGTAACGAAATTTTTAAATCGTTAGCTGAATGATTCGGCAACTTTGGCATTATGTGCCGAAGGACATGTTTTGCGGTACCGTAAACCAGTTTCCCATTCGGTTTGCCGTATACTTTAGCTTTACATTTGGGATCGTCTGCACACTGCCAGATTATTGTTCCATCGGGATGCGTGTTATGGTGTCGGTAGGATCGCCCATCCAACACCATAATTTTTGTGTGAGATGTCTTTTTAGTGTCGCTGTCGGAAAGTTTAGGCGTCGAATGGTGATGGATACCCGTGACAATAACACGGTTATTGGGCAACAATTCCAGCAACGCTGAGCAACGAGCGTTGGATTTACTCTTCTCCTTCGTTAATACGTTACTATGGCAGTGGAACACCTTCGTATCATCCTGGAATGTTTGTGTGACATTGGTGTAATATAAATAGCCTTCAAACAGTATCTTGCTTTTCCCACCGGCGCTGGAACCACTGGGTGATATCGTACTAAAGTCTATCGATCCACGACCGACATCACGGCAATCAGTAAGATCAGGTCGTTCATGGGCATGTTGGTTGGATCTTAGTACCTTCAAATTACCGGATGGCAGCAGCTTGACCGAAGCGGAACAATCCGAAAATAAACAACTGTAAAACTTATCGCTATCCTCTCGATAAGACAATGGGACGAATTCATACACGTAATCTTCGTATAAGAGCTGATTCTTGTTCAAATAATTTTTCACAAACGTATAATTTGGCGTTATGATCACGTTATCGTTTTCTTCCTCGATCTTCAGTACTTCGGGTTGAAGAAGCTCGCCACTGTCGATGTCACTTGCAAGATCACGCTCGTCGATATCGTCAACGGTCTGGTCGTCCTGCGTACTAGTGCTGAGTTGTTGCGAAATCGGTAGGACACTGTTATCAGAGGTACTGGTTCTACCAGCTGGTTTTTCACTATTTACAACAGCATCTTCTGGCATAGGTTCATGGTTATGCTCCGCATCATAACGATGGTACATTAGCTGCGTATCCATATCCATATAGACGGCACCGGTGCAACTTTTAGCTTTTTGGTAACGACATCTATACACGAACAATCCGCACGACAGCTTGCTATGCAACCAGTATCGGTGGCCCTCGAAGAGCATGGAATTTCCCAAACAGGATCGCACGAATGTATAATCATTAGAGCCCGTTTTGGGGCAATTAGCAAGCCGCTCCTGTCTCGATGCTATGGCCCGCTCGGACATAGGTTTTACTCGATTTACTACACCAGCAGAGTCATCTGATTGATCATTGAGCAGTGCCAAACGATGGTTGTGCGATTCGTTCGAGCATTCGAATAACATTCCATGCGAATCTACCTTCACTGTCACGGTGCACCCATGTGAAATGGAGTACAAACAATTGTAGTACGCCCAGCTATCCTTTACTTCCTTCCACTGGAACTTGTATCCTTTATAAACAATCATTTTTCGTCCTACTACTTCGTACTTTCTTGTACCCTTCGTATTTAACACTGAAACCCTTTCCACTTCTTGTGATTCTGGTGGCGGTGGTCGATGGTTGTGGGTTGGGTCTGTTTCAAAGTTTATCTCGCCCGTAGCCAGGATGGTTAGTTCCACTGGACATTGGTGCCGGCTATTCCATAGGCAACAGCGCCAACGCTTCGGTTCATCGGTCTTCGTTTCTCGCTTACAAACGATGACAACGTATCGATGCCTTTCGTAGTGCAGTGTATCCACGCCATCCTTTTTCATTATCTGGTACGCAGGTGGTGCTGAACTTTCGTCGATCGACTGGTCGTCGTAATGCATTGAACTGTGGCTTCGTTTGACCGTTTTCTGTACTTCGTTCATTTTACCGTAAGCTGCATTCGCTTCGTAAAACACGCCAGTCGTTTTCTCGTCGTGAGTCTTCCCTCTATAGCCGGAAGATGCTTTTTGCATTGCAGTGGCCGACGGTTTGATAGCTTCATGATTATGCTGACGTCCATTTTCATATTCTATGATCGTACCGTTGCTACTACAAAACAGAGCCGCACGACAGGCCCTTGCTTTGAACATGGTGCAGCGCCAAAACTCTCGCCCATTCTTGATAGTTTGCAGCTTGTAGGAATAGTTTTTATGGCAGATTGTTTTTTTCCCGTCGTTATGACTTGTGGACGACTTTAGTGAGGTTTTCATTTTTCCACCAAGCTCGCTTTTATACATCCCGTTCACCCAATTAGACACAAACTGGCTCAAATTTTCGGCGGGCGGACTCAGCTCACCTATATCTAGCGCTACACCTCGTTCAATAAATTCCCCGTTAATGGCATGATTGTGTGGCATTACTTCTACTTCGTTCTCAGCTCGCACAACGTGACCATCCTCCGTGAAGGTAACGTACGCATTGCATGTCTTATTAGCGCGACATTTCCAGCTGGAGTTGCCATTGACGTTTTGATTGCGTAACGAAAACCGATAGCCTTTGTACACTAGCGAGACATGGCCCCGGTCGTTTTTAAACAGCTGATACTCTTTGCCCTGCTCCACACTGTCACTGGCACAATATTTTTGCATTTTGATAGGGCTTTTCCGCTTACTCTTTCCTTCGGTTTTTGTGATGATGCTGCTGCTGCTGCCGCTGTTACTGCCGGTAGTGGCTGTATCCGTGAGGTAATTTGGATGATTATGAGCCGTTTCGGAAATCACCCATGGCGAGGATACGCCATCATCTGTTTCGTCGTACTGAATTTTCACAACCGAAGTACAACGGTCCACTTCTGCACACTTAAACACGGCTGTACCGTCAGAGAAAGATTTAACCTTTTTCAACCGATTTTGTTTGTAGATTAGCATATCACCTTTCACGGTAAGTTTAGCAGCAGGCCGCTTTTCGACCAGTTGCTTCCGTGCAGATAGCGATGAAAATTTAATTGGAACCTTCATTGGTTTTGGTAGCTCGTCTAATGGTGGATGATGATGATTCGAATCACGGAAAGCATTGCAAGTACCATCAGCATGTAGGATGGCTTTCGCTACACAATCAGTGCGTACCATGCAACGCCATATTGTCGATCCGTCCGGGCGGGTACTCTCTTTGCTGAAGCGATTGCGCTGGAAGATCAAACTTGTGCCGTTACTCCGATTTAAAGCAAAAAAGTAATCATGCGCATCTTCATTATCCATTCCATCTTCCTGGTTAGTGGTATTCAATGTTGTGTCGCGTGTAGAGTCAACTGTGTCATTGTCGTCATCGTTGTCTTCGTCATTCTCATCCATATCTTCCGGTAGCTGCGGGTGGTTGTGTTTCTGATCGTCCATTTCTAAGCTTCCGTCCTTCAATACCTTTACCGAAACACGGCAGGTTTTTTTATTCATCTGGCAAATCCACTTCATGGATCCGTCTGCGCGAATCTGCATGCTAGAACGAGAATAACGATACCCGCGGAAGACCAAACTCTTTGTAAGCCGACGGTTTTTAATATATCTGTAGTTAGCTTTCGACGGAGAAAGCACTATCTTGTTAGAAGATTTATTGGCCGGCTCGTCAGAAACGTCCAACATTGTGCTCAGGAGCGTGCGCATATTCGCTTCAGGATCATCCTGCTCTTCAATGCAACCATTAAAGTGAACCAAACTAAGCTCAGCAGCATTGCCGTTATTACCGATGCTTGTGTTTGGTGATGCTTGTTTTATACTTTCATCTGGATCACCACTTATTATGGTCTCTCCTTCCATGATCCCGCTAGGCGGTGAATGATCGTGATCAATATCGTCGAACTTTGCGATCGTTTCGTCGGAGTGCATCACAATCCCAGCACGGCATCCTTGGTTTGCACGCGAACAACGCCACATCGAGGTGCTGTCAATGCGAATTCCCTTTCTGTGGTACCGATATCCAGCATGTATGAGCGTAATACCATTTTTTCGGTTGCGCACAAAGTACCATTCGTTGCTCACAAACGTTTCGTCATCCATATGGTATGTACTTTTTTTTGGTTGGGTAACAATTTTCTTGGGCTGTTCAGGTGCTGCTGGATCAGTCGGACTATGATTGTGGCGACTTTGGTTTATCCATTCCAGCCTGCCATCGGGATATTGGTACAACCCAACGCGACATGTTTTTTTGTTCATGCGGCAGAACCAACTGATGATTCCGTCCTGGCGCGTTCGAACCTTGCAATATCGATACCCTCCGTGGACCAGCGCCTTGTTACCTTTTTTGTTTTTTATAACACGAAAATTACGCATAGATTGCAACTTAGATGATACTTTCGCTGTTTGACCACTAGCAGAAGAAGTAGCGACGGTTTCACTATTAGCAACTGGTTTAGGCATTGCTTTGTTCATTTTACTACGCATCGTTGATGGTGTACTAGTGGCGGATTCAGTTCCTATACGGAATGTCTTTTTGTCAACACCAGCAGCTCTATTTGATTCTTTCTGTTTGCTAGAACTGGAGACTTTCAACGTATCTGGGTGAACTGTTCTCTTGTGTTTCGGTCTGGAATGGTTATGTTTTACGTTACGTATAACATATGCCACACCGTCTGTTGCAAGGATGATCTTCACTCGACAGGTGATACCTGCCAATGCTGTACAACGCCACAAGCTCATTCCATTCGGTTTGTTGTAGGCTTTCACATAACGATATCCATCAAGAATAAGCGCTTCGCCTCCTTTGCACGTGGGCAATAATTTGTACGCAGTTGTTCCCACACTATTGTCGGGGATATTCATCGTTTTTTTAATCGGAGAATGATCATGATCACCGATTACCTCAACGAGCCCATCTTCGTATTGTAAAGCAGCAACACCACACATATCGTAGTTTCGCCTGCATCGCCATACAACCACCGTACCCGTATCTTCCTTCCTAGAAGATTCCCGCACATAAAGATGTCCATCGAAATGAAGCCGCATGCGACCGTTAACGTTATTTACTATTTTGTAATCATAACTTCTTCGGACGACTCCTTGAGCGTCTTTTTGGTTTATAGGTATTTTTTTCTTTTCATCCCCATTCCGTATTGGGTGTTTCAGCGTTGGCGTGTTAGTGACATCAGTTTGCCGAGCAATTCGAAGTTTAATTTTACCAGGGGACGATTTATCTCCAAGCTCGTCATCACATTCGGTACTAACGCTTGAGACGTATGGTTTCTGTGCCGCTTTTGTCAAACCCTGTTTCGAGTGTGTATGAGCACCAACAGTTTTGAATTTGTTGTTTGGAGTTTGATATAGGGCTGCCGAACAATTGCCTTTGGAAGAACGACACTTCCAGTACGTAGTTCCATCTACATTTCTATGTTTCATACTATATTTGTAACCTTTGTAGACGATTGAGCTACCTTTCCTTATGTTCTTTACATAATGGAACGACTCATCTTCAGACTCGGCTGGTGGAGTTGATGTGTTTTCCAATAGACGTAAAATCTCCATATCGGTAGTGCTGTTTTCCACTTCTCTGTTATGCATATGGCTTACGCCATTCGGCTCCAGCTCTGAGCTATATTCGTACAGAAAGACAGCAGCTCCACAGTCTTTTATTCGACACCGCCATTCCATCTTGTTCACTTGCAAGTACAGAAACCCATCTTGCATTAGACAAATTAAATCACTGCCGTTGTACACCTCGCGGTATGGCCGCTGCTCTTCTAAATCGTTTTCAGAATTCGTCGAATAAGAGCAATTCTCTATCAATGGTATCAGATTGGTGCTGTTGTGGTCCATGGTGGTATCATCTTCATCCATTCCAAAATCATTCCATTCATCCGGGCCATCATCAATGTCTTGCGGTTCCTCTTTGATCGGCATCTCGCAGAAAACTTCATTATTCTGTTTAAGATAAATGAAACATGTGATACAAGTACATATGGGAGTGTTTTCTTAGGTTCAATTGCATACGGAAAAACTTACATTTTCGTATTCTTCGTTCATATCGGCGTACGATACACTGAACTCATCGTGTGTCCGTTCGGGCATCAACTCCAGCAAATTTTCGTCACCAACTGCATCTTCGTCAGAATTGCTTACGCCGTCCTGGAAACATAATTTAGAGAATCAAGCTTAAAATTACATTGCAAACATACAATTAAATTATGATTAGGTTAATCATTTTTAACCAATATTATATTAGTACATGTAGTGATCTTTTATGTATAGCGTTAAATATATTCAACTATCATATACATATGTATATATAAAGTCAGCAACCATACACTGGCCACGGATCGATAATGATATAGGACTTCGAATCTCGGTGTTTCAAGATCTCAGATATATATTAATTTTGTTTGCACCAAAACTTAGAATCGTCAGGCCTAAAATATACATCGTTAGATTTCGACGATCTTTGTTAAAAAGTCTTTGCGATCTATATTTCTCACTCGTTCCGTCTCCTTTTTGCCAACAAACGCTTGCAGTATATTTGACATGTGTCCGTGAGCGCAATATTATGAAACTAACTCATGGCGAACGAGACAAAATGAAACGCACACATCGCCGTGGACGAATCTGCTTTCGTAACCTCAATTTTCAGATATGCAGCGAATATCTGATAATTTCTTCCACAAGAACCTTGCCCTTGAATTATAGAGAATGTGTTCGCTGTATGTAAAAACATGAACATCTAGACATCTGCTGCTGGGAATCGAAGAAATTTTGTGCATGAAGTCACTGTTAAAATGACTCCAACACAATCGACGACGACGTCATTATCATATACGCCTCGTCCACTATCGAAAATACCAAGGAATGCTGACGAGTGCTGGAACATGCGCACGTATTTCAGCACCAGATAGAGCACTACAGAAACAAAAGCGATAAATGGAATATCAAAACGGAACTTACCTCGTTAGGAATAGTTGAGTCTATCGCACCGGATGAGTCAACAACGCGGCTGGTTGGTCCATCTAAGATGGAATCTAACACACCATACGATTGCTCAGCAGTATCCGGCGGGAAGAAATCAGCAGCGCTTATTTCAAACCCTTCCGAATCTATCTCTTTTTTCACGTACTTAGCGGGAATCAATGTCGATGGAGGATCTGTGAGATTTTTTCCTCCCAAGAGCCGTTTAGAATTCTTGTGTTGTATATCATTGCTGCGGCACTGTTCTCTATACCGATGGAACTCTTCGATTTTTGCCACACAGCTGTAACATATCAGGGCATCCGGGTCGTTGGCAAATGTGATCTATATCAAAAATACCCGCAATAAACAATATAATACATAAAAGGCACTTTTCTACGTGCACGACAAGATACGCAACAATAACATTCAGAACTTTACGGTAAGCACAGCGAACTGGATGAAGCCGGACTTGCACGATCCAGAATCTGGTGTAATTGTAAGATGTACATACCTCAACAGTGGTACACTCGAAGATTTTGCTTATGAGCAACTCCTCCGTATAGCCGCCTGGAAAAAGTTCTTGTAGATGGCAATTGCCTTTGAAGCACAATCGGCAGCAGCCATTGGTATTGCTCAGCCGTGGCATTGTGTAGTTCTTGCAGGATTGGTCCAATGACTTGTGGGTACTTTCGCCCATGCTATCTACCGGCAAAAAGTTGCTCTGCCCAATATTCTCCATGATAGCCACTCGGAAGATCCACTAATTTTCGCTCTTTCACCTTGGACAGTTGCTTTTACAATATCTATTTACTTGAGCAACACTTCACCACAAATCCTCGAATGCTATCTGCCGGAAGACCATGAAGTTATTCTTCACCAAAGTTGGACGTCCAATTTTCACTCAATGGCCCATCACACAATGTCAAAATGTACGACGACGTTCACCACTACACTCGCAGACGAATCAAGTGTGCGGTGTGAAACATAGCAGTCGGTTGAACGAGTCCTCCTTTCGGCAATGATAGGTTTCGCACATCAGAAGTTCCTGGCGTCACCGACTCATTTACGCGGGAACTAGAAGCACAAACACACGCACAGCTTCGCACTGGACGTATTCCAGAATGTGAAACCATAATTAAGGTCAATCGTTTGCGAGCAGGTTCTTCCTGGCTTGGATTAATCCTGTGCAATTCTAGAACACCTTCACGACCGAAACAACATCTCCATACTGCCGTTCGCACTGTTGGGAAGACGTCCACGAAGAAAAAAGGTAAACATTTTTTGTTTCGATGACCTGCGGTTGTCAAACCTAATTCAGAGCCATTTTAGCTTGTGGCTGATGTGAACGGATGGAAATTCAATTCATTATTGAACAATTATAAATAATAACACGAAATACAATCGCGATGGTCAGGAACAACGATTTTCACGAGATTAGATGTAGTGAAACACGTCCCTGAATGTTTCAATGTGCTTCTTGATTTTGTGCCGCACACAAATAAACGTGCGTCAAATGGTCGATGGGGTAGTTTATGACGCATGTTTGTACACTTGAACACGGATTGTAAACACCGCAAGATTAGTTCGTTCGGACTCGTTTGGGTTTTGGTACATTATGATTCAAACAGGTCGTAATTTTTTATTTATTGTATTTTGTTTTTGAAGGCACGCACAGAAGGTGTTTAATAAGCAGCACTTCTTTAACGCTATGGTTTCATGTTAGCATTGTAACTTTCAGTTACTGATACGCTAGTAATGAGCAGTAGTCTACTATCGAACCAGCGCCGGTAACCGATTGGCATTAGCGGCACGATCCCACAACACAGTCCATAACGATAAGGGCCACAAGCGAGGTGGCAGAGAATGTTGCCACAGTCCATTACGACGGTCCTTAGCATAGCGTTCTGCCTTGTCCAGTGTGCGATAGTACTGGTACAGGGCAACCGCATGCACATCTTTTCGATTTCGTGTGGGTTTTGGCACAGTAACAGATAGTTTGGCAAATCCCAAACTTAGCAGTGCTTCTCCAATGTCGATGTGTTTAGTTGATTCTTTGAGGTAGACACGGCATTCGGCGTGTACTTGGCTGGAAGATTGCTTCATTGGGATGAAACTGACTTCCTTGCCATCTACAACTGACTGTAGCCAGGAATATCCATTCGCGTTGATATCGATACCATCTATCTTGATCGGGATAGTTTTGCTTGACCAGAAAAATACCTTCACTGGTGGATGGTGTTGCACAACAAGCAGTGGTCCATACATTTGTGATGGTTCAATTTTGGTCACCCGTCCGAACTGTTTTATTTGTTCGCGGATGAAGTGGTGTGGTATATCGGATGATTTTCCGAAAATAGTGAACTGTAATGTTAAAGTAAATGGGTCAGATCTCGTAAACAATATTTCCCATAATGCTTCAACTTACGGGTCGTATTTTCCGGTAGGCCATGATAAGCAAAACTCCGGATACTGAATAGCTTACGAGCTGTAGAAGAAATAAATATAAATTTAAAATATGTGCTAAACCATTGATTTGAGATTTCGGCTCATTCCAATGTAGGATTGTATTGCATAGCTAACGGTACTTTACAGTCTATCACACAATTAATCCAAATTCCAAGAAGCCTACACTCAAAATTGATCATATTTTGGAGACACACCATTAACTTTGCACTTACCTCTACTCCTTTTGTATCTTTACGCATAAAGTTAGAAAACTGCTCCCACAAACTTGTCCCGGTATCGAATTTTTGTTCCGTAGCCATAATATTCACGATATTCGTTTCAGAATGATGATCTCAGATCGGTCCAAAGTTGAAGGTCAGTTGGAAAACATATGACGTGCAAATGGATACGGCCAAAATGTTTGGTTTGTAAGCTATGTTAAGTTAAGGTAGTTTTCGGATCTGCGGTGGAAGAAATTTCGCTGCACCGAATAACAACTGAAGCAGCTGACAATTTCATAACAAACTAATGACGTCAGCTGACATGACGGCTGTCACTGTGTATTGCTGCACGGCGGGGAAAAGCGATTAACCCTTAACATTCACTCATACTCGCGTTATGCATTGTGAAGAGATGAATGAAGCCGAGATAAAAAATCCCGAGATATCTGGAAGGGAAAATATAATGCATTGAATAATGCAGATCATAAATGAAAAAAGTTGAAAAAGGTAAACCAATAGATTTACTGTGTGCCTGCTCCTTTAGAAACATCAAGAACAAGAGCCTCACACAATACCATTTCTTTGATTTAAGCGGTATTCGATCAACACTTCGTTCGCATAGGAAAAGTTTGTATTTCTATGCCTATATCATTTAACGAATTTGTATATTCATATTACATATGAATCCAGTGGGATTGAATGAAACCAGATACATATGTTGGATACATATGAAACCAGTGGGGGATCAAACGGAGGCAGAATAGGCGGTCGGCTAGTGCCCCACCCATTACAGGGGTCCTAGAAAAGTGAGATGAAGGTGAAGGGTATAAAATGTTTGCATCAGGGTATAGAACAGAGTATGAGATAAAGTTGGAGTATTCTCCAACTTTGGACTCCCCAGAGATTGTCACTGAGGGTCACCGAAAATAACCCCCGGTTTGAAGCGTTGAAAAGCGTTTATTTTTCAGTCAGTCATTTTAGAATTTTTTCTTCATCATTCATTAAGGAATACGCCGTTTATCTAAATCAAGCATCCCATCCTGGTCGGTTGAAGTGTGGAGTTGATCGATAGTGCGTTCGTCTTTAATTTTGGTACCCTAACAATTTCGTTTAGGGAGCTTCTTCCGACACTGGTATCAACAATAAGCTTCGGTAAAAAGAGATCGTGTCGATCAGATCATTAGCCAGGAATGGATAACTGGAACACGTGATTAACACTAGAACTACCGGACCAGTCATTTTGACTGGAACGCTTCATTTTCATCACATAATTTTTTAGGGTTAAACAATTCTAAGGTAGTTCAAACATGAGTTTCACATATATATTCTATAGTACGATCTGCAATAAACAATAAAATATACTCTAACTCTTCGAAATTGTTTAAAAATTAACCACAAACGAAAAACGCTTAAAACGCTTGGTAGTTCTAGTGTTAAAATACCGACCTCACTATTGAAGACGTGCCCCGAACAATCTGGTATGAAATGATTCGTGTCCTGATCATGCGTTGCCACAACGACGACAACAGCAAGTAGAATAAAACAAAACATTATAATTAACATAATTATAAACTTAATAACAAAACACCTTTTTCTTTTTTGTGGAAGAATTGCAATCTTTTTTTTACTGATATTTGATTTTGGTTTCGAAACTTTTCCAGCTGTCTTATCATTGCATTAATGTGCACGATTTTAACTGCTTTTTACAGAAATGGATTCGTTGTTTACGCTCGTTTTATTTTGTAAATACGTTTGGAATGATCAATAATGTGATAATTTCGATGGAATCAACTGTATCTTAACCTATTATTCGATTGCCATGCTTTCTCCTTCCTAAAGTCAGTTGGTATGCTGCAAAATTGAGTGTAACACTCAAAGATTTCCAGAACCAGACATATGTAGCTAGCACAAAACATTTGTTGTTTGTTAACATTCATTCTAACCTTTCGTGAGATAAAAACGACTTATTACCGAAACGAAAGTCAGCAGACGCTTTGTCTAGGTGATTAACTATTAACAAACTTTTTTTTCTATCACCGGGAACGTCAATTCCGATCAGGGGTAGTTTTAGAAACGGTTAACCTACAAACAGATACTGTAAAAACGGGTACCAACTATCCTAGCTTTCGGGGCTATTAATTAATGTTCCTGAAGGAGGAGAACTATCATTAATATATGCAGACTAATACCAATGGGTAACGCTCAGCTCATCTCCTACTTACAGCTTCACATGTGTTTGCTGTCTGTCCTGCTGGAAATAGTAATGAGCTCTGTACATTATTTTAACGAATATGTGCACACTTGAGTGTATGTGTTCTTGTTGCATCGAAAAACCGTTGCGATACGTTTTGATGGTGAATGTTGTGTAGTACTTAATGGATTGCGCTACACTGCGATCTAGGGTCAGCTGTTATTCGACATTTTAAAATCACCAACATGCTGATGTGAATAGCTGTGCCGGGATCGTTGCATGCATGGCGCTGAATGAAACACATTCTAAATTTATTGTGATTGTAATGTTGTTTTTTCCTTCAAATTGTAATCCATTTTATAATGAAGCCGTAATGAATCATAGAACTAGTGAAGAACGATTCATAAGCATGACCCCAAATGTTAAAGAATTGAAGCATAATTCAAAAACACCTGGTCCTATGTTTAACGAAACTGTCTACTTCTAAGTGCACGAAACTTAGTAATATTGTGTATCGCAGCTTGTTTGAAGATTGTCCTTAAACTGTTGCTAAAGTAGCGCATTATTAGAATACTCGTTACTCCAACGAGCCGTACGAGCTGCTTCGTCCGTTCATTGATGGATAGCGATGACTGGATGTGGCCGAGAGAGAATTGGGACCACTGCCTGTACCCAACCCTGGGCTAAGTCTGATCGATCCTGGCTTGCGGATGAAGTTAGTGGTCATTTCCGTCAGCGAATAGTGTCGCAATTTCGCGTGCGGGTTTAGACCAACGAAATCGCTGCTACTGTCGTTACGCAGAATGTGCTGAAAATGTTGCAGGCTCTGCTGATGGTGCAATTGCTGCTGTTGTTGCTGCTGCTGCAGATCGGTCATCTCACCCGGCCAGAGGGAGAGCGAAGATGCGATCGAATGTAGCCCGTCCGATAGTCGATGACGTCGCGATGCTGCGATGGAGTTCCGCTTCGAGGATGACGACCCCATCTGTAAAGCAGGAAGGAGGGCGGAATAGGTGGGTAGCGATGGAAAAGAAATCAGAAAAAATAAAAAAAAAACAGCGCAGGATTAGTGCACGGAACAGGCAAGCTGTTTTTTTTACCAACATTAAAGCCGGTGTAGAGAAGCGGTGATGATAAATAAGATCTGCAAAACTAAAACATTGTAAGTATAGGTTACAGGTGAGAGGAAACGGGTAACAGATGAACCAAAAATTGATAGTACAGCCATAAAGAAGCCAATGTTGGAATAACTGGACGTTCGATCTGCTGCTGCAGCGATCGCTTGTTTTCTTGTTTTTCTGTTTAGGAAAGCAAAGCAATCTATTAAAGGTAGGATTCATCACTGCCGTACACAACAGTTTTGTGATGGAACATTATCCTTCTCTAAACAATGAATTACATTTCGCTCTCTTTCTCTCAGTTTAAATTTTCACGTCGAACGAAAAAAAATAACAAAGGATAAAATACATTAACCATGAAGATGAAGATTAGAAAATGAGGGATTAGTAACATAGAAGTACTAGCTGATGACGCCCTCGAAGTTAATCAACAGGATGACTATCTCATATGAACATAGATGTGTTGTTTTTTACATGCTAGAGAGAAAGAGAGATGAATGAAGCAAACAGCACGGCGAACATTAGGATAAAAAAGAATAAAATTAAACATGGAAATTATACGCATGTAATATAACTGCGATGGGAAGATCTATGTTTCTAATACTAAAAATTGACAAAGCAAATAATGAAACAGGTGATGGAAAGGCAGAAAAAGCTAATATTATGAGACATATGTAGGCGGCAAAGCCAATAGAGATAAACATAATCATGTGCATCGATCGGGTATTTTCTGTTTGTTCGTTTATAGAGAATTAAAAAATACACATAATAAGCTACAGGTGAGGGATATATTTAAACATGGTGAAAGCAAAGCAGCACAACGTATATATATTAGTATAGCGGGAAGGTTAATCTTTTACCTTTCGTTGTTGTCAGGTTACAATACAGTCCAGGTGAATATATGCATAAGTGTTTAAGTTTGAAAATGTTTTAGGTGTTGAATCCGTGTTGGGAAAAATGTGATTACCATCAAACTTCTAACATAACTTGTTCGGTTAAGAGAGGATCATTGCATGAATGTTTGAAGAGGAACATAACGTTTTGCTTGCCCATTTCTGCATTAATCTGAGAATACATAATTGCAACAATCACATCCAAGAACCACCCCAGCCATCCCACGTCCCACGAACATCACAGAAAGTTGATCATGACGTTGATGTATTCCCACATGTTACAGCATTTGGTTTCATTGGACGCCCCAGACAGTTAAAAGTAATATTAATCATTATCATTAACAGTCAGCTCAAAAAATCCCACATGGGAGGATGGAAGGATTATTATCGTGAATACAAATAAATATGCAAAACATTAGTAGCGGGAAGTGAAAAAGGAACATTTTGGTGATTGTGGAGCAGAAGAGTTCGTAGTGTAGGTGTAATGGCATAGTTCATCATAGAATAAGTAGTTTGCGAAGGAGAGAAAGAGAGAGAGAGAGAAAGAGAGAGAGAAAGAGAAAGAAAGAGAGAAAATACATTGAGAGGAAAAAGAAGTGGTTTTCATTTAGCTACTAAGTGTGTATCAATCGATCGTGTGTTGGTTTACTGAAAAACCGCTTTCATCAATTAATGTTGTTGAACTACTGAGTTACGAGCACTATCGTACAGCGCAGTATACTAACTTACCTTTGATCGCCTTCAAACAGCGTCTTCCTTCGCACTGGGGCTTCTTCTAGCAGTCGTTTTAGCAGTTTTAGTTTCATTTGGCAATATGTTTTTGTATGTTTCGTTTTTGTTTCGAACGAATGTATCTTTAGGAAGAGCTAGAACTACATTCGGCAACGCGATACACACAAAACACACGGTGAGTTGTGCAGATGTACGTTCTATCGGACAGTAGAGGTGGGTGAGGCAACGACAATATCCCTTCTACAAAAGGCTGGCCGACTGTGCGTGTGTGTAACAATTAGCAACAAAACGAGTGTTTGGTGGGTATGTTATTTTTTTTTTTGGTGTGTAAGAGTGTGAAAGTGAAGATACGGATTAGAGAAGAATTAGAAATTAATGCTCGATCGATCTATACCCCAAAAAGGGCTCGTTTACTAAACAAAAATAAAAATGGATGATACAGATGAGCAAGAATATTGTACAGTATGGTTGGAAAAAAATAATACTCAAAAGCATAGAAAGAACATTGTAGAAAGTTTATATTCTTGATCATTATTAGTACATGTTTGCCAAATCTTATACTTCATTGAGATAATCTCCAATGAAAGCAGTTCGCAAAAAGGTGAAAAGTACCTTTCTCCTACTTTGTACCCAGTTGCGGATAGATCGTAGAAACAGTTGTGACACGGTCTCTTGGTCTTATCGGAAAGCATGATTTCAGTTTCTGTATTGTTTTCTTTTTCTGAATGCAATCGTGATAGTGCGATTGCCTACATCAAGCGAAAGCTTACAGTGGGGATAGTGGAGCAGGACATATGTGAAATGTCGTAAATGTTTGCTTTTACACACGATTAGTACGCTCATGGTGTATGCAACGTTCCATACGTACCTAAATGTCGCTCATGTTTTACATCAAACTTAACAATAGTTAGCTTTAGCACTGTGGGTGTGGGTGTATGGATGGTAGTGTGAGTATATTTTTATGAATCGGTTGAATTTACAATACAGGATAATTACTGTACAGAGGATGGTTTTACAAAACTAGAAGATGAATGGAAAATTGTTAATTTAGTACAATCGTTATTATAGAAGCTAATGGGGTTGTGGAGGAAAATCAAGAGCTTGTTAGGAACGGTTTGAAAAGTTTGCATTTTTCAGGTATGAAAGTAGTAGTACAGAAGCAGCAAATCGCAAGAACAGCGCCTAAAGACCTAGAAGTACTTTTAGCACACACATATATAGAATGAACTCAGCAAACGGTTGCACACTACGAGACTGATTCTACGCAGAACAAATCTCACCTACTCAGGAGTCTCACCTGGCCTTGGCCTTGGTTTGAGTTTAGAGTACAATCTTGTACTATCTGTCTTGTTACGGTTGGGTTTAGATGTGAGTGATTGTTTTTTGGTTTGATCTTGAATAATGGAATTTCTTTGCTCTTGTGTGATGCAAAATTTGCTTGCAAGAACCGTTTTCATTCATATATGCTTTTTAAGCATAGACTGAGCAGTGTCTTGAGCAGTTTGGGATCAGCAATTGAGAGACTCTGTTAAACGTTTACCTCTTTTGTAGTATATCTGGAACGAGTAGTTGAGGAATTAGTTCATTGCTTATGAGACTCTACGAAAAAAAAACAAAAGAAACAACAGATGACTAAACGGTGTAGATGCGATGAGTGATGTGATGCATGAGATCATTTTACTTTTAAACATTGTTTGTGGTTAATCTGATTCAATCATTATTCTAGAGGAACAGTTTCGACATCATTTCGGCCGCGTCTAAATCTTTTGACCAAGATTCAATGCTAACGTTCAATGTGCAACAGCCGAGTGTAAATGTGGCGATCCCTTTTGTGGAGATGTTTTCGTGTCGTGTGAAAAGATTACAAAAATTTCCCAATTTAGTTTTAGGATACAAATCGTAGTAATGTAGTTGAATTCTTACTCAACGCTTTTGGCAAACATGTTCCTTAATGAGCAAATCGCTCCGTGGTTCTTCTGTACTTCCTCTCACTTTCCGGGAGTTCGTGTGCGCACCGTCACGTAAACGGAACGTGTGCTGAGTACGCCGGAACCGCCAACCACCAAGCCAAATAAATTATGAAATTTAATTAAATTCATCATCACGCCTAAACGTAACTGGGTAAGGATGGGGCTATTCCACTAAACGTGCTTTGCCGCCAAGATGGAGGAATTCGTTTTTTTTCTTTCTGAAACCTTCACATTTGCCCTGTTTTTATTTTTATTTCGATATGCAATTTGTGTTGATGAGCTTTCCACAAAACCCGTTTTATGTTTAAGGATCCTTTAAGAAGTGAAATCTGGGATTCGAACTAAACTTTTTTTGAGCAGTGAATACCCTTGCCGAATGGTATAGTTTTAAAGGTTACCAGTGCATTACGCTTCCAAGTTCAATATAACGTGCGCTATATTCAGCCCACCGTCCTTGTGTCCGCGTTGTTAAATGGTATCAAGCTTCTTCAGTACGTGTGTAATAAAAGTATGGATGGTAAGGTTTTTAACGGACCTATCTTTGCCATATGTATCGATCTAGAAATACTGGAAATATTGGTTCATATCGAAGCTCTTTAGAATACCCACTTAAAAAATCGATTACCAGATCCTTGGTAATATTACCTCAACATATTGCAATGTTATCAACACAAAAATGCCATGCAAAAGTGCGAAAAGTGCTGTTAGTCGCCGACGGGGCATGAGAGCAATCGATTACTTGGGTCCATTAAACACATTGATCATTAATGGAACAAACTCTCTTCATCATCAATCATGATTAGTTAGCATTAATTCATAAGCTACAAAATGTTCATCGTAGAATATATGTATGTAGTATAACGCTTGACACATGGCTCATTAGACGGTGTGCATGAAGCAGTTGGGTCATGGTTGTGAACCATTAGTATACGAGAAAAGTTAAGAGCAAATGAGTTTCCGTTTGGCAAGTGCATGTTACACGCGTACATTGTGCGAAATCTTGAACGAATCAATTTCGCTCATTTTAAATGGGATTTGGTTTACATTTTTTTGGCATTGCATTGCACCATTTGGTTTGAGGGAGCTATTGAGCATGGCCAGATATCAACATGCTAAAGTGAATGTGTCGAAATGTTACGCTTATACTTCGTTCCATTTCTTTTCGATCACCAAAAAACTTTACATAACCCATCTTGCATCCTGTAAGACGTAACAAAATAATCTGAACAAGAGTTTTTCTTCAAATAAAAAATAAGATATAATAGTAAAAAAAGGACAATTGCGAATGAAGTTACTGCACCAACATGTATACGAATACATTCAATATAGAGTGAAATCGAGCATTCAAGAGTGACAATTATAACGGACACATGGACACAAAACACAGGCAGAGATAGACACCGAAAAGGGCGCACGAAAAAAAAATGTATATATATATGATATAGCGAAATCAAAACGTACAACGAAATCTGTCCTCTAGAGAGATATAGAGAGAGATAAAACAAACAAACAAATAATGATGAAAGAACACCAACTTGATATGAATAGTTAAAAGTGAAAACAAAACAATAGTTCGGTACGTTTGCCATACTGCCGGAACACAAATAGAACCGAAAACGTAACGATGCAATAAAAGTTCAGAACAGAAAAAAACGGAAAATCTTATTCGTTTAGTACGTTCACGGACACTCACCTCGCGTTGTGACCCAACAAGATGATATTTCTGGAAAACAATTGAAATATATGGGTTCGGTTTTTTTTATTTGCGAATTAAGAACGACTAAAAACCATTGGCATAACTGAACATCAAACCAGTTGTATGGTGGATTAAAAAGAAGTGACGAGTGTGACAACGGAAGGAGCTAGGAATATGTGGACAATATGGTGAAGACGTATACATAAGGGAAGTGCTATGTTGTTGTTTTTTATCTGACTTTGTGGCATTTTGAGTTGGGTAACTGAATTTTTATTCTGGGGGAAAAAACGATCGTGAGTCCGACAGACGATGACTACTCGGGAAATGTACGGAGGGATGTGTAAAGAACGATAGTTCTGCCAAGCAGTAGGCATATCATACGAAACGTTTGGACATTAAGGCACTGGAAACATTATTCAAATATAGTGTACTTCTTGTGTGTTCAGCTCCACGGTTAGCCAATTGTACAGTTAAAATCTACTACTTCTAACTCTAGTGTTGCAGTAGCCTTGCAGTCCCATTTCACGTCTACTAATCGACGGCTAAGAATTATATACTACTAGACTTAACCGGTATCAAAAAAAAGTATGGGAAAGATGTATCAATGCCGACTACATATAATGTTGCCAAACCTTATTTATATAATACCGCGCCGAGTAGTACTTAGTAGTTGTACAGGAATTTGAGAACGAGCCAGGAGAAGGATTACGTTTAAGGGAGCGATCATGATTTGCCTAACGACAGTAAACTATTCAATACTTTAATTAATAGTGGACAGCGAATAGAATAGACGTGGAATAGAAGAAGCAACGAAAAGAGATAAGGGAGTTAAAGACAGACATACACAGATAAACAGTAGTACGGAAAAAGTTTGAAGACAGAGCAATAGATTGTGCGATGGTAAGTGATAGCCGAATGCTATCTTTAAATTAATAACGATGAGGAGTGTGTTGCGATGATTAGGGAAAGATAGAAAGTGTGTCAGACAGGCTGAGCCAGAGAGAGAGACAGCAAGAGAAGAGAAAGAGAAGAGAAAAAGAGACAGTAATAGACACATTGAAGGTGTGTGTGTGTGCGTGAGAACGAGAATAAGTAAAAGATAAAGATCGACAGCAGAAGACAAATCGCGATTATTATCTATTAAGGTAAACAATGTGCGTGTTTTTTGGCCAATTCGTATTACAATGCACCGAATAAAGCGCATTGTTCAGCTTAAGATAGGTTCAGATAAGGTGTGTATACAACAGAAACAGAACTTTCGAACTCGTTTACTAAAGGTAAGCCAATTTAATGGGATACAAGTACAAGTAAAAAAATCAATGTTCACTCTACAACAACTACTGTGAATGAAACTGTTAAATTAGCTACCCTGGTTTTTGTTTAAATGCATGTTTAAATTAGTATTAATTTAGGTAATAATTAGTGGAGTGTAAATGAAATTAATATATATGAAATCATTTATAGAAAAAGACAGCCTGCATAGTAAATCACAGTATACAAAATAATACAAATGAAGATGCAATGAAAAGCTCTAGTAATAATAATCTTAGTAGTAGTAGTAGCATTAGTAGTAGTAGTTAATTGAGATAAAAAACAGACAAACCTACTTTTACAAATTACATAAAAAGTAGGTACAGAGTGAGTAGGATTGAGCCTGTTTAATATTAAATTTGATAGTATAGCTACAACTAATTCTAGATTAATTTATTTTCAATGTAACTAACATATTTTGGTAAAGGCTTTTGTTTAAGGTAAAATTAAATTTTATAGCAGAAGATGTAAAAATATTTAGTATTAAATGTAATATTTTTTTTTCATTTCAAATTGTTATCATATTATTTGCAGAAAATTAATACAGAAATCATAAAGGAAAACCATCCTCGACCAAACTCAGAAAAAGTGTTAGATATGTATAGCAGAAAAAAATAAGAAATATTATACACAAAGAAGCTCACTAGAGATTAGCTTAAGAGAATACAGGAAGTGCCACATTGTTTGTTGATTTAGGAATAATGATTCAGAATGGACTACTACATTAGTTTGGATGAATGTTAAACAACACAAATAGAGTAGAAAACATAAACACAAATGCACGACTTTGTACTGTTTTTTTTTGTTTTCAAAATGGTTTTGT
Source organism: Anopheles funestus (assembly GCF_943734845.2). Classification (NCBI taxonomy): domain Eukaryota; kingdom Metazoa; phylum Arthropoda; class Insecta; order Diptera; family Culicidae; genus Anopheles; species Anopheles funestus. The sequence continues at coordinate 54,897,209 of NC_064598.1, forward strand.
AGACTTCGTTGCCGTTATGTCTCATTACTCAGTGTAAAATGATCATTACTTAAAAGCTGGTGAGAGTAACGATCAACGGAGGCCAGTGAACTATACATGGTAATGTTCGTCTTGTAATGTACAAACACAGGTGGATATGGTTAGATTAGAAATCGAAAATTTAAACTCAAGAAACTAGAACAGAAACGATTCGGTTAGAAAACGGAATTGGATTTATACTGTTGGTTTGTAAATTTTTGGTAGTGGTGTAATATTGGCGGATAAAGATTTATGATATTTGATTGATTTCCTACCGAATTTTCGTAATCATTATCAGCAGTATCACAACAACATTGGTTTCTTAGTAATGCGCGACCAGTTTTTCTGTAATTTTCGAATACAAACAATTTTAGTTGTAATCATGTTTGCTGAATGGCTTATACATACATACACGCACATATATGAACGCACCCACACGTACGCACACGCATTCATACACTTCCTTTCATTAGCAGATGTTACATAAAGGAGTATAATGATGCACACACACACGCACACACAACACGCAAACGACAGGACAGGTGGCAGGGGGGTGGGGTGGGTGTGGTGAAAATGGGCCGGTGACTATGGGTGGTAGGACACTACACATTTTATTTAAAGGAGCGAAAGAAAGCGTACATGAAAGATTAAGTATTGTTGTATGCACGCGAAAGAAACGCACAATGATCATCGTTCAAAAGACAAACACGCAATACAAAGGTCAAAAATCGTACTACAAAAATCATGAAAATGGAAATTCTATTATCTGGGACCAGCGTACAAAAGGCAAGAATATGAAAATTTCAGAGCAGATTGATGTTTAAACTGTTATCCTTGCGATTTGTGTGACATGCAGTAAAAAGAGACCCGTTTAATCAAGCCAACGATTGAGATAAGATAAGGGAAGATAATCAATATGATCCGGGGTTCATGGACTACCATAGATGCAAATAAAAAAAAAAAATAAAAACACCGAGCGAATATTGTAGAACGATAAGAGAAAGGAGATGCACAGAGCGATAGTGTGAGATAAAGTGGACAAAAGACTGAGAATGAGGCGAAACTGGTAAACGGGGACCAAAATCAAACGACTTGTTAGAGGTTCCATAGGAGAAGGCAGAAACCGAACCGAGAAGAAGAGATTGCAATTACGTTACTACCAACTGATGTGCACTCAACAGACGGTAAAAGAAAGGAGTAGGAAGAAAAGATGAGATGGACGAAGAAAGGAAAATAGATTCAAAACAGGTTCGTAGCGATGGCATGATGGAAGACTCTAGTTGCCATAAGAGCACAGTTGTACTGATAGAAGACAATTACCAATCGCAAAGCTTGGAAGCGTGAGTTTGAGCTTCTATTTAAAAAAAAAAATACTAATCTATTGCTCGAGGGTCATCGATGTACGACGAGCGGCCACTGTTTGCTATTTTCATTCAAAATTAACCTCTTTCAATTGATGGCGCTTATGCTCCACTTGTAGTTTTTTTTCGAGTGAGAATATACTTAATAGAAGGATGGAGGAGTAGCAGAGCAGCATAGATAGAGGAGACACAGGGACCTTCGTCCCGTTTAGTGTATGAAACGGATGAAGAGACAGAGGAAGAGTAATAATTAGAGCCAGAAGGAAGGAAAAACAGGTACGGTGGCAGAGAGTGTAGAAAATGACAGATAACTAGGAATAATGAAAGAGACGAGCTGGGAACATTGACTTAAATACATCCGGCACATTGGGCGGGAAGTACAAATAGTGGACAAGTAACAAAACCAACAATAAACACAAGAAATACAACAACACAAGAAGAGAAAAGAAGTGTCCGAGTGAAGCGGGTTGTGCGAAATAGGGTGACTTACCGCAGCAAACGGGTGATGTAATCGGGCCAATTGTCCGGAAACATTACGAGAAAGAAACCGACTGCTATCAATATGATACCGGCCAGCTTCATACCGGCAAAGTGAGCCCCGTACAGCACAATGTCGAGTGCTGTGAAAGAATCGTACAAACAGATCAGGTACTCGACACCTTCCAAAATGCGCCGTCGTGCTGTTGTGCCCCTTTTACGGCATGCTGGGTGTGGGAAGTGGTTCGGTAGGATCCAATACAACTACTTACCAGCCGACACGGGTACAGCCGTTATGAGTCCCAGGGTGACGAACATGTTGTACGTAACGGCACTGCTGAACTGTGTAAGGATGTGAAATACTGGGATCGTAAAAAAAAATGAAGGAAAAGAACGTTTCAGCTCATGCTTTTGGTTTTTTTTTGCATAAAAAAGTAAATTGGTTTAGAGGATCTTTGGGCGAACAGGGTGTTCGAGATCAGTTACCAAACTGGAACATTTGTGGATTATCTACAAGTAGAAGTGGATTATTGAAAGGTAGAAGGGAAATCTTTCCTTCTTTCTCGACCATTTTTGATTCCCAACAAAGCTTTCTTGACTAACGCTGTGGCCAAGATTTATATTTCGACATGACTGACATGTGTTATTTGAGAACGCATGTTATGGAATCAGCTTTAATTTGCACAGAATCCAGAAAGTATGATAGACATACCTATCTACCTTTCATACCTCTACCTCCATTCTACTTTTACTTCTGAAAAAAATATTAAAACCTGTCTGAAGCACCCTGTTCATGTAAATGTACATTGAACCGTCGTGAAACCGTGGAACGTTTTGCTATTCGTTGATAACAAACTTGCAAATCAAACTATTCTTACCTAGCAGTAAGACACTGGCCATCAACAGAACCACCCAGGGAAGGGTTTCCCAGGGCATAATTTCGGCACCGGTAAAGTAGAGCGCTATGCAGACTGGCCACAGGATGGCCGCGTTCAGAAAGCCGATAATCGAGAACGTGAACGCAATCTGACCGACCGGCGGATCGCCCATCACCTTGCGAAACATTACTTTGAAGACGGCATATCCGGCAGCGGCCAGGGCCGCCAAAACCACTCCGCCCAACGTCGGGCTACCCGTAATTCCGTCCATGTAGGCTAGCAGCGCAATACCCGTATCACAAAGTATCACAGCAACAATCTGCGTGAAAGGATCAGGATCGTGATCAATTCCAATTCAAAAGCAATGATAAAACCATGCGTTTTCACACTTACCCGCACACCGACAAACTGTTCCTGCAGTATTACCCAGGCCAGCAAGTACACGCAGGCGACGTTCGTCGCGAACAGTGCCATCACGTCGGTTGCCAGCAGGGCCTTGAGCGAGAGCGCGTACAGATACGTGGTGAGTAGCCACAGGATGCAGAACGTGAGACAACGATTCAGGAAGCGCCCTATAGTGAAGCCCCGGTCACGGAAGCCTCGCAGTATTTCGCCCAACACTTCGCCGGTTCCATCGCACTTTTTGATCGCAACTCGCCCCAGAATGTAGATCGGGAAGAAGAGTATTGCGAAGTTGGTACAGAACCACGAGGCAAAGAAGGGCGCATTGAAGACGTGCGTCGTAACCGGGGGTGCGATACGATCGGATGTAACAATCGGTTTGGCCGTTGAGGGCAGAAACGACGAGGTTGGTCCAAACCCGTGCACTATCATGGCCGAGGTGGAGTTTTGGTCTGGTGCCGCAACACCCGATACCGTGTCGGTCGTTCCGTCGGTGATGAACGCGGTCAGGTGTGGAGGTAATGTGGAAGCGTAGGTATTTCGGCGCAGGTACAGGAACTTGATGCAGTGAGTTGCACCAACCCACGAGGCCGTCACTAGTACTGTAACGCACACACCGAAGTACATCTTCTGCGCCAACTCCGAGCAGCACGAAGCCCGACAGGCCTTTAAGCGCGAGGTGGAGGGTGGACTCGACGGTGCTGGGTTCACTGAGCCAGGGCCACCACCGATGCCCGTTCCCAGACCGCCCCCACCACCGAGGAGCGCATGTGGCTGTGAGGTCGGTGTATCACAACCGCCGTGCATTCCACCGGTCACCGTGATGCCGATCAGACTGTCCTGACCATCGTGCTGGCTCGAGGTCACCGAATCCGAATGTGTAATCTGTGGCACGTTGTTCGTGAAACCTCCAAAGGGTCCATTTGGGGAGTCTCCTAGGGGAATTATGGCGACGAGAAACACATTGTAAGGGTTAAATTCGTAAAACATGTTGCGAAACACGGATGGCGGATGAGTAGAAACCGACCTGTCACCACAACAGACGGAGCACGAACGCGTTTCGGGTTGAAAATGGCCGGTATTTCGCTATCCCGTGTCATGGCGTTCTCTACCATGTCCGCTGTCCCTTGTAGCTCGACTTAACCTTACGTGACGTCTCGATACTTCTGTTTAACATTTTAGGCGCACTAGAATGAATATTAACAAATATTTTAATTACACCACTCAAACGAGATACACGTACAATGTTGTTTTCATTAACTATTGGATTTTTAAACATCTTTTTACGATATGTTTTTTTGCGATGAGAGCGTTCTTCCGTAGTAAGGACTACGTAGTCATAATAAATCAAGAAAAAACTAGATATGGGCAACCATGATTTAGAAGGTCGATAAGCCAGGAAAACAAGAAGTAATTCCAGCACAGCTGTTGAATCCATGCTTTAGTAATGTGCAGAAGAATGTAAATAAATTCAAACATTTTTTCTTTCAACATGTATCATCTTTGGATTATACTAGTGATGGGAAAAATGAATTTTTCGCCGGAATCGATTCCGGCTAGCTCCGAAAATTTTTGGAATCGATTCCGGGAAGTAGGTCCGGAATCACTTTCCGGAATCGATTCCGGAGTCGATTCCGGAATCGATTCCGGAATCGGTTCCAATTCCGGAGTCGATTCCGGAATCGGTTCCAATTCCGGAGTCGATTCCGGAATCGGTTCCGGAATCGATTCCGGAGTCGATTCCGGAATCGGAATCGGTTCCGATTCCGGAATCGGCTTCGGAATTGATTATTTTTGTTTTCATTATTGTACATCATTCCATGCGTGCTTTAGTAATGTCGCTTCCAATGTTTATGTATGTGAGCAACAATAGATCATAAAAGTTTTTACCATTATAAATCTGAGTTAAAATTATTTACAGATTATTTCTAGACTACTACCACAACGCTTGTCAACAATTTGATTTTGATGCTCACACACATTAACATTGGAAGCGACATTACTAAAGCGCGCATGGAATGATGTATAATACTGAAAACAAAAACAATAAATTCCGCAACCGATTCCGGAATCGACTCCGGTATCGATTCCGAAATCGGAACCGACTCCGGAATCGGTACTGACTCCGAAATCGGAACCGACTCCGGAATCGATTCCGGAATCGGAAGCGACTCCGGAATCGGAACCGACTCCGGAATCGATTCCGGAATCGGAAGCGACTCCGGAATCGGAACCGATTCCGGAATCGATTCCGGAGTCGGAATCGATTCCAGAAGCGGAATCGGAATCGGAACCGATTCCAAACACGGAATCGGAACCAGGTAGTTCCGATTCCGAGTGCCCATCACTAGATTATACACAAATGTATTGTACACACTGAAATTAACTTTGAGTAGCTCAAAGTTATAAAAAAAGTTTCAAGCACTGTTTTATTTTAAATTTGACACATTAAGATCGCACATTGGTGTATGTGTTAAATGGCGCCATTTCCAAACGACAGGACCGGGTATCAAATCCCATCTGGACCGTCCCCCGTAGGAAGGAGTAACTATCCGGCTACGTGGTAAAAAAAAGTCTGATAAGCCAGAAATGGCAGGCGTAACCTTATATAGGTCGTTAAGCCATGAAGAAGAAAAAACATTGCACAGCCTGTTAATTGAACGGGTTAGCGCCAGTCTCAAATTCATTCCGAATCGTACCCCAGCCCCAGTATGTAAAACTCACTATCGAGCTTGGGTAAAAAAGTTTAAGGAAATTTAAAAATGGAACGCCAAGATCTCTTGAAGTTGTGGAGCCTCAAAAGAGGTAGAATATTAAGCAAATAAACGAAAACACAACACAACAAGTATTTATCATCTAAATCCCTGTGAAGGCGCAGCGCACAATTCTCTTTTGAAATTTAAGTGCGGCTACAAGCTATGATAAGAAATCATGAAAAAAAAGATAATTTAAAATTCCCAACTGCATCCTAATTGTCTTTCAGGTTTACAAAACTTTCCCATTCGCTTACCATGCAAAGATCTAGTGATGTTGGGAAAAAAATCTTTAACCCGATTGCATAAAATTTCACACAGCTTTGTCACCCATAAGGTACGCAGATTGGGCTTGGGAGTTCCGGGACTGCTAAGAGATTTTCATAAAAAAAACATTACCACTGATTTATGGCCGCGGCAGCACGCTTTGGCCGATCGGCTTAGATCCACATCTAATCTTTTGATTTTCCGATCTGTGATCTGATTACTTTGACCGGTTATATGGCCGATTGTAAGAAGAACTGACCAATACATTCACTGGTAGGAAGTTTCCATTCCGATATGAAAGCTACTGGTGTTAAAGTTACATTGCACCAAATGGGGAGTCATGCGTACCCCTCCCTGGTCGAAGATGTTATGTGTTGCATCTAATAGAAGCCATCTGAGCCGCGTATGAAACCAATATGATAAAATCATAAATCCATAAATTCTTTACTGTGGGTGTGGACTGGAGCATCCATCGACAACGACTTGAAACTGTCTCGGAACACCTGTAAAGCGGCCGCGATACTTTCCCCAAAATTGGAAATTGTGGACAAAAAAAAACTCAACTGAAAAACGGCGCTCATGCGCGGGGTGTGCCACGGCCACCATTGCAATGGGGACACTGTTCAGATGAAATTTCGTGTTTTATGAGGTCCATTAATTCGAGTGTCCTTCTCAGTTTGCTCTGCGTCTGCTGTTCGCCATGGTCTAATCAGTCACGGCTGAATGTTTCAGCCCTACGTAGCATGACAACAAGGCGGCTGGACTGGACTGTAGCGATTAGTTTCTTTTCTAACGCACTTTTGGAGCTGTGTTCTTGGAGTTGAGCCATAAATCATGACTTGGTCAATGAGTCCCCACTGGTTCCACACGGGAGGGGTACATGGTGCGCGCCCTTCCAAAGTACAAGAACGCGGCCTAGTTCGTTAACTAGCAGAATAGGGAATATTTTGGCAAAAGTGAAGGGATGCTTGCTGGAACGAACGCATAGAGTTGCTATTGGCCGTAAAGTTGAACAGATAAAGATCTTAAAAAAAGAATTAAAAACAAAACTTGCCGAAAACAATTTAATAACAGTGTTACGTGAGGTGGTGCAAAACTTCCTTTCGAAAAGTTCGACTACCGCTAGGTGGACCTGAATTTGGCTAGACAGGTGACATAATTTCGTACTTGGTGGGGGGGGGGGGGGGGGTAGTATCGAGAACGCCAACGAATCCACATTTTGTCCGGTACTTAATCGAGCAAAATCTCAACTCCTGACCACGATCAACAAAAACAAAAATGCCCACACACAATTAATACTATCATAGCAGACTTTAGCTTGAGGAAAATAAAGGGAAGGGTTGTGCTTAATGCAGAATGAGAGAAGGATAGAGGGAGACAGAGAGAGAGAGAAAGAGTAAGAGAAATGAACCGAAAAATCGCAATCGTTTCAAATCGCTTCACCACGTTGCGCGTTGGGCAGCTGGGCGCATGTTGGATAGCATGTTGCGCGCATCCACCATCGCGAGAAGCTCAGTTACGAACGAACGCCGCACGCAAACACAGGTGCCAACAGAAGGCGTCTGCACGAATCGGTCGGCACTTGGTGCATGTCGCTAAGCATTCCACTAAGTGAAACAAACATATCCGTGTGTTGCAAAGTGGATCTTTGTGTACTATTCCATATATTCTGTAATACGTGTATGAGTGGAAGGGTTTAGTGCGTGTCGCGAATGCATATGTTTGAATGGGTGATATGAACGATTCTAACGAATCGTCGGCAACCTAACTTGTGGTGAAAATTAGTTTCGTGCCCAACAACAATTGACTAAAGCAAACTGCACCACAACCATTCTGTTACGCCATCATCCTTAAACGCGCTGGTTACAAACGCAAAGTTGTGTGAACACGAAACCGAATGCATCATACACTACACTAGATCACTCCAGTGTCCAACAATCTTCCCGACGGCATGATGGCTAACGGAACACCCACGAATATCTCCTTCCCGGGATGGCTATTAGTGGTGGTAAGTATTGTGCGGATCTCAGCTCATTCATCAGCAGGGGTGCTGGCCAGACGGCAGCAGTGCATCCACGCAACAGGCAGCCAGCCAGAGAGCATCTTCATGGATTTTGTTGCTGATCTGATCGATCGATCAGACAACGGGTGCCGCAATGTGGTTCGATTGTAAGATGAAGCTGTGATGTAACAAAACGTACCGAACGTGTGGCCGTTGGTCGGACGAATGATTAATCACGATAAGTTTTTCGGGTTATTGGTTTGTTTTTTTTTATATTTGCTACCATTTCTCGACCATTTCCTGCCAAGGTGGGGAACGTGTGGCGATGAGAAGTAATTTGGTGTAATTGCAGCAGCAGTGCGTGTGCGAGCATAATTTGCCCCAGATTCGTGAGCGTTTGTGATATGGAATTTCTCAGCAAACGGCTCTTAGCTTATGAAGAGGAAGTTTTGGATATTGGCAAAACATAAATGTATTGGACGTGGAAACAATTCATACAATAGCAAAGAAAAATTGTGTCAAAGTGCTTTTCATTCAATGGTATGAATGTTGTGATACTGTGAAAAAACCGTCATAGGGCCATAGAGGCCATAGAGAGACTCTGTCATAAAGAGTGTGGTATGATAAAAACTTCAAACGGATTTGTTCCGATCGACCCGAGACCAACTGCAACCGATTGCAACCGTAGGTGCAACAGGTATGCAACCAAAAACCGGCATACATTGGGTCGTTAGTGTTGCTGGAGGTCACAAGCAGCTATATTTACACTATTACACGTCATGCACCTCCTACAAATCCGTTTCCTGCAGTTAATTGACGAACTAAATATACTACCAGGCCCAATGTCGTAGAAACAAGTGGAACAGATTTGCAGGCCGGTTCAGGCGCCATATCTTAGCGCTTCACCACCATTCAACGGCGTTAAGCTATCGGAGCTGGAGAAGGGCAATTAGTGGCCTTCCGGGGTGGAGGATGGTATCCACCTAAACTGTGAACCGAGTGGCCGTCTGTCAGCTGATGAAATAGTTCCGTACACACTCGGACACATCACCACATCATGTGCAATGTAAAGACGCAAAGTGGTTCGTCCATTTCGCCCATTTCTGCTTGACAATACACTAACGCCACCGGCAGGCTACACATTTGACTCTCGCACTCACATTGCATGATCTGCTTTCATGAATATTTATGATCAACAGCAGACAGCTCAGGGTAGGAAGAAGCGCCTGCAAACTCCAACAGGTCGACCAGCAGCAATACATTCGAACTTGTTGGGGAATGTTTGCAAAGAATGGACACTTTTTGGTTGTGTGTGTTGTAAGCTCTGGTTAGTTATTCATTCCGCTATTCAACCACCGGAAGAAAATTCAATGTCCTCCATTCATTCAGTGAGATAAATTACATCGTTTAAAAATCATTGCATTTAATTTACTGCACTATTGAAGCTTAACATACCATAAAGAAGGTAATGACTTGCGGACAAGATTCTTGCCTCTTACGAGATGTCTAGTATCTCAAGAAAAGAGTTCATTCATTCAGTAATTAGGAGAAAACATTGAACTTCTTCGCACAGTTGATGCACAAACCGATCAACTAGAGAGAACCTTTTTGACACCAAACTTTATTCACAACAATATTTTCACATAAAACTCATGTAGGGAAATTCTGACACGCCATGGGTTTACATGGAAGGGCAACAAATCCACCGGTTACTCCATCATCGACAGGTTGAAATGAGCGTGAATATATGGTAAAGTTAGCTACACAATCGTTTCGCATGATTGATCTTACACAAATGTTTCGTGACGCTTATGCAAACTATCAACTAATTGTTCCACATTGGGTGTAGATAATTTGGGCTATCCCACGTTTTAAGCGCATAATTATTTTAATATTACTATGCTTTTAAAGGCGTATAACATGTATGCAGCGTTGCTATCGTTAGGAAATCAGAAAAAATGAAGGGAAACGAATTTTTCGGCTACACAACGCGGATGTTTGGCTGACATCATTCTGTTACATTCTATTGTCAAATTTCCGCCTCATAGTATTTATTGCCGAACGCCTTATCCGCTCCCAAGCTTACATAAGAATCAATATACAACACAAACAGAATTTAATCATGATCTACTGTACAATACGATCCAATTTCCAATTGATACATTTATTTATACGCTAATATCTTTGTACTGACGGGGTTTGAGCCCATGGCGTCGTTAAATTAATGTAACCTGTCAGCAGATGAAGCAGGAAACAATCAGCAACAGATCAGTCGGCGATCCACAGTGCTAGACAATGACAAATTTAACAGACTATTAGTCAAGGTAAATCAAACGGCATATTAGTTGGTTGGAACGTTGGAAATGAAACGCTAGCTTATATGATATGTTTGTTTGATTGCCGTTTTACCACACTTACATGTCAATAACAAACGTATAAAATGTTTTTATGCGCTTCATCTAAACATGCTAAAACTTGCTAGTCTACTAATTTGAGATCAGCCTCTAAATAAGCGTCCAGTCAGTTGCCACTCTCAGTGTAGCTGTCAGAGTTGATTGGACAGTTAATCCAAATGCGTGGTCTAAATTGAATTCATGGCGATCCAGTACGAAGTATGTATTGGATTAGTGGGCACCCCTTGTGAGCCAATGGTACACTTTTTGCCATCAAAAGAATGTGCAGCTACACATTACATTTGGCGGGTGGTTTGGTTAGCAAAACTATGTAGTCAAGCCTGTTTTTTGTTTTCAAATCTCCTCCGAAGGAATTACATATGTGTATCTTTAACTGTAGGTGACTGCATATCAGGCCTCTCAAGGACACCTTGACATGAAGGCTGAGCGGAAAGATATAAAGAAAGGCTTTAAATGTGCGCCTCCTTCTGTGAAACTGTTCCTGATGATTGGTCTGCTGATGAAGCGGCCAACCGATAATATTTCGTGATACAGTAGCGTGTATTGTTGCCAGCTTGCTCTGTCTGTTAAAGTGTCGCAAAAAGTGAAAGTCTTTTCGAACTGTTTGCAAACCGTGTCACGGAGAATTACATTTGTTCGGGCGAAAAGTGATCGTTAAGAGAAAGACGCATTTTTGCAATTTCGTTTCCTCAAGGTGGATCACTTTCATTTAATAAGCCAGTCATAGGGAATTGCAACTTTCAACCACACGAACTTGTGTGTGTGTGAACAATTTAGAACCATTTGTAAGCATTCGGTTCGTTAATGACGATAAGCGTTTTTACTATGGATTCGATCTTCCTTGTGATGAAGGTGATGGATCACAAGGCACTGTTACTCGCCGAATAAACAATGGAATAAACCCGGTAGTAAACAGAAGCTCCAAAGACCTTGCATACCGGCCACCATGCTCTGTTGCACTCGTTCTAGGATTCATGAGCTTCTGTAAGGCTATTTTAAGCGTAACAACAACAACAACTACAAAGTTAATGCTTCAGTAGAATCGAATTGTTGCCGGCTTACAAATAGGAGATATTGAAGGCATTAGTTAAACAAGCTACAGTTGTCCATGGGGAATAGGAATGATTTTCATGGATCACCGATGGTGTGTTGATTTCAGAAATCTTATCAAGATACAGCGATAACAGTGGGTCGTAAATTTTGCTCACTTGTCAGAACCAACTGATACTAAATTGACGGTTTTATGATCCTCACTGCTGCCCACTCATTTTGTTCAAAACGCAATAAAATAAGAAAATCACACACAAAATGAACAAATCTCTGAGTAAAGAATAATGACCCCAAGACCAATGTCAAATTCAATTTTTTACCGATTCCCAAAAGCATAGCATGGGTGGTTGGGTTGGGAGGGTAGTTACAGTAATGACCGCATGTGTCGTACCTATTGATCGTTATGCTTACGTACGAAGAAACTATCCGGCAGTGAAATAACGATGGTTATTGTCTTCGTTGCTGGACGGATTGCTTACGAGCGGTGCTTCATGTTTTTATTTTTGTTTTTTTTTTTTTTGTTCGAGCGTGCTTACATGTCTTTTAGTTACACCCCGTGTGTTACTATTTTATAGCACTACCGAGGGATACCGTAATTGGATTTGTAGCAGAATAATATCTATTCTATACGCAACCGATGAAACAATCCAACAAACAACTTGAATCCACTAATGCCTTCCACCATACCGGAATGAGAAGTTTCCAGCAAAACTTTTCTTCGTACATTGATGTACTGTACACTTTCGCATTAGGAGCTTTTGTGTTGAACTTTTCCTTTGAACATTCTCACACATTCCGAAGCGGTAGACCAATCTGTCCGCAGTTATAATTAAATTTAGATAAAACCATAAGAAAATCATACCCACCGGACAGCTCCGGATAATCGGCGTAGGTATGTAAGTTTGAACAGTGAACGTATTGGCTGTGGCGTCTAGTTAATCCATGACGTCCGTGGACCATTAATGTGTACTTCACCTGTGACGAAATTAGAAAGTTTGCCACTTTAAATTGTGACCGATACAGCTTTAGGCAGTCTAAGTCTTTTCATTTACTTTTCAATGTCAAACTTCAGCACAGCTTGTTGTGTGCTGAGAATACATTAAGATTGAAGCACGCCTGACAAATGTGATAGATTCAGTGCAGTAACGAGAGCTTTCGTGTTTGCTAAAAACGGATAACTCCCTCCCGGCCAAAAAACGGTACACCATAGCGCACAGCGTGCGTACGTAATCGAAGCGCAAAAGCACAAACAACCCGAACACTTCATAACACATGGTGTGCCGGGCGTAATCAAATTTCCCGCCACTGCTGGTTAAGTACATTTGGTTCCATGTTCAACGCATCGCTACACCAAAACATGTTTGCCATTTCATTCATACGAAGCACACCCATGCAAGGCGCATAATTTCTTCCGAACCTTAGTCGAGTTTTGTTTTTCATTTTCAAAGTAAAGAATACTTCTTAAGGTACCTTCCTCCGCAAGGTGTACCGTACACTTGCTCGTACAGTGGCATGGTTTCATCTGCGGTAAAAATGAAAACGTCACGTGGCTATTGAAGGGTAAAATTTCCATTTAATTTGTGACCGAAAGAAAACGTAACGCATAACGCGTTTCAATTCCACCTTCCCCACTTCTCAGTCTCGGCGAACCGATTGTGTGCAGGTTGAATGATCGTACCTAATAGAATGAGTTACGCGCTAATGCATTTGTTTCGGTGCGGATTTAATCGAACGTTTATCCGATTCAGCTGTATAGATTGCCAATGGATTTCTCAACGTGATCTCGAAACGGCTCGTGCGGCATACCGATCGACGGTGCCTTCGATTCGGGATCAGACACCATGGGTACCACGTGCTTCCACAACAATGGCTACCGGCAGATCGGTCCTCGCGGCACGCACGTGGTTGCGTGGTTTGTCGCCATTGTCTGCAAAGCGTTCGCTGTCCAACGGTAGTCCAACTTCCTCGTCGCGGTGTCTCCTATTGGCCACGCACTGTTTGTTTTGTCGTTAGTGGCCAACTTGCTACTTTCAACACCTGCTGCATGGGCGTTTAAGGGGCGATTAAGACCGTGCATTTTTACATTATTGATGAATTTAAACTGAACCCACCAAGTGTGCGTTCCAGCCAATGACGATGGCCTTGAAAGATTTGTTTTTTTTTTGGTGAATTAACGAAATAAGCTCAGCTTGATGCTGGAGCTCGATTCAGTATTGCGCTAGGTCGGTATCTAACTGGCTCAGCTTGTTAAATGTGTAAGTTTATTTTATTTTTGACATGACCACTATAAGACCCCAACAACCTACGTTGAATGGTTCGTTTATTTATTTTATGAGGTCTCTGACAAAACTGCGTAACGATCGTAGCTTGTTTAATACGGGTACGGAACTACCGCATGCAAGGAAAGCAATTTAAGAAATTTCTATCAAATAAAAATCATCTCTTGAATTTATCCATTTATAATTATTAAAGACAGCTTTGATTAGTAATCAATAAGTTACCGCCAGGAAGAAATAGAAGAAAGAAATTTAATTAGGCGTGTTTTATTTAAAATTTGTTTGTTTTTTTTTTGCTCGGTTAGAACGGGCTAACCGTATCAAGACTTATTTTACCACGTAGCAGGATAGTCAGTCCATGCTACGGGGGGACGGTCCGGATGGGATTTGAACCCGGTATCTGTCGTATGGACGGGCGTCGTTTTTCACATGCACCACCGGGCCGCCCCAATTTGCATTTTGTTACTTTAATAATAACGGTTATAATGCAATAGTAGCGTTAATGTTTAAAACAAAATTTCTTGCAGGTTGCAATTATTTACTGGTATCAACCATTGGTGGCATCATACAATGTAGCAGAGCATAGACTGGACTATATTAAGTTGGGTGAAGGTCGTGAGTATAACTATCAGTAAGTACACAAAAACGATATCTTATGCAAGGGGGACCTCATAAAAGCTCCTCGCATTATGATATGACCGTTCAACTTATGTTGTGCTTTCATTCTACCTTTCACACAGCTACAATGATGGTGTAGCATCCGGGTATGACAAGCGTAAATTTTACAAACGCCCGCAAGCTTTCAAGCAGCCATACACGCTGAAGAACTTTCCATCGCCAGTCGAGCAGATTGCCACAAATGAATTTCAGACGCATCCGCAGCAAACCTACATCTCGCAGGAAAGCCTGATGCCGGTGTACGAGTCGCACGAGAAAACGGTTCAGTACGTACCGGTGGACTATGGTACCACAAAATCAACTGCCAGCCAAAGGGAATCGCAGCCATACACGTTGACGCAGTCGGGTGGCCCCGTTTCTTATACGGGCAGTTTAGCGGAGCGGGTCATCCAGATGATTCAATTGCATCATCCGCCAAGTGCAAAGAATGTCAGTGTCGTTGGTGCAACCAGCAGCAGTAGTAGTAGTAGCGGAAGTGGGACAGGCAGCAGCACAGTACACTTCCAAGCTCCAAGTGTACAGTACCACCAACATCCCGGAAGTTACCAGTATTTCAATGCACATCCAGCACCAGCTGAGTACGAGCTGGTACGACCCATAAGTAACTTTCCACCACCAAGGCCTTACATTGCACCGGCATTGACCACTACCAGGGCACCGTATGTAGCTCCATTTCTGCAAAGAACATCCACCACAACTACCACGACTACAACGACCACGCCTGCTCCACCGACCAGGCGACCGTACATAGCACCGGGGGTCACGAACGATCCGCTACTGAACTCAGTGTCCCTCGCCAACCAGCTTAAGTATACCAGCGTCAGTCAGCAAGCGGCAGCTAATCGGCCGGTGACCGCGGGTAGCAATGGCAGTGGCAATCCGTTGAAACCATACGAGCCCGAGTTTGACATAGACATACGAATCGATTTGCGCGATGATTCCGCGTAGTGTTCATAAATCTATTCTAGCATAATTTAAGCTGCCTACTTCCATACACCATTATTTCATATGCCAACGTGACAAATAAAATGCTCAATGCCGAAATCGAACTATCGCCCTTTCTTTGCAGTGAACAGAATTAGGTCAATGATTCGGGAGTTTTCCCTAGTTCAGAAAAGCCGATTTCTCCATGTATCGTATTGAGTGTTATTCTGTGCGTTATTTTCTATGTCGCATTACTCCAAGGACTTCGGTGACTGTTACTAACATAGCGGGATTTGTAAGGGGTTGTGTGCACATAATAATGTTTATACTCGTTGTAATGTATACTAACAATATTAAAATTTGAAAGAAGAATCATTCTTACAGCATGTGTTTTACAACTGTTTAAAGTAAACATTAACAATCCGGTAACTCAGTTTATGCTCATATTGTATTTTGTAACGTACAAAGGAACTAACCCTGTAACATAGCGTCATAAACCCTGTAACAAAGCGTCAGAGTATCAACGTGATATCATTATTCTTAGTTATTCAGTCCTCAGGGCAAAGCTTGAAGAGTAAAAATTCTACCAAAAGTAGTATTGTGCCGGTGGCTTTTTTATAAGCCAAAAGTTGAATCTTTGCTCTCCGTCCGAAAGTTACACGCTCGAGGGAAATGTACCGAAAGAAACCAAATTGAAATGAACTCCAACACAACTTGCTTGAGCAACAGAAGGAGCATGTAATCTAATACACAATGGTTATCTATCTTATCCCGCAGACACCATTAAACCTAATCCATTTCTGTACCGTTTATAGCGAAGCGAAAAATAATAAATGTAACATTGGTTATTCTTACGCAATTGAAGGTAGTTTTTATAACCGGCTTGAGGGAACTGAGATACATCATGTGGGAATCGACCAGATGTTGATGAGCTATGAATTTCAATCGATTTTCAGCCATATATGTGTATATAAACAGTCAAACGCTATTTACGCGCGGAGTCGCAATGAGAAGATAAATTATAATACAGAAAAATACTAGCACCAGAACCATTAATCTTGATCATCTATTGTAAATGTCATTCGAAATTAATATTTTACATTCCTTGTTGAAATTCGAAACAGCAAATAATACAAAACAATTCTTTTTTCCTCTTTTTGCTTTCGCACATTTGCTAAATGAAGGAAAAAAGAAATAATAACCATCGACGAGTTTATGGTTCCGTGCGTTTGGCAAAAGCATCCATCCTTCCTTTGAGCCCATTGCAAAATCATGCTGAACGAAGGATGTAGAGGTGTTTTTTGTTGTTGTTGCTAACAATAAAGGCATTTTTTCTTAGGTTCATTTAAATTTCGTATTCAAATTAAACCATTTCATTTGCATTGCCACGGAAAAGACTACTCTGCTACAAAACCTAAAAGCAGTAAGTAGGTAGATGGTTTTCTCGTGCCGAATTCCGGTGTAGGACAACGAAAAGGGATGCACATTCTTTGAAATTTTATCGCAAACAATTTGAAACACAGTTCCGGCATGTAGAGTCACGCAAAAAAAAAGCGCAAAGGAAAAGGCAGATACTTTAAGAAAATGAATGAAAAAAAATATTTGCATCGAAATTAACCTTTATGCTTAAAATATTGAGAACAGTATGTTATTCTACGGGGATCTTCTTGGTAGTGTATGTGATAAACGGCGCCGATTCCACACGATAGGACCGGGTATCAAATCCCATCCAGACTGTCCCCGACAAGGACTGACTATTCTGCTATGTGTCCAAAATAAGTCTAGTAAGAAGTCTACATATAAGTCTAGCAAGAAGATAGTATCTTATTCATAAGTAGTAAGTATGTTATAATGTTTGTCTATAATAATTTATCGTTAACTAGTACCGTCGTTATAGTTTCAATAGAAAAGTTTTAACGATTGAACGTTAAGCTCACAATATGGTCCATTCTGAGAGCCAAGGTTCGTCCAACAATTCAGTTCTGCGGACCAGACGTTCCGAAATCAATAGATGTTGTTGTGTTTCTTAAAAAAGAATTTTATTGCTTTAACAATGAAGCAATGCTATAAGGAAGGAAATGGAAAAGGCAGGAAAACCTCCCTGAATACTATTTTAGTGTGGTGCTCAGTAGAATAGTAGAAGCAGCAGTATTATTCCCCACCAGGGGAAATTAAATTAACAACATTCATTCTCTCCCCAAACACCGTTTAACCATTCATGTTTTTATGAACCACAACAACTATGTCCAGCGGTGGAAAAATGTTTCGCTAGGTATCGTGATGACTGCTGGAGGACATCACGTGCCCGGACGGAAAATATATCGATCATAACGTAAAATTTTCACTGTGTCTACCATTGTCCCCAAATACCTACACTGTTAATACAAACAAAACGTGCTGCTAAACTTAGCCGTCCAGCATAATGTCTGCAAATCGTGACGAAAGTACCAGCGACGGTAGCAGGATTACAAAATCAAATACGTTAATGACACACGCAACACACGGCCGGCAGCACCCAAAGTGACGATGGTTACAGGTTTGGCAGAACTTTTGCCACTGTGTTCGTGCTTCCAGGTTCGCAACGTACGTGCCAGGAATTAGGTATTTTAGCACGACAAAACGGAAGTACGAAGTCTCCAAACCACACGCACACCCGTGTCATTCCGTTAGTGGTCCGGAGTTGTTGGGTTGTGTCCTCGGACGAATAATATTTATCAGTACGTTTCACAATGTTTGTGTCCTTGTGGTGGACAATACCCTACACAATGCAGTGGAATGATGGGGTCGATCTCGTTATGGATACTAAAACCTGTTACGATGTCGGTTCTTTCAATAAGATTATTTAAAATCGATAATGCTACATCACTTTGATCACCAACCAGCCGTACACGCCGTACCGCGCGTTAGTGCGACTTAGGGCTTCTTATCCTAACGGATTGTCTCGTCGCCAAAACGAAATGTTTTGTGACAGGGTTTCGTCTGTTTACTTTGCATCGGGAAGCCTCGGAATGCGTAACAAGAAGTTCCATGCTTTACAACTTAACACTAAGAAAAGTAAACTAAACATCAAGTCAAACATTGGCCCGGAAGTTGCCTGCCAGTTAGGTGAGTTGAACTCACACACCGCCTCGGAGGGAAGGTTCTGAATAATAAAGCATACGTTTGTTTTCATCCTTCTGCTTATCATCCTTTCAAGACGTCATTAACATTTTCACTTCTAGTAAACCATTTTGCCCGAAGGAAAATACTGAGTACGTTAGCGAAAATGTCCACGACCCGTTTAGTATGGACACGTTTGCATCGCATAGCTTTCGGCCAACCATAATAGTCTTACATTGGATACAGGTATAGAAGGCATTGAAACAAAAAGGTATGTTATTGATTTTTATAGTTAAAAATTTAACTCCCTTAAGAAGAGGGTTGTAATAGTAGGGAGGACGCTTGCTGCTAAATTTAGACTAAATTGGAGTAGTATAAGGGGAAACGCTTAAATAAACAATTTAAAAAATGTTGCTGTACAACACACACACCACTTATTTACAACGGACTAGGTAGTGTAGAAAGAAAAACCGATAATAGATAAGAAACCGAACAACATTTTTTTTGTCTTGCCCAAAATAAAAATCTCTTGCGACATTTAAACATAAAATTAAAAACACATGAAAAAGTTTCCTCTTGGACATCCCGTGAATCCTGAATAGTCCTGTGTAGGACTAAATATAAAAATAAATAAATACAGAAGCACTTAATTCTTGTCGAATTGTATTGTATTAGCGATAACGACCGGTATTGAACCTTCTTCTCGTTTTCCATTGTAGGATTGTATTTTTTATGTTAATATCGGCTCGAGATTATGTGCTATGCTCCAACAGCAATAAATAGGTTCTGCAATATAAATCATTACTAGTAATCCCAAAGCAGCCCTTCGGGAGACCACCATGTATTATCATTTTTGTGGTGCTAAACTTTGCTTTATCTGTTTTGTATTTTCGTTTGTTCTTGCTAAGCTCATGCATTAAATCTTGTGTAAAGTTAATTATCATTACGATGTTAAAACTAGAGAACTATTTTTTAGATTTACTTTAAAACGACTTTATGAGAACTATGTTAAGAAAGAAAAAAAAGAGTATTACTTACATAAGTTGCTTTCATTGGTGCTCCATTTCACTTTCACGCTGATATGGTGCCTTAAATTTCGATGCTGCAATCATTTGTTCATTTAGCTTCAAACAGTCATCTTTATCTTTCTTTCATTACTATAAACACTGTTTTATATGTGGCACAACCTTCAGAACACAACACACAGCTGGAAAAATTTAATGACTTAGTTGAAACGCTGAACAGCCAAGGCCGCTATGGTTCTATAGGCCTTGCCAGTATTAAACGCTGGCACATCCTGGAGCACTAATGCCATTGCTAATCCTAGTTATGAAACCACGAGTATCATTAATGACGTTAGTAATGTTGATATAAGAAACATTTTTGCCTTCCTGAAATGCGGATTCTATTCTGTCGATGGCCACTGAATTCATATCGCACTACTTCACGGTGAGAGAATAACGAACGGTTGGAACGCGGGAAGATTCACGACCTTTCGCAAGGCTCTCGCAAGGATGAAAACTCACAGTAACCAAATACACGAAGCCATACGAATCCGAACACGTTCAAAACACTCGAACTATAAGCAACAGCAGTAGCTGTCGGTTTCGTCGTGCGCAGTAAATGACCACGGTCATGGGTATCCAAAAATAACGAAAAAAAAAAAACATCATCTAATCAGAACACCAATCTGCCCTTTCATCCTCCTCATGAAGAATATTTCCACTGGCGGGGCATTGGGGGATACATACTCCTTTTTTTACACCAAAAATTTGACGGTCAATGTAGCAACAGCTAATACGCCCTTTTTGAGCTATAATGAACTTGTGGCAAACACACAATATCGATTACATCCATCCTACGGTGTACGCAGTGACATATGGAGGGACAACAAGCACTATTATGCACAATGAAAATTTTCTTCCACCAAAAAGAAAGACCTACATCTAATTAACGTAGATAACGGTTTTGATCACTATCACTGAATTAAACGCACAATTACTCCCGCTTTGAAACACAAGTTATCATCCAACAAGGGGCAATACTTGGGCAACAGTAGCGGAACAATGAACGTGCGACACTGCCAGGATGCTTGCTCTATGCATAATGGCTGCGTACATTCCCGTGGTTCTCTATTTCTGGAATTCGTGAAAACCCGAAGCCAGCTTACAATCTTACCCATTGAGTAAAACAGAGAAAACATGTGCCTCGGAAACGTTTATACTTTTCATACCAATGGAAATAAAAGATCCAACACTCACTTAGAACTCACAGCGCACACGCATCGTTTTTGGAGTGTACAAGTTCCATGGTAGTGTATGCAAAAATAACGGTGCGTTACGATATACGATCGTAACGCTTCCTTGCTGTTTTATGTCGTGGGAAAGATGCTTCTGATTTTAATTCTCAATTTTGTTATATTAAAATTATTAATGCTATCGTAATAGGTGTAATGAGTATAACTAACTAATTTCATAAAAACTAAAGATTCTACAATAACATGATTCAATCTAGAAAGAAAAAGAAAAGAGAACCCAGCGCTTTCTAGGAATGGCTCACATGGGTATGCATATTCATTTAAACAGTTTTATTCAAACATATTATTAAATCTACTTGCAATTTTATGATGCCTTTAATGGGACCAGATACAACTATCTTTGATTTGTTGCTTTCTACTATAACAAGTGAAGTTTCTGTAGGACTAGGGAATTAAATGTACGATCAGAGTTTGTATTATGCAATTGTAATAAGCATAACATCATATGCTTTGTAATTCCATTATTTCTATACCACAACCATATAAGATCAATTCCTTGTCGTCTTGCAAGAATCCGACACCTTTCAAATCCGCAATGCATGTATTAGTAGTGCGTTCAACGACGAGTTTATCGTAGCTGGAATATTTCGTTACATAAACGCGTTGATCAACACCAACAGTGATCATTCTCTCATTGTCTAGCAGCTTCAACCCAGTAACTTGTGCAGTGTGCAGATACTTTTCACATAATTGTTCTAACACTCGAACATGCGGTTTTCCTTCCGGGTTTGTAATTTCTAAAAGCGATACCGTAACCGATTGATCATCGCCTCCAGTGGCAAACACAAACTTTTCCATATCTAACTGCTTTACATCGGCTGCATTCACTCCGCTGCTATGATGGCGGTGTCGATAGAATGGCTCATTAGCACACGAAGTGTCCCAGAAACACAACAGTCCATCAGTGGCCATTGAAACAAATATTGACCTTCCATGCACATCAACGTTAATCATCTTTAAAATGCATCGTCCGTAAAATATTTCAGTTTGCACCGATAACGACACCTGTTCGTTAGGGAAGGAAAGCTGATAAATTCTTATAAATCCATCGGAACAACCGAATACAATTCGATCGTTCGACAGAAAGGCTGCACACATAAATTTGGTTTCCGGATCGAACGTAGACTGGCGATTCGTTTTCCATCGGGTACGCTCCGAATCTGTGGCTAGCAGCATGTAATCATACTCTTGCTTTATGCGAAAGCTTTTTAAATCTACACTCGTCACGCATATCTGTGCTCTTCCGCCGGCAGAAATTACGAGCAGACTATCCTTTCCTTTCCATTGTTTAATTACAATCGTCTTTATGCTGGAGATGTGATTAAACAAATGTTTCCGGGGCTCTTCCACTATCTGGCCTTTGTTCAAAACGTTTATCCGTAGGATGTTGTCTTCGCCACCCGAGAACAGCAAATACGAATCGCCTCGTCGTGCAACCTGCAATATATTGCAAGCACGAGTGTGCCAATTGAAACGTGGCAGCGTTAGTTCACTACCAACATTGTTCCGTAACGTAAACTGGACCCTTTTCAATCGCTTGTGTTGGATGAAAATGTACGCAAAGCTTTCTGAGCTTTCGTCGTAATAAAAATCCCAACACCGATGTCCTCCACCACAGTCACATTGAATATATATCTCATTCGTATGATCAACCATTAGAAAGTGCGAATCATTGAAACCCAGGTAAAAGGTTTGGGGGCCCCGAACCATTTTACGATCGATCCATCCAATGGTTGATTTGGTGAAAGTGAGTAACTCCAACGTTTTTGAGATGATATTTACAAACAGTTCACAAATTCGTCCATCGTGGCCCGTTGTTCTAAAATTATATCCACCCAATAGTTGGGTATGATTTTCGTCCACCGTGATCGAGGTGATGCCTAGTTTTCCGTGTACATTCGATAGTTTGAAAACGGGATCGGTAAGAGATTTGTCGAAGAGATACAAATGTCCTGATCGATCAGCCATTAGGAATAACTCCTTATCGAGCATCAGAAAGGATGTCAACCATCGTTCAGTTGAGTGAGGTATCCTATGGCACGATACAATTACTTCAAGCGGCTCATCTAGAATAATACAACGTCCACTAGCATCGCATATGGCAACATTCTTTGATCGTGTACAAAAGTTCAAGGACCTTATGGTACCCTCTTTTATATCTGTACTGTCATTTGCACACGTGAAAGGTTTCTGTAAAAAGGATACAGTTTTGCTCCTTGCGAGATTAGCGCAATTTTTTGCGGTGACATTGTAAACTAATATACTACAACCACCAGCTAGGTAGAAGGTTGTTTCTCCAGCTTCTATAAGGCTACATTTGAAGTTGTCTTGCTTTTCGAGGCTGTGCACTATTGTGCCACTGTTCTCTAGTAGCATTACCTGATTGTGGTTCGTAGCAGCTACCATAAATCCGTTGGTTAAAAATTTAATTTTGGCTAAGTGTTCACCTTCCGACAGTACTGGACTTATATCCCTCATATTACTTAGATCGCTATTAAAATTATCGTTACCATCAATAAAGTATCGTATGCAGTACTTGTGCAAGTTTCCATTACTTGCTGTTATAAAAATTGTAGCAGTGTGGGGATCGTAGTCCATGTTCCATAGTGTTGGTCCTTCGTCTATACGCTTTTTCAACACCAAATTTCCATCAATGGTCCACAGGCAGAGGTGAGAATCTTCCCCGATCGATGCCACTAATGAACGGCGAGCTAGAAAGAACCAGAGGATCAGTTATAAGGCACGTAACGGACCATGGTTTTGCTATTTACCTTCATTTATAATACGACACTGGAATACCCGAGCAGTGTGAGCGAAACAATATCGTTCCTCCCGTAGTTCTACCGATCTGGAACAATCTTCCCTGTTTAGCGACAATTGTACATTCCAAAATTTTATCGAGCGATCATCAGAAGTAGTGGTCAGCAAACCGGAAGCAAAATCGCATGCAATCGAAAAAATGACTCCATTATGGGCAGATACACTTTTTAGCACCCTGCCACGACAATCTTCTGGGCCTGCTACAGACCAGACTAGTAAAAGACCCAGAGCAGTTCCGGAGAGGATGATTACATTATCCCATTGCCTACCAGTAATAGTGGAGCAATAGAGCGTGGATCCATCTTCACAGGGACTTTTATCAACCAAATCCCAACGCAGAGAGTGACTATTGTCAGCACGTTTTAATAATGCTGCGACACCGTGGGATGTTACAATGCACAGTTGTGTAGGAGAAAGCAGTGAAATGCTGCTGATCCAATCATGTAAGCGCCGTCGAACGTAAGGTATAGGTTGTTTGCACGGTTCTTCGGGAATAACGACCAATACACTGCTAGAAAATGTATGCGCTTGGCAATCTACAACGGTGCAGTACGCTTCGCGACCAGCGTGAATAATTACGAGATATTTTTCCGCCTCAATAAGGCATGTTTCTATTCCATGAATTTTATCCACCAGCCGTGGCAAATGGGCAAACGTACGATGTGTTCTACCGTTCGGTGCGAGGTACACGAGGGCCAACTGGTTTCCGATTGCTGTAAGTTAACGATTGAAACGGTAGTATAGTATCAAAGTTCTGCTCCTGAAATTTATATAAGTAGTTAATTTAACTCAGTAGTACCTATTAACAATGTTTCGCTACACAACACTCGAATGCAAACTGCATCAGTAAGAACACGCATGGTTCACGCCGGGTGTATTTTCTTTCAGTCAAAGTCTGTAGAGTAATGAGGTCTCGTAATAGAGGGGTTTTGGCAGCTCTTGGAATAACAATGAAAAATAAAAATGACAGATAGGTGTCCGAAGCTCCTACACGATGTTGTGTAATTGTATGTGTACGGTTGTTTTGGAGGCTGCTTCAGCTGCTCGTGTAAACATGATTTTGTTTCAAGACATCCTACGGTTAATTGTTTTAGATTTTATTTTAAAACGAAATCTTTTAATAGTGTGATTATCGTGTAATACAATGCGCAATGGAAATTTATGGAATAGTGCATATATTCCCCACATTTTAACGTTGCAACGACTGTCGCCAAAACTACGAGCGCTGAAATTTGCTCAGTAAACAATTCACCAATACATAGCCAAGGACGTCTAACTGTCAAAATGAAAATCCAAGATGGCAATGTCAACAAAGCCTAATCCGCGACCTCATTACTCTACAGACTTTGCTTTCAGTACAAAATTTGTTTATTATTTTTTGAGAGCAGCTCGTGACAGGAAATTGGGTGATTCTCGCAGTTCGGACCGAATAGTTTATTTTGACATATGAGACGCGATGGAGGATGCGATAGCTCGAGTTATTTGTGGAAAATTTTCAAATTCATCGTTAAATACGATGATTTACAATAAATTAAGGAAAAAAAGAACGATCACAACAATATTCAATGTTATATCTGTTGTTGGTTGTGTTATGATTTCCATAAAAAATAACAACATTTTGATATTCTCCAAACTCATCAAGGCTTCCAAATTGTTCTTTGGGACACGGAGTGGTTGGTACACCGACTGTCAAATTTGTGATGAAGAATGTCAAAATCTATATAAGGGACTAACCTTGTCTACCTTCCCTAACGCGAAGTCGTCCAATCTTTTTTGCACGGATGGGCTAGCAAATTGTTAAGAAATTGTTCTACAAATTCCTCAAAACCGGCTCTCGGCTAGTGTAATTTGTGTAGTGAAAATTGTTCATATCCTACTAGCGGTTATTACGTTAAGCATTACAGTTAGATGCGGGATTGGTTGTTGGTGTAGCAGTACACGGAAGGGAGGAGAAAAGTTCTTCGTTTCCATCTTAGCGCGCCTCCGTCAATCCTCAGGGCTGGGGTTACGTGTGTGTAGCAGTGTGCTAAGTGTGTGCATCCCGTGAAAGATACCGGGAAGGTTGGTTGGCAAGCGGAACAATATTGTGTTCCACCATAGCAACTGTGGAGGGCTGCTAGTCGGTGTAAATCCAAATAATAATAAATCGATTGTTGACAAACTGATCGCCCGATAACTGTTCAGACATTTTTCTGAATTTATCCGTAAACATCGGCTGAAACATTTGACTAGGATTGCACGGCAAAAACATTGGTACGGCAAGCTGCGTCCAACCCAAGTTTCAAGTTGTTTCATCCACTTACTGTATTCAGAGGATACAATTAACACTGGATTTCGTATAAGAAAGGGAATCAGCATATCAGCATCATGTCTTTTCACCCCAGACCTCCGGGAACAACGATTGTTTCCGCGGGTATCCCGTATATTGCTCCACCAATAGTACAGGTAATACATGTCAAGAAATTCTGTGTTGAACCTGTTAGTGAAGTAATGATATTCCTCCGTTACAGCAACCTATGATGCCAGCAATGAATCAGCCACCTCCATCTAATCGTGGCGGAAGCTTTCGTTCCGGAGCAACGATTGGTTCCCGTCCACAGATGTACAACAACAAACCACCTCCCCAACCAGAACCTGTGTACGATGGTCCGATAGTGACTGTGTTTGTGGGTAACATTAGTGAAAAGGTGCCGGACCCAATGATAAAACAGATTCTGGCTTCTTGCGGAACAGTGGTGAACTGGAAACGTGTATCAACGTTTGGGTTTTGCGAATATGAGTAAGTATGTTTGGAGTAACATGTACACATGGCAAAAAACATGTACAAATGGGTTATACAGAGTTGATCATACGATGATTGTTTTGTTTACAGTCCTGCCGGAGGTGCGAGAGCCGTACGCTTGGTGCATGACCTAGAGGTGGGTGGTAAAAAGCTGGTAGCTAAGGTGGATGCCAAGAATAAAGCATTGCTCGATTCATTCCGCGAGGATGAAAATAATGCGGAAACAACGAACGAAGTATCGGAAAAGCGGGGTGATGATGATGCAATGGAAGCTATAGGTCGCATATTGGAAGACTTCAAGGAGGAACTGGCTGCGGCTGAGCAGCAACAAGAAGAAACACAAGCGAAACAGAAGAAAATGCTGCAAACGGTAGACATTGAAGATGGCAAACGGGACATAATAAACAAGGAAATTGGAAAATTCCGCAAATACACGGAGGAAGAAGAGCTGAAAAAGGAAAAGGAAAAGGAGCGCAAAAAGCGCGAAGAAAAGCGAGCAGAAGAGAAACAGCGTCGTTCAGTATCGCCCCGGAAGGATAAGAAAGCTTCAACCTCCTCTAGACGACGCAGTCGGTCTCGATCGCGTGATCGTGAACGGGATCGTGAGCGTGAACGGGAACGAGAGCAGCGCGAACGGGACAAGGAACGGGAACGAGAGCGCGAACGTGAGCAACGTGAACGGGAGCGCGAACGTGAGCGTGATTTGGAACGACAACGTGAACGAGAACGCGAACGTGAACGGGAACGGGAAAGAGAACGTGAACGGGATCGCGAGCGGGAGGATATGAAGGTGAACCGTAATCCGCGTGATATCCAGAAGGAGAAGGAAATGGAGGAGGAAGCCCGAGAACGCAAGAAAGCCGAGAAGAAAGCCCGTGATAAGGAGGCAGCATACCAGGAACGGTTGCGGAACTGGGAAGCTCGTGAAAGGAGAAAAGCAAAAGATTACGAAAAAGACCGGGAGAAGGACCGATGCAAGGAGGAAGAACGCGAGAAAGAAGCAAAACGACTGAAAGAGTTTCTCGAGGACTACGACGACGATCGCGATGATCCAAAATATTACAAGTGAGTATTACATGCTGCATGAGCTAATATTAGAACTAATGTCTGAACAATACATTTTTTTATATTTATCTAGGGGCCGAGAACTTCAACGAAGACTTGCTGAAAGAGTTCGCGAGGCTGACGCTGATTCTAAGGATCGTAACAAAGAGCAGGAAGAGTTGGATGAATTGAAGAACAAAATATTCAGCGGAGAATACGATAACCCTACGCTCGAGTTTGAGAAAGCCAAAAAAGAACGCGAAGATCTGTATAAACCGAAAATACTTATCGACGTGAATCTGGAACAGTCGCAACAGCGAGAACGTGAGCTCGAGCGAGAACGGGTTCGGGAAATAGAACGTCAGCGCGCTAAGGAACGGGAGCGCATGAATAAGGAACGTTACGTACTAGCGCAAGCTTCTAGGGAACTCGCTTCCGTCGATGCGGAACCAATCGAGTCCGACTCTAGCGGGCAGGACAATTTTAATTCACCAGCTGGAAGTGCACTGCAGGCAGCGAACAGCAGTGCGTCTAATGGGCCAGGTTCGGGATCTGCTAGCATAATGGATGGAATGGGCAATAGCAATCATCACCATCATCACCACCATCATCCGCATCACCATCATCAGCATCACCACACGCACCACAATGCGGCGGAGCAGCGTGTAGCCTCTGCTGGACAGCATCCACCACATGCTGGATCCGAAACGCGTGATTCCTTTGGCTTGATGGGACATGGTAGCGGTGGATTGAACACATCTGGTGGAATCGGAGGAATGCTTGATGACGATAGCTCTCGGCACTCGATACGGTCCAACTCGCAACACGGAATCCCCGAGAGTCCAGAGGCAAATAGTAACAGCGAGATGAACTCGATATCGGACAAATCGTCACATCATCACCATCAACAGCTACCGCCCCAACAGTCAGCAGTGGGCCCGACCATTAGTTTGAATTTGAACGTGAACGCGAAAAAGAAAAAGCTTGAAATGAAGGACGTGTTTAACAGCCTTGATGACGATACGGAAGAATCAAACGGTCCTAAAAAACGAAAGCTTGTTCCATTAGGTAAAAGTGTGTCCAGAAACCAGAATCCTTAAATTTGCTCATGATATTTTCTTAATATTTCTTGCAGAGTACGAAGATGGTCGAGGTCAGATGGACACACCCATTGGAACAGCAAACAGCACACCTGCAGGGACCGCTCCTAAATCATCGAAAGGTAAAAAGGATGATGCTTCCAACCGGGAAACACAAAAGTCACAGGAAGAGAAACGTAAAAATATTAAGAGTATTATCGACAAGATACCGACGGAGAAGAGTTCGCTCTTTAACTATCCGCTCGACTGGAACGAGATCGATAGTACGATCGAAAAGAAAATTCGACCATGGATAAACAAAAAGATCATTGAGTACATAGGGGAACCGGAGCCAACGCTGGTGGATTTCATCTGTTCAAAGGTGCTTGCTGGTAGCACTCCCCAGGGCATTCTGGACGATGTGCAGATGGTAAGTGGCGCATATTTTCAACAATTTCAACAACAAAAATCCAGTCCATTTATGAATTCTTTTTTTTTCGTAGTGCTTTTTTTGCTTCACGTTGCTTTCTTTGTGCCCATCTTTTTATTAATGAATGTTTGTTAATGTTGCCTTCGTTACAGGTTCTCGACGAGGAAGCTGAGGTTTTCGTTGTGAAAATGTGGCGACTACTGATCTATGAAGTGGAAGCAAAAAAAGTTGGTCTGGCAAAGTAGGTACGAACAAACACAGATGTCAGCCATGACGATAAGAAGCAAAACTGAGAAAGGAATTTCACAACATGGAATGATACGGACGGATACAAAACTACGTGGCCGTACGAAAGGAGTTCATACATGTGCTCCCTACCTAAGACCGGTGAGTCAGTCGACAGCGGTCTTTGAAATGAATGCTGTAGCTGGTGACCTTGATTAAGCTATAACCGTTAACGCTAGGAAATTGTTCAACAATGGAAGAAGGAATGTCTTGAGTGCGAACTAATGATCGCATGTAATAAACCTTTTTCCCGATATTTCCCACTGCATCCATTTTGTGGTATAACGACATGATGTACAATCCAAGAATCTGTTGACAATTTTTAAGTACATCCCGTAAAGAAACACGACGGGTTAGTGTTTCCGCTAAGAATGACATTATTCAATGATTTAAAACCAAGTAAGCAAAACAAAACCAGGATGTAACAAGTTGGTGGCGCTCTACTACTATTTGTTGCCTATGTAAGGTGTTCTACGTTCATTGAACTGTTTGACAGAACAACCGTTAGTGAGATTGTATTGCCATTAGCTTTTGTTTAATATTATATTTTTCATGATTTGCTTTGTTAGCTGTATTATCGACACGAGAACGTGGCACAAGATTATTAAAAGGACGAAAAAGCGAGGGATA
The DNA here is from genome assembly GCF_943734845.2 of Anopheles funestus. Classification (NCBI taxonomy): domain Eukaryota; kingdom Metazoa; phylum Arthropoda; class Insecta; order Diptera; family Culicidae; genus Anopheles; species Anopheles funestus. The sequence goes on from NC_064598.1 coordinate 54,927,195, forward strand.
AATTTTGGTTTGGTTCTGCATACATAATTTAGTACGAACCCAATGCATCGGTTCAGTAAAAGTGGGAAGAATAGCAATAGATGTATCAGAAAGCTCTTCATCGATATAATCATTTTCGTTTTCCCGAAAACGCGTGTATGTAAAAACCTAAAAACTCATGAGAAAGTAACAGCACGGAAAGCTGCAAGCAGCTTCAGAACGAGATTATAAAATCATTTACCTTTTACGACTTGTCTACAACATAGATGCGAAAACAATAGGGTTCACTATGATACGTACAGCGAATGTGTAAGAAAAATCAACAATTACCAAACATAGTGCAAGAAAGCCATATAAATACACACTCAGCCGAAGGCATCTATTGATATGTCTGCAAAACATGGTCCTTCAATTCCTTTGCGTGTAGCATTTTACGCATATATGCCCAAATAACTTACTGATGTATCAGTCGATTTGCGAGCTAATTCCAATCCTTTTTTTCAGTGAATGAATGTATTATTTGTGGAGGACAACGCTATGAAGAGTTATATTATGGGCTCTTTTGGCGGATGACATGCGGGAAACTGCTACATGTAAGTAGAGTGACATTGTTTTTATCATTTATTTGAGAAAAAAATCTAAATAAGTTTCATGTAAAGTTGCTCAAAGCGACTTAGAGTAGACTAAATTCTCCTTAGTTATGCGTTTGGTGCCAAATAGCACCAACACAGGTATGTGTTGTGCATGTAACTCGTTACTTATACTGCAACTTGCTCTTAACACAGAGTTGCTTACTTTGTAAATAAAAATTTCCAATATTGGTAATCACCACAGCAGATCCATTGAGAATAATTGATTTCCTTGGGATTGTATGAAAGCTGTGAATATACTTTTTTTTTAAATTAAACTTGATATTCTGTAAATGCTTAACGCAAGGTTTAATGTAAAACACTGCGAAAATTGAAATATTTTACCTTTCTCTACGGCTGTTCTATTGAGCACCGTAAAATTCCTCTTTAGTGTGACAGAAAGAAACCACTTTTGGTGATAACGACGAATACAGGATTAAATGAAAGTAAATAAATCACATACTTGACAATTTATTTTCTGGTCATATGCTCACTTTTTCTGCCACACTCCTGCTTCAGACAAAATTACAAATTACAAAATTCTGTTTAAATGAATTGTTTCATTGTCGGCACAATTGCATTTTAAAATAAAAACACAGGTTTTATGAAGATAGCAAATATGCTTTATCTTTATTATTCTAGATCGCGCGTTGGCAAATTTGATGAGGCCAAAGTAAATGCAATTCATGCAACTATTGCAGTAATTCCCATTCTATACGCTTCGTTCTTCACGCATTTACATCGTCGGTGTGATCACTGTTTCCATTATTTTCTTATGCCATTCTTTAAATACGCCCATAAACATTAAACGGAATGTTACTGTTTTATACTAGCTCCGATGCACGATCGTTACAACTGCGTGTATCTCATAATATCCTCACAAACGAGAGTTTGTGAATGCGTGGTGGATTTCACCATTTTACAGGCTCTGATCTGCCAATATGTTTATACTGCGGAACGTACTACTATTGAACACGAACGAGTAGCAAATGTCTGTGTGTACACTAAAAAAGCAATGAGTAACGATTAATGTTTGACACCATTTTCGCGCATGGATTGCAATCGAATGCAACGCGCATAGCCAATCAGCTAACCGAGCTAAGAATGTTAGTGCATAGTGCCAGGAATATACCAGCATTTTCCTGTACCAGCAAAATCATGTAAATATCGATTGCTGAAATCAATAATCTATTGATCTGAAAAACTATCTTTGCTTTGCAATTGATGGCTCCCTTCACCATTAACCCATGTATTGATAAGTTGCAGATACGGGCTCAAGAATGCGCCCGCGCCTATCTTGTATCGATATCTTCTGTATATGGCAAGAACGACACATAAGTCTACCTTCGTAAGGGTAGCATCGTTTATCGGACTCATCGGTCAATTGCATACCGCACTCCTCGCAAATATAGCAATCCACGTGGAAATCCTTATCCATCGCCACAACACGTACAGTGTCCTCTGTTCCCTCCATCGGTGTGATGCCTGGAATTGTAAACAAAAATATGCAAACTGGGTTGATAGTAACAGACAAATTGCTTGTATCACCTTTGCCACAGCTCGCACATTTCGGTGCAAACATGCTATGATAATCGTTCACACAATAAATCTTATTGTCCACGTCTACTGTGAAGGGCACACCGTCGAGACACTCGTTACAAACGCAACATCTGAAGCATCCCGGGTGGTAAGATTTGCCCATCGCTTGAAGGATCTGTAACACACGTTGCGATACAACCACCGCATTAGTATTATTGACGAGTATCTAATAGAACACCGTAGTTTATGCCAATGCTTACCATCTCCATGATCAAATGTCCACATATTGCACATTTCTCAGCCGTTTGCTGAAATCCAGAGTACTGCAATGAAAATTAAAGCATACGGATTTGCAATAAGTATTTTCACAGATGCAGTGCACGATATATTGATTGTGTACCATGTAATCTTCCTCGCAGTACACGCGCCCGTGCACATTGTAGAATGCTTTTCCACGGAGGGCACGCCCGCACGAGCAGCAGATAAAACAATTAGTATGGTAAAGGTTTCCCATTGCTTGGCAAGCTGCACCGGCGCCGGTTACTTTTTCCTTGCAGGTGTGACAAATGCCGAAATATTCTCCTTGTTCCTCATTCTTCTCCATCTCCTCTTCTAGCTGGCGTGTCAGTTCTTCAATCTTACGTTCAGCCTCGGTCGGCCCTGTCGGCCTAGGCGGAGTGACGTTGTACGGGAGCAGATTTTTGGTCAATCCCTTTGCTGAAATAAGCCAAACTTACTGCAATGACTACAATTTTGGACGACAGAAAATACAAATCTTACGTTTTCCCGACCCGGATCCCGTACTCAGTTGCGATGGTGTCGGAGAAACGGCGCCTCGTAAGCCCATGCCCATTGTAACGTTTCCACTCGCAATCGTAGAGCTGCCATTCGTCGCCAATTTGTTGCCAAGGGTGTTGTTATGGGCGAGTGTTGTACCTCCTTTCGGTTGACTGTTCGATAGTTGATTCTTTGCTATTTCCATCTCCTGCAGCGTTGCGTACTGGCGTTCCTGGCCCACCTGAACGGGCATGGCTGCCGTTGTGGAACCACTGGAACCACCAATCTGTGTCGTTGTGCCAGGCGGTGATGTTAGTGGGCTTGCCTTCATCGACTGCAAAGTGTTGTTGCCAGAGTTATTGTATTTGGTTCCGCTTGTCATACACACATAATCCGATCCATTGATATCCTCGACGAAACTTTTGTTTAGTGAGCTCGAACCAGAGATGGAGCTGCTGCGAGAGGGAGACTTGTTGTTTTTTTGCTGAGTTTTTAGCGCATCCGATGATTTGGGTGGCTGTAAATAACAAGATCACGAGAGGAGTATTAGTATACGAGTGTACGGCCTGGGGAATCAGTGAATTAGATCTTACCAGTGATGGTGCATTTGCAGAACCAAGTTTGGGCGATTTCTGGTGGTCGTAGGGCAATGCAGCGGATGCAGGTACACCAGTCGCGTGATATTTCACATTCGGTAGCTGTACCGGTTGTGGTTGTTGAGCAATTTTCACCGAAATGCTGCTATTGGTCGGCGAGTGATGGTACTGTTGTTGTTGTTGTTGCTGCTGCTGCTGCTGTTGCTGATGATGATGGTGATACATTGTAGGTGCAGTAGAGTGCATAGGTCCTGCAGCCGTGGCTGTGTTGCCACTTGTTCTGTAACTTTGCGAACTTACGTTCGTTGTTTCATAGATAGGCTGGGATTGGTGGTCCGCAGGGTTATGATACTGTTGCTGAGGCTGCTGCTGGTGTGGCATCGCATTGGGGCTTGGAGTTGTGCCGTCCGAACGCTGATGATAATAAACCTGCATGGATCCTTTGGTTGCCTGCGGTTGTGCCTGTTGTCCCGCCGATGGTGGTGACTGTAGATTCTCGTAAATCGGAGGTTGTTCTGCAACCGTCAACTCTGGAGGTTGCGGAGTGTGCGCGTATCGGCCAGCGACGTTCATCATTCCTGGATGCTCACGTCCTGGCATAACAACACCGTTCGATAAAATATAAGACTGGCCAGCAGAACCAACCGGAACCTGAGGTTGTGCCTTAATGTTGTGCGATTCAAACTTTCGATGGTCGTACAAGTGTGCATCCATAGATTGTTGCTGTTGTTGTTGTTGCGATGCTGTAGGATAGCAGTCAATGTTCTCGTATACCGTTTGATAACGCGAATCGTAATAATGTTGCGGTTGCACCGATCCTGCCAAGGAATTGCTTGTCCTGGGAATGGTACCTCCGCCACCGCCACTACCGCTGGCAGAGTGATGGGATGAGTTACTCATCGAATGGGTGGGGCTGTTGTTGACCCTGTACTGATAACTGCCACCACTGGAACTGACACTATTGCCTCCTCCACCAACCATTCCAGCCGTAGCAGATGCTGCCGAGACAGTAGCATGCGCACTGTTACTCTGCTGCACGGGAAACTTGCTCCCAGCTGCAGCCGCTGCGAGCATCTGATTCTGGTACCGATCGTACATTCGGTAGTCATTCATGTTCACCATCGTAGCCATAGAAGCGGCCACCGTTGCACCATTGCTCCCGGGAATCGTTCCCATGCCATGGACGGCCGATGCAGTTGAAGTCACCGTGCCGTAAGTATTGTTGTCTGTATTTGGATCTTGTCCACCGCTCCCACTGGGATGATTTGTTCGAGGTAGGGAACCGATCATTTTTCCTCCGCTTCCACTACCACCACCACCACTCTCTCCATCCAACCGCATCTGGTGCATTCTAGCGAGTAGCGCTGCGTCTGTATTCTGGGTATGCATTTGGTTCGACATTATGCAGGCCGATACGATTCGCTTATAACCAATATCCAAGACTGCTAGACACTGAGTTATTGTACGAACTTTCGTACTTATCAGAAGTTGCTTTCTAAACACGAGCCTCAAAAATTGTGCGTAATGTATTTGCCTTTGTTATAATACTGATTCCTTCACTGTAGAGTTTGTGTTTACTTTACCACATAGCTACACATTATTTCTTGTTCCCTGAGTAGCATCGCTAATCCATTATTAATTCCATTACAATAAAAGCTACTTGCACAGTTCGCACTGTTTTTTTTCTATTCTGACTACAAGAATTTCACACACATTCCCGATCTACATGATGCTGTCATCCAAGTAACAAAATCACAGATATCGAATAGACATCAAACAAACTTCAAACTTAAACATACCGACAGATGCAGCCAAATGCTTCGGACCTTCTCACTATAGTGAGATATTCAATTGATGTTTTTCCATTCAAACCAGAAGCAAAGTAGAGATAACATTTGAATTCTTGCTATATTAAGCAGTTTGATTATGTTATTTCATTATGTTTGCATTTCTGCACTATTTACTTTGGTAATATAAATATTGTGCCGCAGATAAACAATGCGAATATAAAGATCAAATCATACGAACGCTATTCCTCCCTAGAGGGCGCCGCTAAGTGAAATGGTATTCATTTTATGTATCTCCTTTGAAGAATATCGTGATCATTTGAACGTGGATATGTTGAACTGTGTGAAAAATACTCTTAGTTTTGGGTTTGTTTAATATTTGGGCAAGTCTTTTTTAATGGCAGTATTTTTTAATTGTGTGCTCAATTCCCTCCAAACGAATACCTCTTCTAACTAGTTTTTCGCATGACGGGACAATCTAAATGATACGAAAATTCTCTCTTAAATGAGCTAAACCTTGTATAATGAACCTGGAATATCATGTTTTTGGTGTTCGGCGCCGAAGTCGCAACATTAAAGAAACTTTCAGGTATGGAATGTTCAGTAATTGTTAAAGTCAATGCCAATAAAGAATCAATCATTTATTAACGTTTTTTCGTTTTATTTCGTTTTTTCGAATTATTTCGAAAGGTTTGTAAACAGATAAGCATCCTGTAAATTAACATTTTCTTTTGTGTGTTCATTTAAATTTTCACTTTTAATTGAAGTTGAATAAAATAGAACTTCCAACATAATAAGTTAATTGTATTACGAATGAAACTCTGGCTTCAAGAAGGTAGCTGTGATAAGAAGGTTGACTGGATGGTTAATTTCGGATAAATGACTAACTTCTTCTTCTTGGCTTAACGACCTTACAGGTCACGCCGGCCATTTCTGGCTTACTAGACTTATTTTACCACGTAGCCGAATAGTCAGTCCTTGCTACGGGGGAACGATCCGGATGGGATTTGAACCAGGTCCGGCCGTGTGGACTGGCGCCGTTTATCACATGCACTACCGGACCGCCCCCCAACTGAAATGACTAACTTATGGAAAGTAAAACTAAAAAAATATAAAATCTTTTAATTGGGAAACTAAGATGTGTGAGGAAAAATAAATGTGAAATAGAATGTGATTTTACCACGGTCCAGACAGATATATTTATACGCGATTGTGAAGTCAATAAAATAATTCTTACAAATAAGTAATTTTTAAAATTTGGCGTTGAATTTGAAAAGTATGTTCATGAATTAGAACGATATAATTTAAACCAAAAATTACTATTTGTAATATTTTTAATGAAGATATGAAACTAGCAGGATATTAAGAACTATCGTGCTTTAGAACTAATGTTTGTATAGTTCTTTTATCGGGCTTTGCTGCTACTTCAAAATGTTCCAATCGTACATAAAGACTTCCGCATTGAATCGGCACTATGATTGCGATGGTCTATTATGTTCACTTATTACAATTGCGATTGCTGGTGGCTTTTTCCATTCTAACCATATTAAGCCGTCAGTTTTTTTTCCTCAAGGCAAAAATATCCATACTCTGGAGTCCGTGTTTGCTACACTTATTCTGCGCAAAGAGAAGAAAAACGATTTTGCAATTAGAAGTACAATTATTTGGTCATTACATATTCTGCAATTGTTGGACTGTTGATCAAATATTACCGACACTTGTTCGGTTTGTGTTTGAACAACTGTGTTTTAAATGTTTCGTCCGAAACAGTATGTTCGACAGCCATGTTAAGATTGTTAGCATACTAATGCAATGTGGCACATCGACTGTAAGGCATTATGAACATAATTTGTATGTCAAATTAAACAATGTACCTCAATCTTTTTTTTTGTTTTGTAAACTAACTTGTTAGTCCGTATCGACATTTTTCTTCAGCATCGAACCTAAGAACCGAACTCGAAGAACCAAAGCAAAGGCAAACAGTATAAATAGCACACGCATCGTGACTCATCGATCTGCGATGGTTTTATTATCTTAACATGTTTTGCTGTAAGCAAAGAAGTTAAAAAAAACGTATTTCAACTGTTCATGATGTGCCTGGTCATTTGTATCCGGCCCACGAGTAATTGATTAATCATCGTAACAAAAATCTTCAAATTTGGAAAGGATGTTTGACGACCATTGTTACGCTACAATTCACTGCACACGTTTTAAGCTCCTGTTATAAACGTGAACAAGGGTATTAATTGCTTCTCTCAAAGACTTGTGTCGCTTTGTACTGCTTCAATACTATCATAACTATATCGACCGAAACATTATGTCGAAAGTAGTTCAAATTCGTTACAAGCTGTAGATCATTTAAGTTTTATATTGGTTATTAATTTTCTAATAACTAGGAGTATGAAGAAATGTGAACAGAAATATCTCTTCATTGCTAGCAAGTGCACTAGTTTAGTAAGAAGGGTAGCGCTACTTATCACATTCGATCATGACTTGTCAAAACATCGATCGTGTGCCGTCATCTCGTATGGTTGTTTGCTAAGAAAGCTGATTTGCCCGGGAGACCTTCACACTGCAATATGGGATATTTTTCAAAAGGCTCCAGCATGGTTATCATTTCAGTGCTTTTTAGCGACCGGGTTAATCGTTTCGAAATCCTTTTGAACTTTGCAATATCTGGCAGAGCAGAGAATGTACGATGGTTTATTAGGTTTTGTTAAGCATTTTTTACTGTTTGCCTTTTACTTAACAGTCACAGTTCTGTGTTATTAGTATCTGTCTTACCGACCACAAATCTATGTTATCAAGTATCATGATAAAATTGTGTTCTTGGAAGACTTCCTGTTGTTCGCAAAAGAAATATTTTTTTACAAATGATATATTTCATTACCTCTTTGAAGTGATATGTGTGCGCCACCTTGTCCTTACTAGCAGTTAAAACAAGATGAAACGGATGTGTTTTGTGAGTTTTTTGTTTAAATATGGGATTAATAAATGGAAGGAATTTAGCGTGACGCGAGTGAGTTTTTTTTGTGAGGTAGAAAATGAAGGATGAAGCTAACGAATGGAACCGAGCACAAAGATTTGGGCTTTGGTTGAAACAAAAACTGAACCCTCTGTCCTTTCAATGGGATCCGTTCACAAGTTTGTTTGCTTTAAGATAAGAAATTTATCACAAAGAGGTTAAGGAATGTATTTCACGTTTCAAAAAAGTAAGATCAGTACAACATTGTGTGATTTCGATTAAATCGAACGCAAGTGACGAACTTCCATGACGTGAAAAGGCTAATAAAATTCCAACGCATTAATGTTTCAAACATTGACAAACGTACTAAACGGCCTTATAGCGTTCCAAGGCCCTTATAATCCAATAACCCATATTGTATGTTTTTAAATGAATTGAATCTGGTTTAAATATTGATGAATAATGACGAATGGTTTGCGTCAGTTTTTACTTTTTCGGTTTAAAAAACCAAATGATTGTGTATTATATTAGATACAGCCGCAGTCAAAGTGCACAGGCATTGAATTAGCCATTATTGCCGATGCTGAAAAACCTGCTTTTTCCGCTGTATGAAAAATCCCCAATGTGATCTGGGCTTGTAAGACGCGCTAGATTGTTTAATCAGAATGACGTCATCATATTGAAACAATGATGGAGCAACGGATCATCGAATCATCCTCAGTGGCGGAGAAGCAGAATAACCGAAGCAGAACATAATCTGCCTTAAACTGTATAGCCACGTGCTTGGTTGTGTGTGTGTGTGTGTGATCAGTACGTAAAATAATTTGCATATTTTCGAAAAATTTTGAAAACGAGAACGTTGGCAAACGAGAATGCTAATGGATTTGTACTGTTATTTTTTCCGTATCCTGCTACGTGCGCTTCCTTGCGACAATGGTAGAACCGGCTTTAATGACAACGGCACAGAATATACCGAACAACATGTTTCTGATTTTTGACCGTACAATCCACGCTGCTTGTTTGATCTCTCACATTGCGTGTAGTTGTGCACGTAAGTTCGCTGTTTGTGCGAGGTTTCGCTCTGAGGCGTATGGGCAACGTTCGGTTCGGGCCTCGTCGCAGTGGCGAACAGATCGCGCAGAGAACAACAGCTCAATCGCAAGCGGAACAAGCGCGATATTGCTTGCAGCCTTTTGTGCTGTTGATCGTTGGAAAGTGTGTCCTCTAATTTTTGGTCGTTTGATTGATCGCTGACCGATCGGTGATCGGTATTGTGGTAGATTTAGTTAAAGGTTATCGAGTGTTTCCAGATAGTGTTGCAATATCGAGAGATAACAAAAAAAAACAAATATTAATCCGAACTGCCCACACCGCATACGCCAAATAACAAATCGCAAACGGGCACGTGTTTCTGTGTGAATGTTAATGTAAGTGGTTTACAGAAGGAGATAATTTTATTTATTTTTGCTATGTTTCACAAACCGAAGACTAACTTCGAGCCAGTCAATTTTGATGGCCAAAAGTCGAATGGGGGAAAGTGTTGGGAAGGACACTTCGCACGCTTGAGCAAACCGTCGCACGGAGACCCGTGCAAGTAGCATCACTCGAAAGGCGATACCATTCACTGGGCGGCAGCGGTGACTGATTGTGCGCGGGCATTTGGTGTGGTTAGTAGAGGTGGCTTCACATTTTCGATATTGCCTCACAAGCGCACCGGTTTCCGCAAGAATTGTACGGTGCGTGTGCATTTTACAAAGTCCAACGCGTACAGCACAGCAAAGATTGTCTTTGCAAGGGCCCCGGACGACGAATGAGTGGCAAGAAGGAAACTGGTTCGATTGTTGGGCAGTGGTAACACTAAGAAAAGAAGCAAAAGAGAGATCGCGATCCCACTAGCCGTGCAACAAAACCGTGATCGTGTCAAGTGCAGTGGTAAACAGTAAATTTGCGTTGCGAACGACTCATGATCAATCTTAGCGGAGGTGTGCGATCTTGCTGTGTGTGTGGTTGCGTGTTACTTAGAGATGATAATTGTGTTCTGCTGATCGGATTTAGTACCAAGAACTGTTTGTTTGGACACAGGTGTAAAACAGGCGCGAATTGTAAGAACAGCTTGTACTAGTGATAAAATAAAGTTAATGACACACTTATTTACTCAGCTTACTTAATATGTAGGGTTTTCGATTACTGGAATTTCTCGATTGACACGCGTATAGAAAGGATCGTTACACGCACAGTATGAAGTTCACGATTTGCAAGGTTACCAAAGGTGCATCACATTCCGTGCAGTAATTTCGGAAGCTTCAAACAGCGGCCAGAGACGGAATTGCAATTAAACGCGTGTGGATATTTGAACCGGGTGCCAATGTGAATGCGTTGAAGTTGTTCGATTATTAGCAGCCAAAGTGCTTGTATCTGTGTGCGGCATTTTGTTTTGCTTTTCGGTGGAACGAAGGGGCGGGTAGTGGGAAGCACAAATAGCAGCGATTGTTTGCATGAATGAAAATCAAAACATGCATTATTACATTGCTTACGTTGGCTACATTTCAGAACTCGTACCTAAGCTGCTAGGTGGTAGAAAGCGCGCTCCAAACATGGTTCTCTGTTGCTGTTTGTTTCGATTCATCGTTTTGGGTGAGATTTTGTTTGACGTAGGTTATTGTGGCGGTACGATCGGCGTATCGTGTATTATTGCATTGTGAAGACCATTTGATTCAAGTACAAGTGCAACATTGTATCGGTATGGTTTTGAATTTGAGTTAGAATAATTGATATCCTTAAACATAGTTTATTTTCCTTCATTAAACTATTGATCAACACAGCTCAAATTGGTTTTTAATCGTAGCTCTGACGAAGGGCCTTGGCTCATCATTTCTTGGATCACTTATTCCACGCCATACGAACATAAAAAAAGGATTAGGTTGAAAGTAATGTTATGGAACGTACAGTAGGCAAATTAATATTTTGTTTTTGAATTCTCGATCCTAATTCACGCAAGTAATTATCTACAGTATTGTGTTTAGCTCCTTTAAATAGGTAACAGATACTTGATGCAGTTTATTACCACAATAATTTCTGAGATTTTATACTCCTACTGACATGCTGTGATAGCACAAGTGAAAGTTATGTCCCGGAGGTGTGATTATTAACGAATAAGTTATTATTATTACCTCACAGCGCAATTCTCTTCCGTGGTACACTGTGGTGAACTGTAAATATTACGGAAGTAAGGAAACCGGAATCACAAAATATTAAATATACACCACTTTGCTTCACGTGTTTCAAACTATATTTTACTAAACGGTAAATTAAACAGTTTAAAACTCTACACAGTGTTAAGCACATGTAATTAACTAATATTTAATATTTTGTGACTTTGGCTTTAATTCGTTATACTTTTAGCTGAAACAAAACACTACTTCGCTCCGTAGAACATTCTTGGAAGGTGTTATAACTACAACTAAAATCAGCGCACACAAGGCTGTGCTGTGATAACAAGTTTTGCAGCGTACTAGGCCTAATGATTTCCTTTAGTCAGGGCTTATTAACAGTGCGCTGCGTATTCTAATCCACACAACGCATCGAACCGTAACCAGTTGGGTGTGCAGTTTTGGGGTGTGTTATCATGTTTCCGGGGTATGCACTCACAAGACACTTTTACACAGCAATGCGAACGATTTTAGCACCTACCGTAGGGCGCTAATGACGTGCACGAGCACGCACCCATGTACGCACGCCAGCGTAGCTGGTGGACCGTGAATATGAGTTCATAAGTCGAACCGATTCTATGCCAAATACACATCTTCATACCGTCCACCACAACGTGTGTGTGTTTTTTTGATAATAACACGAGGAATTTGAAGTTCACGGTTGAATGATCTTGCTGAACGATCGGTTTGATTGACAAGACGACGAACTCCTCCTGCCGAGTGGTGGTATCTTTCACGCTCAGGGTCATCAGGTGCAACTATCGATTGGATTGAGCGGTGTGCGCGTGCCATGGATTAGACAAACTTGTTTCGCTAACATTTACAAGGACAATCAACCAACCAGTTGATCCTCGCGATAGGATATTGCGTAATGTAGGTTAATCTGTTTCTTCCGATTGTGCGTGCGTGTCACTAGGGGTTGTATAGTTTTCGGTTGTTGTGTTGTGCTTCCCGTTCCCATCGTTCGTATGATTCTTCATTATGTGTGCGTATCAAACCGACACCCTAAACAGTATGAAACGTGTATATATATATAGATTGAATTGGGCAGGAAATGTATTCAGTGCGTTCTTGTCTATTCGTAAAGAAACATTGAATTGTATAGCAAGTGATTAGTAACAACAGTGTTTTTTCGTCCATAGCACACTCCTGAGATGGCATCCCGATCACTATTGGTACTGCAGTTGCTACTGATCGTGCCCCTTCACCTTGCCGGGGCACAATATTTCAGCCAACAGCTTAAAGGCGTAATACAATGGAAGGCAGCAGATTTTGCATTCCCGACACCGCAAGAACGTGATGAGGCACTGGCATCGGGACGATATGTTCCGGAAAATTGTATACCGCTCGACATGGATGTGGATTATTCCAGTAAGTTTAGCTTCTGCTCAAAAAGGGCAGTGACACGTGTGAGGGTAACGTTTTTAACTTATTGTAACACTCCACATCTAGATCCAGCCCGGTCTCGTTTGTTTGTTACCATTCCAAGGTTTGTTGAGGGTATCCCATACACACTAGGTCGTGTTAGTCGTGCTCAGGGACCTTCCGGCCCATTGATAGAACCGTACCCGAACGCAGCTATACAGGCAAGACCTGAGAACAACAATTGTCAAGGAATTGTGTCCGTTTTTCGCATCAAGGTGTGTATAAAATGTTACAAAGAATCTGCAATAGGTACAGTACTAATTGTTTCTTACATCCCATCCAACAGATTGATGAATGTAATCGAATGTGGGTGCTCGATACTGGTAAGATCGGAGAAAAACGCATCTGTCTGCCACAGTTGCTGGTGTTTGACATGAAAACCGACAAAATCATTCATCGCTATCAAATTCCCGCCGATCAGCTCGTGTGTGAGTTGTCCCTGTTGGTAAACTTGGTACGTATCTCAGCATATAGCACAATGGGATGATGAGATAATATTGAATTTCCTCATTTCATATACAGCTCGTAGATGTCCAGGATCCGGCACCGCTTGGATCGTGCAAAAGTACAAAAGTATACATGGCGGATGTCACTGCACCGGCGATGATCGTGTACGATATGGCAAGAAGCAAATCGTGGCGCATTACGAACAAACAAATGCATCCCAATCCCGACCATGGTACCTTCACTATCTCTAACGAGAGCTTCGATCTTATGGACGGGATCGTGGCAATGGCATTGTCTCCGCGTATACCATCGGATAATGTGGTATTTTCGTCAAACTACGGTACTAACTGGCGCCCATCCAACGATCGATTGATGTATTTCCATGCACTGGCATCAGTGACGGAGAATGCGGTTCGAACTTCTGTGTTGCATAACGACACAGCCTGGGAGGAAGACGTTGAAGCACTGCCACGATCCTTCCGGCCAATCGGAGTACGTCCATCGCAGGCAGTAGCGGAGGCCATGGACAGCAATGGGAATCTGTTCTTTGGATTGCTTGGACAAAATGCAATTGCGTGCTGGGATTCGACGACACCGTACAACCCGTCGAACATGCGCATCATTTCACAAAACAGTGAAACGTTGCAGTTTCCCAGCGGTGTGAAGATCATCCGCAACCGCAAAGGAGCCGAAGAGCTTTGGGTGTTAACCTGCCGTTTTCAGAAGGTTATGACGGGATCTTTGAACACCAACGAGACCAATTTCAGAATACAAGCCATACAGATTCCGGAATTGCTAGGATATAAAAGCTCATGTAGAGTGTGAAATCTTGGAATGGGTTAGCAAGATGGAAGAGAAAGTTTGAAAATAAATCGTTACCATTAAGATACAGTAAACTTTACGTGTTGGTGGGTTTTACTCCCGGATATTTTGTTTCCAACACTTCACAAGGTGCCCTAGTTCACAAGGCAGTATGAATAAATGAATAACAACAATCTTTTAAATTTTATCGCTTTTCATTACGAACTTTGACAAATTGACAAAGTTCCCAGTTTATGTTTTATTTTCGAAATCTTTCAATTCGCTATTCACAATTCTTTTCCACGGAGTTGTCTGATCCTCTTGGTTTTAGAACACTGTATTGTGGTTTAGTCTGTCCGACATTACTTATCTGGTCGCCAAATTTTGGAGCTTTCTTCACTGGAATCTAGACGATTAGCTCAAGATACACTTATCGGTGATTTGCTTCTTCGAGTTAACGACTGGTCTCTTGTTTCAGGCAATTCAATGTTTTTGTGATCATTTTGACTTTAGTATTTCTCTATCTGCCTTCCGTTCTCGTCTGCCATCCTCTGTTCTTCAACAATATCTCTCTACTAAATTCTATTTTCTTTATATCTTCCATATTATCCTTTTCTTTATTGCTATCTTCTCTGTGGCGGGTTTTCCTGGTCGTTGAATATTCTGGATCCTTCAGTATACTTTAGTTTATGTTTTTTAGGATTATTATTAATATTATTTTGAACTTTACATGCAAAACAAAATGATCTTAAAATTATTTAATGAACAAAGAGCAATCAAATTTATTCAAGACACTGTTTATATTGCGTTATTTTCAAATTTGCGATTTAATTTATGCAATGAAATTTATCACACTTCACATTTTGTTTGTATTACAAACGATTACATGATACAATATGCGTTTTTTATGTGATTCGATATTGAAATTTTAGATAACAGCTTTCTTTTCCTGTTTTGAACTGGTATACAGTCATTGGGACATTATACCAGCTCAATAGGCGTTTTTATGTTGTTTGACAGGCTTCGAAAGAGACAAACATATTACACCAGCTCGTTCTATTTCTTTCGCACGGTTGCTCGTCATTTCTGTATTCGTATTTGATGCTTGCATTTCGTTTGGGTTTTAAACAAATTGTAAACAGAACTTCTTTTGAAGTGCAATTAAACAAAGATCAGTGTTCAGGTAAGGCGTAAAGTTGATTAAAATTTGTGTGGGTAAGAGGGTAAGAATAAAGCGCTCTTACTTCAAAGCAAGCACGAAGTAAATGGTTACCGATTGTGAGCTGAGGATCAACCACAACATCTAAAAATGTTGATGTTTTTGCATAATTCTAGCCTTTTAATATACCGGAACGCAACTATAAAAGTGTTATTCTACCGGCAATCAACGCACATCATGACGAAACTGTTCGAATGGTTAATGGCTGCGGCCTGTTTTTTCAGTGTGTATTTTGCTATCGTTCTTCGCCAAGTAAAACATGAAGTGTTGGATCAGTACATGCTAGAAATTCAGCTTTCGCCTATATTTCTGGTGCTAATTTTCGGTGTAAGTAGAAAGTAAATAACATTCAAAACGCACCAGCCGTTCAAGTTTGGCATTTTCTTACATTTGTAGGTCTTCTCTGCCACCGTGGTATTGTATCGAACTTTCACCTTTAACAACTGCGAGGAAGCTGCCAAAGAGCTGATGGAACAGATTAAAGAAGCTAAAGCTGATCTGAGAAGTAAAGGTTTAGTGTTGAGTGATTAACACTTGATGATGCTGCAGTTTGTTTTGATGGAGATGGAGTTTGTTTTGTAAATAAAAGTTTTAAAGAAAGTTACAAGAATTGCTACGTAAGGGCAATCATGCACCCGTGAACAAATGCTTTAATATTGTTTTATACAACCCAATATGTGTGCAATATGTAAAGAAAACGTTCAAAATTCACTGCTCACAATGCGTCATTTCAACAACAAATCTCAAATGGTAATTCAATTTGAACTGCAAACACAAAGATCGCTTCAAATGTAACGTTTCATGTAGATTCTTACAAAAGATTCTTTACAAACTCATTTTTCAACTATCTGAAACCCCTTCCAAATGCGTCTATTAACATTAAATTGCTAATTGAAGTAGTATCACTTTGAACGCTGTCGGTACCGAACTTTTGTTAAAATAGCTATGCATGACTAATGGCAATATGGCTTACGATCGGTCAACGTGATTTTTTTATTATTCAACCCTTTGTAAAACAAAATCATGGATTCTTTTGGGGCTAAATGCGATCGAAACCTGTTTCAATCTTCATCATCTTCAAACATCTTCAATAGAACAAGAAAAATCACTACACACTGGCAAGAAAACTGTCCACACGATCACTGTAGAACTTTTCTACCACTCCGAAAGCATCGAAACTTGGATTTTATTTCATTCGCTTCTTGTCCGTATGTTTTCTTACTCATTCGTGTACATCTTATTTATACATTCGCTTTGATTTGTGTGTGAATGCCAAAATATGTTCGGGTCCAGATATAAAAAGTCCCAGAATAGAAACCATGATCGTTCTGGATTGTACATTCCTGTAAGCTTTGTCAGGCGGAAAGCTTCACATAGGTACACGATTATGCAAATAGGAGTTCTATTCATGTGAAGGCATATTGAGCTATTTCCCTGCTGCATAGAACACATTCAGTATTTGTAAAATGTTATTGTCTTTCAACATTTTACTGCATCGATACCAAAATTGTATTGTACAAAAGAAAGCAATATTCAACCTTTAGTACACACGTGATACGTTGCTTTCAACCGTACCAGTGGAACGAGCTTTTTCCACCCCATCGGACAGGTAGGGAATGTTTGCCTTTAAAAGGCGAATGGCACCTGCAGGCTAATGAATTATTAGATGAGTAAACAGATGATGAGTAATATACCATTGTTACTACTACGAGGGCAGGTGTAAATGGTATTTAAGTTTGGGTACATGAGTTCCAAATCCACTGTTTGTAAGACGCATTTCTTAAACGTTTTTCATTTTTTTTATAATACCCAGAACACAGTTTAATCTAAAGATTGGTAGCAAAAAAACCTGCAGGCGTACAGTCAGAATGTTGTGCCATTAGAATGTTGAACACGGCCGGCCCGCGGGTTTGCCGCTGGAGAAGAATGTACGAAAACGAGAAAAAAAGCGTAACGGCGGAGCACATATGCTGGCTCACTCTTCCGCACAGATCGATTGAGTTGGCATGCTGGACACACGATGGATGATGCTCGCTTTGTACGCGCTGAAACGAGTTCCCAACCCGCAGCGAACAACGCCAGCGTTCAGTTGGTGTGCGACGTTTCCAGCGAAAAGAAGGTTCCTCATCACGCAGCCCCCAGATACGCGATCTCCGCGAGGTGAACAGACGCGGCGTGTGAAACATATATACACATTCCTTACACCACACATAAGTTGCTCGAAAGATTTGAGCGTCCCAACGGTTTGAAGCGAACCGTTAAAAAGCAAGCGCCCATTTGATCGTCGTAACCTGTTTTCGGGGCCTCGTGTTTGTCGGTGGCTGTGGTGCGTGTGTGTTAGCGTTTGGGCCTTATTTTACCTGTTGCTTCCGTTGTAGCTTCTTCTTCAAACGATGCTGTTCAAAAGCTTTCTTCTGCTGAGCGTCTTTGCTGTCGCCTGCTATGGACAATCGAAAGTAAGTACTGTTTAGCCGGTTGGTTTGTCGCCGTTTCACATGATCGTGCGATGATCAGCATTGATGAAGGGTGCGCCCTGCTTTGCCCTGTTCGGTAACCGCTGCTGTAGTGGTGTGGCAAATAAAACAAGGGGAGAGAACGAGAGTTCAGCGACGCGCGACACAAGTGTATGAATGCAGCTGTGTACCTTCCGTTTAAGGTGTGGCCAGCGCCATCGAATTCGGCATGGAAATGCGTTCTTTTTTCCTTTCTTCCACGGTTCACGGCACGATCTTTGTGGTTGTGTGGTGTGGTATGTGCATTTTATTGTTTTTTTTTTTTGCACGGACATGGACTCTGTCCCGCTCGACCGGATAACCCGGCATCTAGCGTCGAATTGACGACGAGTGCAAAGGCAAAAACCCGCAACCATTTGTTGATTAGCGTAGAGATGGCGAACCGTTTGGAACAGTCTGGACAAATTTTATCCACACGAACGGTTTGCTCTTTACATGAACGCACCAGAGAAGACATCCCACCGTTTGTGTGTTCCGCGTAGTGAATAATTTACAAAATACGATGGTAGCTTGAAATGCTAACAAAAATGTAGGGCATATCGGTACGCTAAACCGCGGCAATGAGTGCAATGGAACGGTGCCAGTAGTTATTGTTGCTGACGTACTAGCTTTTATATTTCGTGTCATGGCGTAACTGCGTTGAACCATTTCCCTCGCTTCCGCCGTGCCTTTTCTGTGGGTACATTTTCAACGGCATGCCTAAATCAATAGCAAAAATGTGTGCAAAACAAAGGCGTGGAAGAACTGCAGCTAATTCATCTTCATTTGTACAGCCAAGCGTTATGCTATTTTTAAAGCTCCATTTGCCCGTATTGATCGTATGCAAAACATGCAAAAGCTTCCACACAAAGCATCCGGTTTACGAGCGCGAAGGAACGTTATAAATCCATTTTGGGTAGAGGAAAATACTTGTTGTTTAGTATGCCAAGGTCAAGAATGTTTCACTAGTATCGCGTTCTAGCTAAGAATTATGGGGAAAAAGCACGTAAGCATGATTTATGAGCGATACATAATTACTGTTAGACGGCGAGAGGTAAAGAGGTATTTTATTTACGTGCATAATACTACCTTAGCTTGTCGTTTTATTTTTTATTTTTATCTCACAACAATATACAACAATTATACAATGCATTGATTGGCTTAGTGCAAAACGTAAAATAAAATCGCATACTTTCACACAATAACGATCATCAGCATTCTGATCGTTTGTTTTGTTATGTCGACGATAATAATTGCTTTGTAGTTAGCGTCACAAACCATGTGATTACGAAGGGGTATTTTGTTTGTTAATTATATGTATGATGAAAATGATATTATGTAAATGTGGTAAGAAAAAAAAACACTGGAATTGAGCTTCGTCCTAGCAAAACACCGATCGATTGTTCGCGTGACCTAAATGGAACGTTTGACAAAGCGTGATACTTTTTCTTCGCAGAAAGTATACTTTGTAACGATTTTTGTTTCTTCCTAATCATGTCCTTCAAATTGTACTTATGTCCTTATAGGAGAATAAGCATTGGGTAATAATTGTTCTCACCACTACACGAATGATGATTTGTTTTGCCGTGCAAAGTGTTTGACCGTATGAGGTGATCATTTCATTATGATGAAAATAACTACAGAAATGCAGTTTATTTGCATTCGGTATGTGACATGAATGGTATTTTGAATCGTCGATGACTTAACCACACAGAATGCTGTAGGATAGATAGCACCTGTGTGTTCGGTATTTGATGAAGTTAACACTTAACACCGCAATGACATCACACGATCAGACCAGCTATCAGGTACTGAGTAAAGGTCTTGAGAAGGTCATCGGCATCATTATAAGCGTAACATATCCATGAAGCTGAATCATTTATTGTCATGAAGAAAAGTAGAAGATAATGGCTTTAAAAAGACATTTTTATACAAAAAATACTATGAAGCGCATCGATCATTTCAAACCGCAAACCGGACCTAGTTGTTGCATGTTTATAGCGATTTTGAGGCACTCCGGCCTCTTTCGCTCCAAAACGGACCTGAGTGATGAGCGAGTAGTGTCTATCGTTCTGACACAGAACGTGACTCGCACGTCTATTGCGGCGCTGAGGCTCAAAGTACCTCGTATCGTCTCTACCCTATTATTTAACATTCGTTTGAAAGTTTCGTAATTGATAGTCGCATCGGAAAACAGTTCGCATGCTAATGTGTGTACTTGCCTAATCTAACGTTTGCACAACTTGCAGGTGCCCGTATACGTGTACTATGAATCGCTCTGCCCGGATAGTGCACGGTTCGTAAACGAGCAGCTGTACCCGGTAGCCAAGACGTTCAAGAAGAATCTAGAGCTACATCTGGTACCGTTCGGCAAGTCCACCTACACGACGCAAGGTTCGGAGGTGATGTTCACGTGTCATCATGGTGAAAATGAGTGCTACGGCAACAAGGTGCACGCCTGTGCTATCCAGCATATCCAGGGTAACTCGTATCAGCCGAACATTTCGAAGGAGGATCTTACGCTCGAGTACGTCAACTGTCTGATGCATCGGGCCCAGCTGAAGGATGGTGCGTTCCCAACCAAACGCTGTGCCGATGAGGTAAAGATTGACCAGTGGCAAGCTATCATGGATTGTGCGAACAGTACCGAAGGCAGCCAGCTGCTGAAGCAACATGGTGATATGACCAACAAAATGCAATCACCACTCAAGAGTGTCCCCACCATTGCTTTTAAACAGGTATGTAACTTTTTTTTTGCTGTTATAAACACTCTACATGGATGTGCGTCGTAAGTAACCGGTCTAATGGAATGTAAACCTTTTTTTTCAGACATACGATGACGAACTGCAGAAACTGTCTGTGAGCAGCTTCCGTCACGCATTGTGCAAAAACCTGAGCCCGAAGCCCGTCGAATGTCTCGATCTTCCATCAGCCGCTTCAGTGATTAGCTCGTTCGGTATGCTTGTCGCTGTTGCTGTCGTCCTTATTGCCAGGCTGTTTTAAGCAATGGTCCGTCCGGTTCGCGGTTACAATTAAGCTTCAAAACAACGGCTCTTGTTAGATGACACAAGCGAGGAAACTTTAGCAGTCCTGATTTATTGATAACCGTCCATTAAGAACAAACGTTCGACTGTTTATCGATTCCGTCCAAGCTGTTGTATTTTGTAGATGTATTCTTCGAGTATGATGCTTTTTTAAAAAATAAAGTCTTCTAAAGTCTGTCAGGATCATATCGATCGTGAACCTTAACTACATAGACAGGAATCCTTAATGTTCCGGTTGATCCAATACAGATACTGGCTAACACGCGTGTACACGCCCGGGAAATTCTTCTGAGCACAGGCACGACCCCACGAAACAACCCCGACTAGTTCATAATGGTTGAGTTTACTATTCAGCACTTGCAGCGGTCCCCCACTATCACCCTGTGTGTGGAAGAAACAAAAGGAAAAGGGTTGCTTATAATATTGTTCAAACATTGTCGACAAACATCATCTCACCTGGCAGGAATCTTTACCACCCTCAAGATATCCGGCACAGATCATCCTGTTCGTTATCTGAAACGCCCAATAGCCAGCCCGCCGACACTCACGGTTCGTCAGGATCGGTACTTCGGTTTGTTGTAACGTACCGGAAAGACCTCCTCCCGTTTTCGTTCTTCCCCAGCCCGTGACTATACCGCGGGTGCCCTCGTACATTTCCGTAGCCTGTGGCAAACAAATAGGCATCACACGATCGCTGATCGACACGGGGTATGTGAGCTCCAGCAGCGCAATATCGTTGTTGTTATTGAAGGCATTGTACCAGTTGGTCAGAATACGTTTGACGCTTCGCTCTATTGATGTTCCAGTCGGTTTGCTGCGGTCATTAACGCCAAACTGTACGCGTAACAATGCCCGGTCGGGTTTGGTCGTACAGTGGGCCGCAGTGATGACATATCGATCCGAAATCAGGGAACCACCGCAGCTGAACTTATTGTCGTAGTAGAGAGCGGCCATCCAGGAAAAGCTATTTTCGTCCACAGGAGTGCCACCTACTATTCGTTCGTTTATCGGCTCAACTAATCCACATTCTGTAGTGAAAGAAGCATTTGCGTATTGTTTAACGGATGGGTTCTTTAAGTTTACGAATAATTTGAAATGATTTATTCTATACTTTTGAAAGTATTCAAACTGTTACGAGTGGGTACTCCGAAGTAATGCCAGAAAGCTGAAAGTCTTCTTTTCTTATTACCTCAAAATTGATTTTTTCCTATCAAAATTCATGAATGGCTAGTAGAGGGTCATACGCCATTCCTTCGTTAGAGTTTGGGTGAGTAACAAAAAAGGAAAGATAACATTCACTCCAACTTACTGCAGGGTGTGCAATTTTGTGATGGCACCGAAGAATCACTGGCAAAAACTGGGGCACCGATGACGCCCGTAATCCAGTCGATAATTGGTCGGGCACGATTTATCTCGAAGTATTCCGGACGCACCGTAACGAAGTTGATGATCCGTTCCTCTTCGGGTTCGAACTCTTCCGTTAAATAATCATTGTTCGGTACCGTTGGAAGTGTTCTAACTTCGTATCGTTGGGCATTCCGATGTTTCAAGCCACATGTCACATTGATGGTAAGCAAACTAACGATTATGTACACTAAATGTTCGTTCATGCTTAAAGTTACACCGAAGTATATTACTATAGCAATGCACTAAACAATTGGATGCGATCAATTAGAAACCAAAACAAATAAAAAAAAACTCTGCCACCTCAAAACTCTTTTGCGCACCGATTATACCGACACTAACTAGACCGTGTTTCGGATCTCGGCATCAAGCGTTCACTAAAAACGCGACACCATATACCAATGCTCATTCACGGCGTATTTCCATCGTAGGCTAACGGGATCGAAATGGGCGAATATATTCAAAAATCTGACGTCGATCAGTTTGGTAGACACTCTTTTGGTAGGTTGTTATTCTATTGTACAGCCGGCATCTCTTTCCATCCCGTTTCGGTTGCGTGCCTTGTTTGTGGTTGCTTGGGACTTTCACTGCCGGTGGAAGACGCTGACTCTGTTCATGCGGATATGCCGTGCGTGTATTTTGTGTAGCACGCATCTTTGTCTGTGTGTATGTTTGGGCAACATACAGGTTTTGCACAACGATGACGACAGAGGTGAGAGCAAAAATAGATAAATTAAACGCAGCCTTAGTCGCATAAATAATCTACAGTTTCCGTCTCTACAGAACTATAAATGTACAGTTTCTTGAAATTTATACCATTATTCTATTATGTGACTTTTTGTTTGCACTAAATATGTATGTTTAATTTAAGCTTCAATGTTTAACTGTAGATTAATTATTCATTTACAGTATACAATATTCTGGAATTGAAGTTAAAAACAAAATTATTTTCTACTTTCTGGATGCTGTGCAAAATTAAAATTGATTAAATACAAAGCTCCCTCAGCTGTCGCATTCGTCTTGTTAGAAAGCTTTGCAAATGTGTGCGTTGAGAAAGCTTTTTGCAAAATCGCAATTTAACCTTGAAAAAGCTCTAAAAAGCAAGAATGCCATATCAATCTCTACATGTTCCACGTTTAAAATTAAAAGTATAAAGAAATAGTATTCAATGTTACCATTTTACCATGTTACCAATGTTATTCTTCTCAAAAAGCCTGTTTATCAGCAGATCATGCAAACGACTTTTTCTGCTTTGTGATCCCAGAACGCCTATAAAAACGTATAAATGTGGAAAAGGGAAATCACAGAATATTTTTTTCTATATTGCCTTAAGCGACACTAAACGCAGCTGTTTCGAACGAAACAACCAGTTTAGAATCGCTCGGGGTTATTGAACGAGTCCGAATAGGAATGAATGAAGAAATAATGTCGTGAGAATATTGTCCCGTGCTATCTTCATAATTAATATAGCAAACATACCACCGAAAACTCAAACGAATAACAAATTAGTTGAATTGCACTAAAAAGTTATTTTATAAAAAAATTTAATTATCAAAGTTTATTACCTGGAATCTATGTTTGTTTGCAAATTTAGAAACAGATTTGTGTTATTTAAAAAACAGATAAAATACAAATGCTCAAAATTTCCTCAATCGAATGCCACTTGTCGGAATCACGAGTTCTTTTAAAATGTGGTTAAAAGTACATATATTAATACTATTTGTGATGTTTTCATACTAATAATGATGTTGAATGAATTTTGAAATAATTGTATAATAATAATTCTAATTATTATCATCATTATAATTATCATTATTAGATTTATTTGTTTGCCTCGTTGGTCAAATAGATGATATGAATCGCTAAAAGCTGAAAGAAAAGGGTCGGTAGGAGGGAAAACAAGTGATAAAATAGGATTGGAAGTGACAAATTCGCGTACTTAATGGCTCCAGGCCTAGCAGACGGCAACAATGCAGATAGGATAGAACTGTATTGGGATACCCAGAAAGTGAATGATGAACAGCAACGCGACTAAACTTTTGTTGGCCCCTTTCCATCCTGTCCATCATTGTTGCACCAGCGTTTACCGAAATTACCGAAGCATATTCCAACACTGATCGAACCCAGCAGCAGTACAGAGCTTTTAGGCAGAGGCGATCACGGATTTCAGCCAATCGGATGAGGATCGGTTATAAGGATTTGTAACTTTTACTCACTCTTTTGAGAGTCATATAACTCAAAACTAATCCTTTAGTTACTCTCCTTCGAGTTTTTACTCACTCACTCTCTGTGTCGACTAATGACTCACTCTTTTGCGTTTCAACTCACGCAATAAGAGTGAGTAAGTATTTTGGTACTCTTTTTGGTTTTCAATCACTCTACTGCAGTGATTAGTTATTTAATTCGCAGTAAATACAATTAATTTGAATGTAATTATTCGAAATTTTGTATTTCAAAGCTGGCTGTAAATTGTTTAGCGTAAACCGTATTTAATTTAAACAAAACGTATATTATAATTTATGACATATCATGTATTTTTGGGTTATACTTACTCAATCTTGTTGCACGAGTTGAAACGCAAAAGAGTGAGTCATTAGTCGACAAAGAGAGTGAGTGAATAAAAATATAAAGGAGTAAGTAAAAGAATCATAAAAACTCCTTATGCTGAGTGGAAACCATAAACTCCTTTGCACGATTAAACTCACTCACTCACTCTTACTCAGTGTGCACATCTCTATTGCCCACATGCACATGAAAGGTCAGTGTGTCATTATGCCAGAACCCAAGGTTTTTGGTGGAACTTACTCTACTTATTAGAGTGTTGCAAAAAGTATAATTCCACAGGAGTAATTCCAAAGGATTGTGAAGAGTGATCAAAATTTATAACATGACATTTAGCTAAACATAACGTTAAGCCATTGCAACGACAACAGACACACAAATCATTTAGGACATTTTAAAAGTGTAAGCAATCACCGGACGTATAGACGGGAGTAAAGATTTTCAAATCGTCATCATATAGCAGACAACTCTAAGGAAAACTCTGCAGGATCTTCCGTTAAGGTAAGATCTGACCCAGGACAGAAATGGTTCACCAAAGCCAAGCTTGTCGAGTTTTTGTAGAACTAGTTCAATTGATATACATTCGAAGGCTGCCTTGAAGACAGTGTAGATAGTGTCCCCCTGTCGTCCGGATTCCATATTGCTGAATACAGCTGATACAAAACATATTAGATTTGTCGATGTAGGTCGTGTGGGCATTAAACTGCGTTGTTGATCAGAGATAAAATAACCAGTAAAAGGTAAGACAGATGAGTGGACGATGGAATCAAGAACTTTAGAAGAGGACCAGAGTATAGATATACAACGATAGTTGACACATAAAGAACGATCGCCTTTTTGTGAATGGGGATTTTTCCACAACGCAGCAAAGGAAAGATCAATAATAGAGTGATTGAAAAGACGACATATACGGGCAAACCAGGAAGGACATTTTATTAACAAAGACGAGGGAATTCCATCGGGAGAAAAAGAATGTTTGATTTTGGAAATGGCAGACAAAACTGCTAGTATAAATAGTATGTATGAAATAGTATGCACAAGAATGTGCAATAGTTATGAATAAAACATGTTTTGCATGTGCATGTGCATGTGATAAACGGCGCCCGTCCACACGGCAGGATCGGGTTCAAATACCATCCGGACCGTCCCCCCGTAGCATGGACTGACTATCCCGCTACGTGGTAAAATAAGTTTTGATACGGCCAGGCCGTTCTAACCGAGCAAAAAAAACAATGTAATGTAAGTATCCATAAAAAAATCTTGAATTTTTATTCTTCAGCCATTGAAACTCATCCACTTCACTCAATGAATATTGGTTTCGAATCCAAAAAAACCTTTACAATTCATTAAACTTTAATTAAATGAAACAAATGTGCCACCTTCCTTTTAACAAAAATAAATCTATTAGGAATGTGTAGTAATAATTAAAGATTTGCTAAACAAATGCAATTCGTGTTAAAAATCGTGAAAACATGTAACGCTTTGTATTATAATAATTTTCATTATCATATAAGAAATTAATCTTCAACTTAGTGAACTACGTCATAGTCAGTGTTGATGATAAATCCCACACGGTCCTTGCGATGTCACTTTTTTTCCTTGAAATAGGCTTTTCGTTTGATTGTTTCAAATGTTTTATTTCAAGCTTCCCGTACTGGCGTGTGCATAAAGCGTTTTGTAATGAATGAGCTTAACTTTCATTGTGTACCGATTTCTAAGGATACTACCGCATCTTTCCGATGTTGTACGCCTTTCGCTAAACGTACGCAAACCATTGAGAGTCATAACCGCGGAACAGACAATCCCATAAGGTGAGGGTGGCAAGTGGGAAAGTCTTGAAATTCCGAGTATAATACTTTATACCGTACGCGCAGCACAACGCAACAATTTGAACCGCGTCCAATCTCAAACAATTCGTTTTTCTCGATGCGTTTCGTTGCACACAATCAGCAACAGTAGACCGATTGCGCCTACACTATTCTACCATGTATTTTTGTAGGAAAATAGCAAATCATACAATATTGTCAATTTACAAATGATAAAGCACCATTCCCTATTTGCCTGGTGGTTCCGTGGCCAATGTGTTGGCAATGTTTCAGCATAGGTAAATATTATGCATTGAATTGAATTGTTGAACGATGCTTAAGTTAATTTAGCGAACAGTTCGGAAACCATCGATCAAATGCCAACGTTATCTGTAGTGCATATTTCCCAACAACTATCGTCGTAACACTCCTGCACACAGCGAGCGCATCACGTCCCAGAGTTTAATAATGCTTGACCACGTGGCATTGGGCAGCACTGGGTTACTATTGGCAAAAAAAAGCTGCTACACAAACCGCAGAGGTAGGGAAAAAGTTAATCAAAAAGCTGACTGATATTTCCCAAAATATCACTAACCCTGTACGCATCGTGGTACGAACTATGTGATGGCACCTATCTACGGACACCTTCCGAGATGGTTCCAAATTAAGTGATTCTATGCGCGCACAAATGTCGTTCACAGTCGAGCCATCGCTCGGCAACAGGGTGTTTTTTGCTTGTAAAAACATAGGACAGAAAAAGGAAAGCGAGGGCGTCTAGGAATAGAAGCAAAACCCACAATGGGTAAGGGTATTTTTTCGAGTGGCCTGTTGTTTTTGGGTGGATGGGTGGAAAAAAACGTGGAGTGCGAATGTGACTTTTCTATTCCGGAAGTGAAACAGCTGAATGCTGAAAGGATTGTGCGATAACGTGACAATACACACTTCGCTCCTGATAACACGTATTCTCTTAATAACGTATTAGATATACATTATTTGCGTTTGAGAATTTCATATTTATTTATTTTTGTTGTTATGAATTTTTCCATTCACTTTTTACCTAATAATGATTGTTATCTATCATTACTGAATGCATTATTACACGTGCATTTTACTTCCTTTCATCGGGGGATCATCCCGAAGGTTGGGTAAAATTTATCTCCAGTCTTAATCGTTATCATGCAGAAGGCGCTTGTTTTGCTGTGTTTGCACGCAAAGAAACTTCAAAATTACATGACGTATGCTTGCAGTTTATTGTTTATCTTCTTTATTAGCATAGCTCCCTATATGCTACACCGTGTTAGAAAGCTTCATGACGCTGCTAGTGCTGGCAAAGTGTACGATAAAAGGTTTATCACATAACCTAGTTGCACGTGCGGTTTACCGTACTAAAGGCTAATTTAAGGTCCGTGAAGCTGCTGGTATTTTTCCCACATCAACATGCAACTTATTTTAAATTAAATTTTTGAACTACAAATACAAATAAAATATTTTACATCCTATGTATAAGCAACACATCTTGAATGATGCTTAACAATCACAATGTATCATTTTTTATTAGTATTTATTATTTATTTATTTATGTATTTATTTTTTATTTGAGAAGGAAACTAATGATGAAAATAATTTAATCGTTAGCAACTATCGACGTTTTGCAATATTTCAGGCAAATTCCAGACCTTACTTGTTGGTAAAGTGCGCATAAATGCAGTGCAATATCTGCGTAATGAATTTTTATCTTTGGTTAGGTTGCAGCTATCGTCATATTTTCGATTTAATGAAAGAAATAAATATAATATGGTAGAAAATCACTTCTTATTTTTATAAAGTGTGTGACTGAAACTTAAACCTTTAATAAATGCAAAATGTCTAATTTTGATTAACAAAATATTGGTGACTGTCTTTTCGCCTATTTGGTTGACTTAGTTACGCATCTAATATAAGATAAAGTTGCAATAATTTTTGTTTAAAAGTAACGTACACTTTAAAAATCTATTAGTATTACACATTTGATACTATTTATTGATTAGTTTTTATTACGTCCACTGCATCGATGGTCTATGCGACGCAGAGTTATCGCATCATGAAACAAACGTTTATTTCATACAATCTAACGGTGGGAACTAATCACGGCCAACCTTAAAGAGGTAGAACTCGGTTGAAATCAATACAAAGAATGGGTGATAAAAATGGTTATAAATTTATCATAATTGCCCTCCGAACGTTTTATCGATGGGATGCTTTATCGGTTCATGATCTGTTTGCACTTTCCGATTTTAACCGTTTCAAGGCAAGCTGCAGCAAAGGTGCAGATTGCAGTAAACTGGCGAACAGCCATAAACATAAGCATGTGGGGCAGATTTATTCTCACAGAGCAACATTACACTTCGCGGTAGAGATATGAATCAGTGAAGCTGAGTCATTGGAAAAATGGCGTTTTCTTCGTACAAATGTTGGAAAAGTGCATCGATGATACAACATAGTAAATGGCAGCTTTAGAGGATAGAATCGGTAAGGTAAACACTGTACTAACACATTAATTGCATGACGTTGATTTTGAAATATTAGATAAAATATTACTGTAGCAAAAAAGTTATGAGGAGAAAGGATGTTTCATATACAAATCATAATTAAGAATTAAATGAATCGTGGATAATCGATAATTATGTTATCGAAACATTAATTAATATTTTTTTAAGTAATGTACTTCTAAATTTTTGGATAAACTACAGAACTAACAGACAGAACTAAATTGAACTTACTATCCAAACGAAAACGATTTCTTTATTAAAAAAAATAGATAAAAAAATGTGTTTTGCTGCTTGAAGATTTGGGGTTGTATTATACACACAAAAGCACAGTGCAGTAAAAGCTCAGTAAACATATTAACCAAAATTAATCTTGGTTTACACAAATTAAACAAAATAACATTAAAATAAAATTGCAACGTGGTAGCGGTGACACTTTATACGTCTTAAGCTCCAAAAAAGGCGGTAAAATATCAAAACAATAACTTAATGAAAAGAACAGTTTAAAAATAGCTTAGATAATAAAACTTAAAATATCCCATTAGTAGCATTAAATTAGAGAAAACATAGAATGATTATTGCTTAAAACATAATACATAACAACAATGAAACAGAACAACAGATCAAAAATCTGTAAAAGTTCAGATGCAGTACTTTAAGCTAACAGTGAAAATAGTAAAATTATTAAAAAAGTAATTAAATTCATATGGCTTTCGTAGTCACAATTTTCTAGCAAAAATTAGTATGATTCCTTTTCCTAAAAATAGATTCGTTATATTAGCTTAACTTCAAACTATATTTGAATAAACGACTCTAGCACAATGATCGGGGAATTTACTTATCACGATTATGTCCGTCTGCTTATTTTAGAAATGATATTTTTAAACATTATAAGCGATTTATTACAACTCAGAGACTAGCTACACACTCCAATGTATTACCTTAACCTTACTCCCCAAAGGTGCAGGCAACAAAAGCCTCCCAAGCGTGCAGTTGCTCCCGGCAAAGATTCACCTTCACTGGGACCAGGAAACAGCCACACCAACTCATTACGACGCTACGAAGCTACAGTGCAAGTGTCGCAGTTTGTTGCTACCGATCCGACGGTTGGTTCCCATTTGGATTGCTCTGCAGCCCGCACTGATAAGGCAACCAGCAAGCGCACTGGCACACCAAACCAGTCGATCCCGACCGGGCTGATGTTGTCTCGTTCTAGCACAGGCAGCCAGCCAGCCGAAGATGATAGCGAGGATGTGAAACCAGCAGACCGCCGGAATGGGATGGACGGTTCCGGGCAGGCGTAAAGGGAAAGAAAGGGATTGCCGGTTGTATTTTCGGTTGTATAAAAGGTAAACCGTTGTCTTCGGCATCAACCATTTGTTGCTCCAGCGTGTTCCCGTGCGGTGTACAAAGAAGAACCGATCTACGATCCTGTGACGGTATACCGTTGCGGTCATCTTTCTCGTGTGCTCGTGTGCAAAGTGCTGTAGGGCAAAAAGGTGCGAAAAGGGCAAGTGTGGTACTAAAATAAGTCACTCGTTTAGTTGTGTTGTGTTGTGCTAGTGGCGTGCAGTGACCATCGAAATTCGGTGATTTTGTTAAAGGAACCGCTGCACAGGACACACGGCTACACGGGGGTTAAGACATTCGGTGGGTTAAGTACGATACTGGTGAGCAGATTCGTATGCTACAAATTAAATTATGTATGTAAGTTCGATTATGATACGATGATGATGAGCGTTCGGATGTGTTAAGCTGGAGTTGCCACTGTTCGATTGGTTCTACGACGATGCAGTGCCATTAACGATGTAACATCCAAAACCCGAACCTTTAGGTCCTTTGATGGGAACGCGCTGCATCTTTTATGCCCGATTCGTCAAATATTTAAATTGACTCTCGAAAATGGTTCCCCACTGAGCAACCCATTGGTGGCGATGCGGACGTGGGTTAGGATAGTGCAGCCCGTGGACACCAGCTAGAAATTGCGGGAGTAAAACTTTCATGTGCCAAAAAAAAAACCCCAACCAACCAGCTTCTTGACGGCAGCACGGAGAACCTGTTCCTGTTCAACGTGCACCGTTGGGTTTGTGGTGGACAAAATTAAGTTAACCATCCTCATCTCATGCTCATAATTGGAATAGCACGCTTCTGGATACAATTTGCCACCCAGGTCAGGTCCGATCAAGTGAAGGTGCTGCAAAGAGACTGTGGTGATGATCCATATGTACGTATGCTGGGAGTGTTTTGCTGCTTGTTTCGTAAAATTGGCTTCCAGTTTACACATTTGATAGTTGCGTTATTTTTGCCTGAGCTTGAAGTCAAATATTTGTACAGCAAGCGTCACGGTGCATAGATTAGCTAACGCTTACTTACACCTTGCCAGTTTGCCATTGCATATATGTACATGAAAGTGCGGTGGTCAAACCTTTGGAAAACATTCCAAGCAGAAAGATGCAATTTTATTTTAGTTTTTGCACTTTGAATCAAAGATGTGCCCCAACTGCATTCACTGGATTTTCATCAACACAGATGTACCGTCGGATCAGTGAGTTGGGGTTGTGATTATTTGCTTGATACCTTTTTGGGTGGTTTTAACTTCAAGAAGATCGTGCTTCGGAACATGGTCAAAACCTTTTAAGATTTTAAATGCAAATGGGTCATTAGAACTGGTGCCATTTTCACACACAAGATCATCCCAGTCTCCCCGCTTTCTTTTGCGTAGGAACGTAGCACGCGTTCGGTAACATTTTTTTCACGAAACCGGAACTCTGGACCAAGCAGGAAAGTGTGTATCAAATAATGTTGCCGTTAATAATTAAACAGGCTTTTAGCACATTCATCTTAAGGTGCGTGGTGATGTGTGTTGATAGCAACAGGCAGCGCCGTATTACTACATCCTGACCTAAGGATTTGACTTTGGTTTTGGTTTGTTTGTGTTATTGTGCTTGCGTTGTGTACATTAGATATTAACCAACCGTGCGTGCGTGAGTGCCAGTTTCTATACGGTTAATTAAGTACTTTAGCAAACTCGTACAATCTGCTACTTAGGTTAGGAAGGAGGAAAAGCAGAAGCTACGATCGTGGGCGATTGGCCAAAGATGTTCTATTTGTATACTGTTAGAATGGGTGCAAAGCTTGCTAATTGCGATAAAATAATAAAAAAAGTTCTTCTCCTCGATGAGCACATTTGGCAATGTTTTAATTTCCATTTTTAATTTCACTAAAAGGTTCTAGAAGAAAATAATTTAAAGTAGCAATCATACTGAACTATTATTATGGGCAGTTCGCATATTCAACATATACAAACTATTTTGTTTTGTTTAGTTTCGTAAAGAAACTATTCACAACATATTATTGAAATTTCGTTCAAATATATTTATTTTCAATAGATTTTTTTCATTTAAAAAAATTAGCTCAACTAATTGTTAGCATCTAATTGTGAAAATATTTTATTTGATTAAAACTATACTTTATATTATTTTGATAATAAAAAGTTTCACCATATGAAGATAAACATATAAGTTATATTTGCTATTTATAAAATATTTTCAAAAACTAAAAATATGATCTAAATTTGATCTAATATGATCTAAATACGTAAATTTGTAACCAAAATAATTAAATGGTAAGAATAAATGTGTAATGTAATGTAATGTAATAAATAAATAAATAAATAATTTATTAAATTCTAAAAGAAGACAAATAAGAAAATGATGAAATAACACAACTTTTACACGAAGGTCCTTTATGGAAATAAAATTATTAAACGTCCTTTATGGAAATATAACAAGACAAAGAGATAAACCCGCAAAACAACATTCAAGCTTACAAAACAAAAAATAAACTTTTCTATTTTTTACATTGAAGTTGAACGAACTACTTTTGCTTAGCAATATGCTGGTTATAAGACAAATTCTACTTAGACTATTTTACTATTCTACTGCAGACAGCATAAACGTTCATAAAAAGTGCCTATTTAAAATTCTTCATTGGTACCTGAACCGGTTCTTTCGAATCCGTTTAATGCTTCTCTCGGGAGCAATGGGTCTTGGAACACACGCACACAATTTCCATCGTTTGACTTATGGTTTTTGCTAAGCAAAATTCATCAGCAAAGCGAAATAGTTTCGTTTTTTAAACGTTACAACCACTGAATTTAATTTAAATATCTAACAAAGATGGACAGTGTCGTCTATGGGTAGAAACGGTACAGATTAACCCATCGCTGCTCCGATAATGGCAAGGGCCAATTCCCAATGGCAGGAAATCGGTTTGCACTGCTAGAGTGTTGTTTATTTGCCTGTGGGCTGATATTAATTATTCTTGCGATAAGCCATGCTCGATGTCAAGTGGCAATATTTTAACACTTTCTAGTTCACTGTGTAATTGCATGCGGTTGGAGCAGTGTAAATAGTAACAAATAAAAAAAGGGTAAAAGCTTATTCAATCGTCATTTCTCGTTCCAGAATTAAAATAGACACTCAAAGATGCATCAGTTATCGACCATTTGTTTCACCCTGGTAATAGTTTCTGTACTGATACATAGTACAAATGGAAAACGTAAGTGTTATTTTTCAGCTCTTAATTTAAGCCTTTAAAGCAGCAAACCTATACTATATCGAGATCAAACTATAAAAACTTTAGTTATAATAATACCCGGTATGATTGGTTTCATAAAACACAAAACAATCACACAGGCCAAACAGAGGAACTTAACGATTTTTGGGCTTCGGATCAGCTCAACCACTCGGATAACAGAAAGGAAATTAAACTGTCTACACCATAGAAGAAGCAGCCTCAAAACAAACCGTACCACAACATTGGATGAGTTGTGTATTGAGTAAATTGTATCTCCAGCAATATTTAGAACCGTCAATCCTTCGATCTTCTCCAAACGACTTCAATTTCGTTAAAAAAAACTGACTACAGTCAACAGTGCAGTGCTATGAAGGATCCGTTTTCACATCACACTGTAAAGCTCTCTCACCTGCTAGTAAGGAAGTCAACATGCGGAAACGAATGACTGCTAACACTCATTGGCTCTCATTACTAGCTGTAATATTATTATCATATTCTTCTGGATGTGCCATTGTTGTTCGCTCATGCCACATTATGCAACATTCGTCTTTCGTCCTGTGCTCCTTCGGATGTGGGTTTTTGTATCGCGAAAGCGTTTGATGCAGGACGGTAAATTCTATTGCAATGGCGAATGTGCACCATCACATGCATTGTTTCCATCTTGAAGACGTCAGTATCAGTTTATGTACCGGCTCCGTTCATTCCAGCCAGGGTCAGGAATCGCGCACAATTTCCCACTTAATAATGCTATCAACCTCGTTCGTTTGGTAACCCAACAATAAATAAAACGCTGCCACACTTTGTCTTGTGCGGGCTGCACCTGGAGTGGGCTCATAATTTAGTAGAAACGGTACCATGGTACAGTGAAGGAAACACTGCGACACATATTTCTTTTGCCTTCTTTGACTAGTTCTTTGAAACGTAGTTTTGTGGGTAGCTAAATTAGTTGACATATTTTAACTCTTTAATTTCACCTAGAATGTGAAATAGTAAGCTAACTGTTGAGGCTAAAAGGTATTCAATCAAAATGTACCACTTCGGATTCTGCGACGAAATGAGCCGAGTTGGGAGTTAATGACATTAGTGTTATCATGTAGGGGTTTTTGTAAGAAATTTGAATTATTATTTCCCTCTTTTACTTCTAACCTTTTCTATATCTTTTCATATTGCGTTATAAATCTTTTCATATAATTTTTATCGCCTTTCGCTATAATTAATTTAGAACGAATTCCTTTGAAAATTTCTTTATTTCGATTCATTTCTGGATTTACCACTTAATTCATTTTCGTTTAAAATTTCGATAATAAAATTTGTTACAGTACAAAACATAACAGTAAAAATACGAAAATGAGTATAACTTTTTTATTAAACTAATTCTTAATTTACCGGACTTAAATTGAATTAAAACGTTAGTGAACAACCATGCGTCTCCATCGACCCATTTTAAAAAAAAAATAATGATATTTCTTTATCCTTTATCTTATGACAACAAGATTTTCTCACCAATGAAAACTAATTGTATTTTTTATTTTTTCTTTATAAGTATAGGTATAGATAAATTGCCTTAAAATACTTGTTTGCTATTTTTTGTGTAACGATGTAATTACACTGAAACTAATTCAAACATACTGAAAACTTTCATCGTCTCTATGTTTTTTTTTTCTTTCATTTTCTCTTCACAGGAGGCTGTGCTGCTTTTGGTCATGCTTGTTATGGAGGGCATGGTAAGAGATCAGGATCATCCGCCGCTTCTTTGTATCCCGAAGGTCTCGATCCCTCCATGGTTGCGTTAGAAGTGCTTCCCATCCCTTACTCTAAACTGGCCTTGGACAAATCAAGATCGTTGGATTTAGCATCGGAAGTGATGCGTCCAAATAGTCCATACGCTATAGATGCAACCGCTTCGAACCATCGCACAGATACGCGGACAGGAGAGCTTAAATATGCAATTTACGCGATGCTAAGACAATTGGTAAGCTTGACCAATATGCTAGATTTTATTGCAGAACATGTATTTCATTCGCATATGTGACAATGTGTTTTTTTTTCTTTATCATTTGTCTCAGATGGAAGAATCGGCCGTTAATCGACAGGAGCAATCGCACCAACAACAACAGGTACAATCGCTGAATCAACCATTCCCGCACGATGCTGCGAATGTTGGCGATATTGAACGAAAGTAAAATATGTATGTTCCCAAAAGTGTGTTAAACTGTTTTCGTTTGTAACGGACTTGAGTAGCTGCACATCCCATCTATAAGTTTGAGATACACTTATCCCAGAAATAGAAACCGTGGGTTGAATGCAAGTTGTTCCTGTTTATCACCTTAAACTGTCTCAATGGGTATAGTAACAAAGAACAAAACAAAACAAACCGCACGAACATATTCTAGAACATCACCCGCACCGAACAAGCGAATAAGGGATAATAAGCTGCTGGAAGCAATGAACCATAAGCGATGAAAACTGTAAATATAAAATTCTAGAAAGAAAATGTGCGTAAGCAGTCACATTGAATGAGTAATATAACAGAAAATAATAATTACACGCTACAATGAAACAATGTGTTAAATAGTTCAATAAGCAATGATTGCAAAAGTGCAAATGAGTAACAAATAAAAACAAATAGTTAGACGAAACTCGTCATGGCTGGGACAGTTTCGTTTAATTATTCCCCAAAAAAAATGATTTTACCTCGTTCGAGATTATTTGAAATTGATATGTATAATTGTTTAAGCCTGAGAAAGAAATAAACCAAGAGTAATTTTAGGGCAATAGTAAAAAAACTAATAATTAAATAAAATTCTTACTGAAGGAGTAATTCCTCGATGACTGGCGTAACAGAAAAAGCCCTTACTCGTAAAAGCGTTTTTGTACTTTATTTTCTTCTTATTCTTCTCGGGTTGAGCACGTCAGGAAGTCATAACCGGGTCAAAAATCTGCTCAAACGATCTATATTGAGCCTTGGGGTGGGCTGATAGCGCAGCTAATTGGCTGCGCACAGTTTCTGGCGTAACTTAACCATAACCAGGAAATGGTTCGGAAACTTAACGATAACCAGGAAATGGTGACTTTTAGGTGCTTCGTGCTTCGATAATATTGGAGGAGTGCCTTCCATCGATGTGCACGTGGTCAATCTGGGAATATGTCTGCTGTGGTGATCTCCAGGTGTAGCAGAAGCGAAATGCGTGCAGGAAGAAGGTGCTGCAAATGGTCATGTGCTAGGAGGAGGCGAAGTGTACTAGGCGAAACCCAGTGTCGTTCGTCGGCTAGTGGGCGCTGAAACTTAATATCGTGGGTTTAAATGCCTCTTCTCGTCCGACTTGAGCGTTAAAGTCTCCAATGACGATCTCGACTTGTTGTAGGCAGCGGTCATGCTCCCTCTCCTACTGCGTATAGTAGATCTCCTTTTCGTCATAGGTGCTTGCAAGGTGCGGACTACGCACGTTAATAATGCTCAGGTTGAAGAACCTTCCACGAACCCTCAACCTGCACATCCGTTCGTTGATCGGCCACCAACCGATTACCCTCTTTCGCATCTCACCTATGACCAGGAACGGTCTACCGAGTTCATGCTTTTCATCACCGCTCTGGTAGATCATGCAATCACTACGGTAGGGGCGCTCCATAACTCCTTTCCAGCGCACCTCCTGAAGTGATACTATACCAAGCCCTCACCTCGTCCGAAAGAATGCGGATATTTCTTGGTGTTGGAGGGATCTGCAGTTCCATGTCCCGAATTTCCAGTTCAGTAGCTTGGTTTGATAACTGTTGAGCCGATTTGAAATTTCATGTGGATTTTCCGTTGCGGGTGTATTGAGGGTGACTTGCTAGGTACCTCCCCTCACCCCCTGTCTCGTCAGATTGCCTACCTATCCTAGTTGTTTAAAGTCCCGTAGGATGCCAGGAGAGAAGGGACATCCAGCCGCCGCTAACATGGAGAACATATGCTAGGTATCCTTCTTCTCTCAATTTAGCCATACAACCCATCTTCCTAAGGCGTTGGGTTTTCCCCGTATATTGTCAATTGATAGGCTACATTATATTTAATATTTCTTATCTAATTCAACGGTTAATAACTTAAGAGCAACAAATACCGAAAATCCGTTGCAAATTAAAATTTAACTTAAAATACCTAAAAAATATGTATTGAACGAAATTGATGAAAATAACATAGGATATTACACATTTTATTTTCACTTGACTAAATTTCACCAATGCCTTACAATGACATCTGTTGTAGGACTTCACTAGGATACTCATGGTCGATGGCCATCTTCAGGCAGAAAGTAGCAGCAACTATTACTCAAAATTAATTTTTGGGTCTTTTTTGGGCGCAAAACCTACAATAACACCATCGTTAACGCAAGCGAAACATTAACATTTAACATTCTTCGAATTTCCTTCCAAAATAATGTTTTCTAGTTTACGCACGAATTTAAAAATGTCCTTTTAAGATGCAGATTGAGGATTTTTTTTACAGATGGCGCTTCGAGAGCCGACCGTGAGTGAGAGCTTTAGATAAAAGCTCACCACGCGAAAGCACGTTGGTTTGATTCCATTCCAGTTTTTTTTTGCCATGAATATTATTTAGTACAACCGATGTAAATACTTGTACCAAAAATCCCCATTCAAGAGTTTCTCTAAAATAGATTTACTCTAAGGTTTTTGCAGAGATAAAATAGGTAAATAAACCGCAAGCAACATGATTTACCAAGCCACGTAAGCAGTGTTTCCCATCGCAATTTGCATTTGATTCTCAAACAAACTAACGCTCGTTGTCGGTTTTTTTGTTTGCTGATGCTTCCACTTGTTGATCGCGTAAATGATGCCCGCGCGAAAAGCTTCCGCGGCCGGTGCCCTTCCGTACCTTATCGTACCACGTACGCACGCACGCACACTACTGAACGTTAGCGGGAGAAACACGTGGGCTTACGAAAAGTGTCATCAATCAAAACTGTTTATGCGTGTCGCTGCCTCGCATTTCTCATCCACTTGCCCACTGATCACCGTTAATGAATGACACTCAGGCGTGCCGGGACACAGCGATTGAGATAACAAGTTTTCCGAACTGTGAAATATTCGTCCTGATGGTGGACTTTGGCGGACGGTTCGCTGAAATCGTTCGTTCACTCCTATCGTCACTGACAATTGGATGTTCCCTTCAATCGGTTTGATGACGAGCAAGATAAATGAGCTTAATATAACTCGGTTAGCCAGCAACATATTTTTGACCACGGTCCATTTCGTTCAGATGATTAGTTTTATTTCACCTACATTAATTATTTAAACATTTTTAACTGTCATTGTTGCTTGATAAATACACATTTTCCTGCTGACCAGGAAAAAGCATCATGTTTGTCTCTTACTTCACCTGTTGCATTGTCCGGGGTTAGCGTTTCGTCTGAAACTTTTTCACACAAAACGTCACATAAGGACTCGTTGCTCTATTGGAAAATGGCGCCACCGGATCGGCGCAAAGACTTATGGACGTATGTAAAAGACCGGCATGTCGCGACCGATCGTGGTGTGGGAATATGAGTGGAATGTACAAACAAAACCCTTCTTCGTCCCATTGCAGATAACCAACAAAACCAACGGCACGCATTGGTATTTGAAAGAAACCCCATACTGATACTGATTTGCATTCGCAAGGATTCTCGAAGGAGTTTCACCCATAACGCAACCGATTTGGTGGAATCTCTCACACCCTAGCGGTGGAAATAGAGACGGGAGCGATGGTCGATAAATCATCACACCCGAAGCCAAAAAGGATTACCGAACGGGGGCCAATGCTGCTGCTGCTGCTGCTGCTGCTACACGTGGTATGATGATTTATGGTTTTCTTCTCGAATGATATGAGTAGTGATCTGTTTCCGCGATTCTTTTTTTTTCCTCTTCTATTTATCATGCCTGCGGTGTTTTGTTGCGTTTTATGTTTATGCTCTTACCGCAGGCGCCAAAATAGGTGACGTAATATGTACAAGGGACCGCAAAACACACATCACCCAATGGCTAGGTAGCCGGATGAGGAGCGGTATGCTGTCGGGTGTGGGTCAATTATTTCCTTTCTTGCAGTCCTGTTTGTAAAAAGCTAACAATATTACCAGACACATCAGCAGTTTGTCAATTATGGATGTATGGTTTAACGGCAACATACACATACATACACATGTATGAGTTTAATTTATTAACATCGATGGCTACACATTGGAAAGGCAAGCGAACCGTAAACATGTGCGATAAACCGATCGACAAACGGTTAATGATATAAGTTTGCCAACAGGTTAATAAAAGAAAATTAAGGACCAATTTTAATTTGCAAATTTTTATAAGTTTTCCTTTTTTTATTGCTCATAAATATTGTAACGCATGCTAATGATCATTCGCTGCGAAGGTGTTTCCACATTTTCCCACTAAAGTACGCACGCCAGTAGTACAAAGATTAAATTGTCCCAGGAATAAATGTAGTGGCGTTTCGTGCAAATAGACCAAGACAGCCAAGTTGCTTTCAAAAGCTTTCCAGTAAGTAAGATAAAAATAGCTGCACAGAGTGATAGAGAATAGCTGAATGGTTACGGTTTTCCGCAAACCACCGCTCTCAACCCACTGAGCCGCGTATGTGGAATGTCCACATCATGGCGGGGAGGAAAAAAAAGAAAAGCCTAACAGAATGGGAACTGCTCAAACTATCGTACAAAACAAAATACAAAAAAAACAACAAAATAAATAACGTTCCAATATGCCAAACCACTGCTTCACACCAGAGCAACCGCACGCTACTGCCGAATGCAGTCGTTGTCCTTTGGCGGGTTGATGAATTTGTTTTCCCATATTCGTACCCACATCCCTGCCGGCAGTTATCGTCTTTCCATCGTGTATGTGTGTGTGTATGTGTGAGTAGTGTGTCGGGCCAGCACAAGCGGCTTCTCTCATCAACTATTGCTGCACCGTTGGATGGAGGCGCATCGATGGTCCCATCCGGAACAACGGTGTCTGCGGTGTTGTCGTCGTCGTGTTCGTTATCCTATCGTCCTAGGTCGGGAGTACCGCGCGCGCCGCACGCTGTCACACGGTCTAACGGACGATTTTGTGTCGAAGTGTGCGTGTGCGTTGTCCTGAACCCGCCTGCCCGCGGTCCTTGCTGGCGCGTAACACTGATCAACTGGTGGCGTGCTCGTGTAGTGTGTCGGTGCCGTATTTACTATCCTCGTCACCTCGGTTTGAGATGAAGATGTCTTTACTATACACCACGAGTCCGTTAGCACCAGTCAGTCGTCCGTACGCGTCCAGTGGGTTCGGATCGGTCGCTTCCAGCAGCCATGGTGTACACGACGACGGTTCCCTATCAGTCGCTATCCGATCTCTCAAGGCAACCGACGGCAGTGTCGTTTCATCTAATCTAATTTCATACTCATTCAAATTCTACACCCAACGAAATTGTGCGCAACTGTAACGGGAACGGTACGGTGATCAGTGAGTGTGAAGGTGGCAAAGGTAAACTCAAAGTGGCTGCCTGTGGTGGTGGTGCAGATTGTCGATTTTGCTGTTCCGTGGCGTGAAATATGTAATACGTTTCGACAAAACTATCCTCGGCAGAAGCACAGTGTTGAAGCAGACGAAGGATTACCGCGTATCATCCGTATGTAGCAGCCACATTGGGCACGCAAGGCACGGTCACAAAACTGGGAACCTTTATCAGTTGAACGATATCGCTACCATATCCGGTGATTCTGTGGTAAATCTACTTTACACACCGAAGCAGAGTACATTTCTAGTGTTTTTTTTATAATGGTTCTGTTCTCCAGAAACATCGGGTGGTCTCTGTAGGAAAAAAAAGAATCTCCATAGTAATGTTCTACAAGTTGTTATATGACATTAATAAAAGGACTACATAACATATATGATATGTATTCTTCAATACAACAAGAGCAACATTTGAGTAACTCAAAATATTTCACACTCGTTAACGGAATAAAAAGTCAAGTTGTTATGAATGCATATCTCAAATCGATTAATTTGTCCTGGAATGCTTTTATGAAAAAATTGCTCATAAAAATATCTACTAAAAATTTTGTGATTATATGCATATTTCAGAACGATTAATTTGTCCTGGAATGCTTTTATGGCAAAATTGTTCACGACAATATCTACTAAAAAAATTGTGATTACTGTCTGTGACTTATGATGGTTGCCTGCAAGAATTTAAGCTTTTGAGGGTTTAACTGGTTAGTTGATTTAACTTATGTATTTTTCAATACATCACTTTTATTCTGTTAGTAGCATTGCAATGGTATGTTGCTCCTGTTCATTGAACGAATATTTGTGGAATGCAATATCAATATTGGCCCAACGATTGACAAGAATCAATTGTGCTGCAAGTCCTAGTTTGTCAGGAGGTTTGAAGAAAAACGAGCACGTGTTCCTTCTTTGTGTTAGGCAGGGGACTAAGTTCGTTTGGGCTATTTTCTTCTCGCGTTTTTCAACAAAAATCTTTGATGATTTTATTGCGCGGTAAAGTCGGAACGGTTCATAGAGCGCAGTAAACAGTAAAGATTTTTTTTATTAGGAATAATCATTTGACGACTTGTGACACATGAGACCGTGAGAGATGAGTGTTGTCGTGCCAATGAGGCTTGGCTGTGTCCAATTCCTTGTTACTCTAGTTCAGTACATCGTTCCTACCAAATGTAAATCCTTTTTGTGTGAAGATCTTTGACGACGTCTTTCCATAAAGCCATTGTTTGGTATTATTCTCCTTTCATGATCGTAGGTGGCCATCATCTTATAATAGAGATAAAAAAAATCTTTGTTCAATTCGGCGTCTTTACTGTGTCTTTCGTCTTGCCTACCATTTCTACTCCGGAAGCACAGAGCGTTAAAAAGTGCTGCTATTGGCTTTTCAAGTAAAGCGTTTCTTGATGTTCGAAATTTAAATTAAACTTAAAGAAAAAACAAACCTAGTTGAAGTTCTGTTCAATTTTTCCTGTAAAGTATAATGCGGAATGTACGCAATCAAACGTGAAAAGTTAAATGGAATACATAAAATATTCTCCAATCTAATGGATACGACATTCAGAATAGCTTTGCCTGGTGTAAACAATCAAAATTACAATCTATACACAAACACATATACGCAAGCACAGAATAAAACTTGTTGCTTTACAATCATCACATTTCGCAAGTTACAAGTGTGAAGCAAAAAGCTGTAAAGTAATTTCAATTTTGATGATGTTGCGACTGTGGAGTAATGGAAAATTTTATTGAACGAACGTCATTTGCTGCTTTTAAACAAGGAAATTTTTACTTCTGGCTAAATTGTTTGGCAATAAACACAAAGACCATTTTATAATCCAATGTCTGAATAATAGAACCGGGCCTTCTTCCTTTGTGAAGTAAAAATAAGTCCAAGTGTCTGCCGTTTGATGGGCCACCGTATACGATAATATGATAGGATAATTCATCATGTGTTTGCCATGTTTTACACTCCTGTTCCACACTATCCACCGATAACCCGTCCATCGAGTCCTTTCACGACCCACTGTCGATGATTATTATTTACGCTGTCTCAACTATTGCACTCCACTACCGTTGCCTCCGCACGGCTGCGCACTATTTGCTGTTGCAAATGTGCATTTAACCAACAGGCACGTCTTGACCAACGCAACACACTTCATTTGTAGCGTAATGTTGTTCGCAGCAGAGAATGTTATCGGCCATCGTCATCATTGTCAGTTGAAACTGAAGCGAACGTCGAGATAGTACTAGACTTTTCTTTGCCGCGGTCCATCAATGTTTATTACCTGTGGAGCATTAAATTTGATGCTGGCCCAGCTCGGTATCGTTCACCGTCCTATTGGAATATCGACGAACAGACCACAAGGCTTAGATTGGAAAGCGTGTTAGCTTATAGAGGGATAAGGCTCTGATCCTGTGGCTGTGAGGAAATCGTAATGTTAAGCGAATCCCGCAAAGTGGCAAACAGAGATAAAGAAAAGTCAGCAAGACAACGAATTAATTAAATTTATCTCTTCCTCTTGCTTTCTTAACGGTGACACTTTGCGATTAGCTTTACGAACCTTAGTGATCTTTACCTTTCGGCTTTCTCTATCGAGATGCTGCCTTTCGGATAACTTAATTCTAACAAATGTTTATTTTTTGTTCTGGTAGTCCGTTCTCAGCAATGCGAGGGATTACGATTTTCAAGTGAGATTGATGGAGGTCTTGGACATAACTATAGATAGGACTGCGTGCGCCTTGAATTCCGTTTCGTTTTCTTTCCCTCCTAAGGAACTTTAACCTTTCGGTTTGTTTCAAGATTTGAATAAACTTTGAGAAACGCTGCGGAACATATCTGTTGCCAAGCGCTATATTATTGTGCATCTAAAAAATCTACTTAAATGTAAAACAAAACAAATCTAAACGACATGTCTCAGATGGTTGACGCATTTTTTCTACGCGAAAGTTCGTGATTTGCCAACCATTCGTGGACATCGGCTATAATTACACTTTGTCATCACCGGGCATGACATTGTACAAATAGCTTCAGTTTTATGTCTTCAGAAACTGAAACAACACTTTATGTTGTTTACATTTTCCGCCAAAGAAGCGAATCCTTTACAGGACACGGCCACCACGCATTCCTATCGTTCGACACGAACGATAAACATTCATCATAAACCTATTGCTGACCTATCGGTTTTCCAAGGCGACCTTTGATACCGTTATCAACTGACGACCGGGAACAACGATGAAAGATTGTGGTACAATGTTTTTCCTGCGCCTATGGTTACAGTATGTTT
The DNA here is from genome assembly GCF_943734845.2 of Anopheles funestus. Lineage (NCBI taxonomy): Eukaryota > Metazoa > Arthropoda > Insecta > Diptera > Culicidae > Anopheles > Anopheles funestus. The sequence continues at coordinate 54,971,780 of NC_064598.1, forward strand.
TTGCGGATTCCTGTATCACTGCAAAAAGGTGCTAAATCTCGCTAGATTAACGTTATCCTACAAACTGTGTTGTTTATTGGGAGTGACTAGACATGATGGCGCGCCTGAGAATAAAAGAAAAGTTTAGAAAAACTAAAACAAAGTGATCAGTAGGGTGACTTGATACAAAACAAGCATAAAAATTACATACAGATTAATGATAAAAACTCTTAAGCTGTTTACTCTTTAAGATTAGTTTAATTTTTCAACAATTTAAAACTTTTATTTATTTACATCAAATTGAAATTTTGTCAAATTAAATTCCTTCTAACATTTTTAGCCCACATTTCCTACCAAATAACGCCCCATGGTTTATATGAAAAACAATCCCGAAACTGATACTTTCTGTTTTGGGCGATCAAGATTCCTTCCAAAACCCGCACTTGACGCGTTACGTCTCAGTTTGGCCTATGGATCCCAGTTGGAATATTGCTGTGTCGCGAGAAAATTGAAACCAAATCGCTTCATTAACCCACCGAAAAAAAATCTTACTAGGCTAGATGGCAGTCGATAAAATTTCCACATCGGCAACAGAGGTTTTTTTTTAGCTTCGACCTCCAAACCTATGCTCATCCTATAACGCTCCATTATCTCCTCGCGTAGGGTTTTTTGTTTCCTTTTTTGTCTCTCTGTCGTTGTGTGTGTGTTTGTAGCTAAACTAACACAGTGCGTTCCATTATGTGTATTCGACAATGGTGAAACTTAGTTTAATCCTGCCTCCTGACACATACATTGAATGTTTTCCTTATTTGAGGGACGTGATGTGTTTGTTGATCGAAAGGGAGAGAGCATAAATAAGAGGAAATTACGTTCTTCTTATTTGATTGGACGAGTTCAGTAAATAGTAAATAAATGCACATATTTTGCATTGCATCTGAACTAGGTTTTTTTTATTTATTGTATTTACACTTAAACCTGTTTCGTGTACTCAGCGATTCAAGCGTTTGTTCAGCGGTGTATGTGGCTGTGCTAAATATCTTTGATACCCAAATTCCTCAAAAGAGAATTTTTTTTAAATTTTTTTTCTGGTTTTTTTTTTACTAGTAAAAGTGTATATAGACTTTAAAATTAAATTGTGTATACCACCTCTATAAAAAACGTTTATTATAATAGTTGAAAAAAAACTAAAACATGATCGTAAACAACCAAACAGGCAATAAAAATATTCATAAACTTTAAAGAAGAACGTTTACTATGCAATATCACCCGTAATCGATGGGATATAAGTGGACAGCCAGTAGTTAATCATTTTATGACCATTATTTCCCCTTCTTTCAATGGTTTCACAATAATTATACTCTGTGTTGTGCCTCAGGTTGTAAACATTAAAATACGAAACGATAGGACCTATTAGTACAGTCCCAATCCAACAAACTGCTATGAATACGTTAAAGTATTTGTGTAAAATGTGGTAAAAAGTTTACAGAACAAAATTTTATGTTACCACCTCAACAAATAAGTGTCTTTAAACATTTGTTTTTTTAAACATACTGTATCCTTTATCAAAAACTCTATAACAAATTGATCTATCTGCTAACTATATCTCTGTTGCAGTGTAAACAATGAAATCCCGCGTCAATCACACCGACAGCTCCTCGATCAAATCGATCAGCTCCGAAGATGTCAGCACCCAGCAGCACTATCATGGCAATATGTGCTGCAGTGCCGAAGCAAAAAATCCCGCCTTCAAACGTGGCCGCCAGCTGCAACAGATGCAGATGATCATTCTTCCGTTCATACCGATACTCGCACTGATTGTGCAAACTTCGTACGAGATGATCGAGATCGTGAGCTACCGGATGGAGGTGACGGAGATCGAAAATCAGGTAACCATGGCGACGGACCTGGGGAAGGTAGTGACACGGCTGCAGCAGGAACGATCGGATGTAGCATTCTACATCTACACGAATGGTATTACCTTGCGCCGAAATCTGAACGACACATTCTTTGAAACGGATCTAGCGCTGGACAATATGTCGTCCTGGCCAGACATTTCGATACGTACCGTACAACCGAACAATGGAGAGGTAACGTGGCTAAACATGAGCGAGTTTCGCGAGACCCTACAGGAATTCCGAGCAAACATCAGCACAGAGGACAGCACGGTGCCACAGATTTTGCGTTGGTACACAACGGCCAATGCTGCCCTGCTCGAGCATCTTACCAACCAGATAAAGGATGCCAATAAGAGCGGCGTGTGGCGATTTCTGCTCAGCTTTAAGAACCTGCTCCGCAGTATCGAAAGCCTGGACATCTCGTCGGTGTACGGTATAAATTACTACGGTCGTGGATATCTCAAGCCCGATTCGTACATCAAGTACGTACAGCACGATATCCTCGGGAGGGATCTGTTGAACGGATCGTTGCATTTTGTACCGTCGTTGAAAGTAATTTACCGGAACATAACTCTCACGATGCGAAGCTACGGCAACATCACCCAGTGGAGCAAAACCATCCAGAAGAACTTGCGGCGCGAAGGAAATGTGGCCGACGCACGCTCTTACTACGAGTCTATGGCGTACTACATCGATGAACTGCGGAAGCTGCAGAGAGCATTGCGATCGATCATACGGTACGTACGGATCTCATCTCACTCACCTTTCTGCGTATGTGTGCGTCCTTAGAAAACTTAGAGAAAACAAAGCTTAGCACAGGCAGGGGCCTTTTACTTATGCAATGCGTAACATATCCATTCGAAAGATTTTTTCGTATATGTGTGTTGTGTGTGTGTGTGTTAAAGTCCTGTACCACATTCAGGCATGGTCATGCAAGCATGCATGGCTGTGATTTCCCTCGGTAGCACTAACATGCTTTGCTTTGCTCTGTCTCATCCTCGGCCCATCGGCCTACACAGCAACGAGGTCCAGAAGGTGCTTCAGTCGGCAGACAATATGGAAACATTCGGCATAGCCATCCTGGTGGTCGTCCTTATTGTGTCCCCAATCATCATCATACTGGTACGGAATGCGGCCGCCACCATACAGCTCTACGCCATTAATCTGGCTCACAAGGCAAAGGAGCTGAAACGAGAGAAACGCAAATCCGACTCGCTGCTGTTCCAGATGCTGCCCCCGACGGTGGCCACTCAGCTCAAGCAAGCCCAAACGGTCCCGGCGGAATACTACTCGGCAGTGACGATATTTTTCAGCGATATCGTTGGCTTTACCGAAATTGCTGCAGAATGTACACCGCTGGAGGTACGGCAACTGGCCCCATTCTAGTGCGAACCATTGCGTTGCATGATATTAATCCAGCTGGCTATCTGTGCATTCCTCTTTTGCCGGTAACTTCGACAGGTGGTCTCGTTCCTGAATGCCATCTACCGGATGTTCGACGAGCGTATTGAGTGTTACGATGTGTACAAAATCGAAACCATTGGCGACTCGTACATGGTGGCTTCCGGATTGCCGGTGAAAAACGGTGGTAGCTTCTATTTCATGATATCTTCCAACCCCAAAAAAACGGGCAAATCTCAATTCGTTAACGAAAACGTTTTCTTTTTTCTTGTGGTGTTTGTTTTTTCCCCTTCTCTTCTCTGCTTATTTGCTTGTTCGTTATCTTCATCACTGCCTTATATCCGGTCGCTTTTTCCGGGCAACGGTGGATGGAAAATGGCAGGCAACAAACATGTAGCGGAAATAGCAACAATGGCATTGGATCTATTGGATGCTTCCGGGTACTTTAGCATCCCACATAAGTAAGGAACTCAAAGTTACGCAACACAATTTAGAATTGCAGATAGCTTTCCATTAACGACGCATCTAATGGTAAACAATCATTAAGAAGAATATAGGTTGAGAGATGTTTGTATTAACTTATCGAAATTTCGTAAAGAGTCCAATATTTGAAATGAGCGTCTATTATCATACAACATTGGTCATTTAGGTTGTTTTTTTTAATGCAAATTTAGCAAATTTTCTATTTTTAATGAAACCGCTTATTGTTTTTTTTAAATACTTTTGCTTTTTTATAATTTATATTATGTTCACATAAGTTATTTGGTTATTTTTGTTATTTTTTAAATAAAGACTTCTGTGGAAAGCCTTTTGACCTTTTTTGATAAATTGCAATGTAAGCAAACCATGTTCTTCACCACTGACACATTCAATGGTTTTAGTGTAACATGTTAGGATAAAAATTAAATAATTATCCATAAAAATTAAAATAAATCTAAATAGGTATCAACACACTTTCAAAGGGTTATACGCCTAATAAAAAAAAATTGTTAAATATAAAAACTCAACGGTCAGCGATTAGCAAAACGATTTAATAATGGAGGCGCCCAGTCTTTCACGAAGCACTCGGCGTGATACGTTAACCGTCAACACTCTCAGATGAACAATTCTGCACCTTTGCTTTCGATTTTTTTTCAGAGCCAACGAACCGGTACAAATACGTTGCGGTATTCATACAGGACCGGTAGTAGCCGGTATCGTGGGCACAAAAATGCCGAGATACTGTCTGTTTGGTGATACGGTTAATACTGCCTCCCGCATGGAATCTACCGGCGAAGGTAAAAAAAAACTATTTGGGAAAAAAGAAACCCACAACCTTTTCTATATTCACTGGTATGCTTTTTTTCGGTACGATTTTGCAGCTTTAAAGATTCACATTTCTGCCGAAATGAACGAAGCCCTAGTCAAGGTGGGAGGATTCAAGACGGAGCACCGTGGATTGATCGATGTGAAAGTGAGCTAGCGGCAACTATTCAAGCTAAAGCAAACCCACGATAATGTTAAATCGTAATCTATATTTTCTGTTTGTCTCTTCGTCCGGTTTTCGCAGGGTAAAGGGTTGATGGACACGTACTGGTTAACTTGCAAGGAAGGTGCAACGCCGAACAATAGTCATGGCGAGGTGGCTTGGTTTGCCGATATGAAGCCGGTGTATTTAAAAATAGTGTAATGATGAAACACAATCGATTGCACATGCAAGAGAGCACGAGAACAGGTCCGTCGTGGCGACGTTTGGGGATGAGCTCGGAACGGCAGCAGCAGCAGCAGCAGCATCCATCGAGGGAAACCATTAACTCTCCCCCGAAAGGGTGTTTTTCATGGCTATGTTTTTTCGTGCTTTTCTGAGCTGTTTAATAAGTTTGCTAAAATACTAGGCAAATTATGGTGAGAAGCTTAAAACGAATGTTACTTTGTGCATGACAAAATTTACAATTGGCTTCAAAAATTGCATCTGTCTAGGCATCATAAAGCAAGTCTAATCTAGAAATGTAATATCAAAATACATATTCCGTTCGCTGTGTCGCCTGTTATAACCATGTCAATATGCTTCCTATACATAGATGTGTATCTGCTAATCCACTGTATCTGTTTAGTGAAGGAGTAGCATAAGAAATCGTCAATCGATTCCAATCCGTCACAAATTGTACCAGATGTTCAATGTAAGGTTTCCAAGAAACGCACAATACTATAGCGAGAAACAGAAAAAAATATATATTTAACACAAAAGTATCGTACCCGTATCGTTCATTCACCAAATCATTCCAATCATAATTACATGCTGCATCAAAATATAATCCTCACGCTCAACCACCATCATCTGCTCGCATTGTGTTAGATTGCAAAAAGGCACTGACCTTTCGGAACAACGCACACTACATACCGCTTTGGCGTATCAAAACAATGTGACGATCTGATAAACATTGCTGGGACGCAACTAATCGACCCATTAATGCCAAACCCCCGGGGTGCCCGGGTGCTGCCGATCGTGTAGCGGTCCTGGGAAGCGGTCGTTGCAGGTGTTTATAACTTGTTTCATTCCCCCGGATGACAGTAGTGATGAGTGTACAATTATATTCTGGAATCGAATCTGGTGAACGGGGCAAGCGTACGCGCTACCGGTAACAGGTACATACATGCGTATGTTAATATTATTATCTTCTCACAACAAAACACTTCATTAACCAAATGACAATATTATGGTTTACGGTTTCCGGTTTATTTTCGGTCCCTGTTTCGGACCGAATTGATTTCACCGGTAGCAATAATGAAACACAAACCTGCTAAACATGGGTGCTTGGCGCAGCAGAACGGTGTGGATGCGTTCTGCGGTTACTCGTCGTCGTCGTCGTCGTCGTCTGCCGTTTCTCGCTTTTTGCACTTTGACTGACCGTTAATTGCGCGCGTAAAGGACCAATTATACGACTGTATTCGGTTACGTGTTTGCTAATTTAGCCAATTTCTTCTTACTTCGGGTACGAGATGACTTCCTCGAAAACAATAGAACGACAACCCGAGCCGTGACAGTGGGGTAATGCACGTGCACAACCCGCCACATCCCATCAGCGCCATCCGTAATCCGATATTCGGTCGCCTCATGCTACCTCACAAGGGCGGGAAAAATCGTCATGGTTTGAATGTTTTTTTTTTTTTATTCTGTTGTCTCCCCATTTTTCTCGGCACCTTCCTATCCTGGGTGTTACCATCATCGGCCGAAGGGGGACCGCATGGTTGGAAGCTCTGCACGAGCTCAAATGATAACATTATCTACTCTGTGCTACCGACTGCGATCGGCATCGGTAGTGCATCCTGTCGTGTCTTACGGGTTCCCGCTTTTGGCAGCCTAATTAGTGACATCGGGTATCAAGCCGCGGCATGCCGGCACACTGTAACCGTACAGCTCTCGGGCTGTATCGGTTCCATCGACGATGACGACGACGGCGACGATGACGATGAGAGCAAAGCTTCATGGCACGAATGTGTATAAAAGTACGACATCGTGTGCTGCAGTGATGTAGTTTCCATTCGTACGCCGTATAGTGCAGGCTGCTTCGGATTCGGTTAGCAGCATCCTTGTGCCGACCGGCACTCGGAATTGATTATTTTCCGCCGGTTAATCTCACAGTGTGGAGCAGCAACTTTATGTCCGTTTGTGTGTGTGTGTGTGAGTGTGTGTGGGTATGGGCACTAGTGCTGGCAGGAAGTTTGTTTGTGACTGATCATTCATACAGCCGTGTATCTGTGTTTGTGCCTGAGCGTGCAGTGGCTCTCTATTTGTCTCTATTATTCTTCTCCGGTTCCGGTGTGTGGATTTCGTTTGCCCACGTGCATGCATCACGGTTCGCAATAAATTATCGATGCTAACAATCAAACAGAAAGCAAACACTTCTTGTGTATTGTTTCGCAGCACAAAACACAAAAAGAATACGGGAAACCTAATATTATTCTAGCGAAGGTAAAGCAAACGTGCACACCAAAGAGACTTTGGCGTTGGTTTTGCTATTTTCCAGTGGCGGAAACAGTCGCCGTTAAGGCTAGCACATTTTGAATGCACACTGTGCGGTGCTGCTGCTGCTGTTGGAGTGAAAATCGATTGGTCCAGAATCATTGTCGAGCGTCAATTGAAGCATTACAATCATATAGCGATACAAATCGCATACAATCGCTGTACGAAGCTGGAGCGAACACAGGTGACCGTACATCCACCACCGGACGAACCGTGCGTCCTGACCGACAAGCCGACAATTGTTGGCCTGTACCCAACCGGAGGCGGTATAGGACGGAGATCAAAAGGTCCACGATGTCCCTTCGAGCTGGATCGTCTTGTGGCGGGTACCGGGGGTATGCCCGGCGAGTTGTCCCGAGCGAGAGACTTATCCTTAAAATCTTCGCCCTCCGTCGCAACGTCCACCTCGCGACAGTCGACGTCATGCTCGGATGTGGCCCTCGAGCGGGAGGTGACGATGTACGGATGCTTCAAATTCAATCCCAGTTCAAGGTGAGGCGGAATATTAAAATTTTCAAACGTGTCACCACGCGTAAAATTCGCGAAAATCGTGACCCAGAATGATTTGCACTGCACGCGTGTGCCGCCGCGGTGGATGCAATTTTTCCCGCGGTTTTTTTTTCTCTCTCTCTAACGGTTTGCATATTTAACGTATGATTCCGTATTGCATATCTAATTATGTGTTCGAATCGGTATTTGTGCCAAACGGTACAGCATGGGAAAATTATGACCAACTCAATTTCGCACAACATACAATACGGGGAAAAGCAAATTATATTTGCTACCATAACGTATGAAACAAATTAATTTTGTTAATACAATTTTTCAAAAAATTAAAATTATTAAATTATTAAAAATTAAAAATTAAATTAAAAGAAATTTTTAAAAAGGCTTTGAGTAGTTGTTATATTTATTTAAATTGTAGCACAATTAAACTGATTTATAAATTGTATTTATAGTTCAATGTTAAATTATATTAACTACGAATTATGTTTAATTTTAATAACATCAAATTTTGATGCTCATGAAGCATTTTTTTTTGTTAATGTAAATGTACACACCCATTTTTTATCACTAATCTCATCTAATATGCTACTACGAACAGGAATGCACGAAAGTTGTTCATGACACACATGTTGATTGTGCTACTCATACCGATAGCATCGGTCGTAATGCAAAACATGATACTGCTTCAGCAACACGTGAAATCCTACAGCGAAACCGTATTGGCCAACGAGGAGGTATGTGATTAATCTGCAAACATTGTTACGCATTTGGCCACTTAAATGTGCTCGAAACTTTGGTTTCGTAACAATTTCAGATGGGACTAACGATTAACATAACGCGCCTATTGAACGTTATCCAGCACGAACGCATGAGCCTCGTGTTTTATATGCTGACGGGCAAAAATCGATCCCAGGTGGAGCGCTCCATCGAAATCACCAACGATGCCCTCAGCCATCTTCGGGAGGATCTTAATTATCTACTGCCAGCGGGCACCGCGAATCAAACGCTGATAGCTGACATGAGGTGAATATGCACCCGGCATGAGTATAATTCCATGTTTGGAGAGTGTGTTGTGTGCTGTGTAGATATGATTATAAGCATAGTTTACTAAAATTGTGTTTCGAAAAATTTTCAAGCAAAGCAAGGAATGTTATGCTTGGGTAATTTTTTGGCATAATTTTGGTTGGCAGAACCGATGTTACTGTCTGTATGTTTGTCTTTCTAGAGTCAATACTCCCGAAAATGAGACATTTACAGGGTTGGAATATTTCGAACCGTACAATGCACTTAATCGGTACGTCATCAATGAGATCGTGCGTAGCACCGGTACGTCGATCAGCTCAACGGTTTGGCGCCAGTTCGTGGTGTACAAAAACCTTATAGAGGCGATCGAAAGCATCAACATTGCGGCGATCCTCGTGCTGCAGTTCATGCGCAACGGTTACCTGGATCTGTCCGATTATGCACAATTTGTTCGACGAGATGCTGCCGCCCTGGATTACATAGCATCGGCTCAAAATTTTATGACCTCGCTTAACATCATCTCCGGGGAAGAGTTTAAGGTCATGCAGTATTGGCGCAACCAGGTGCTGATCAACATGTCTGCCGCCTATCGTAAGGATGCGCTGATGGAATACTACCTGTCAGTAACGACCATCTTAAGCAACTTACAAATGGTGCAGGACCAGATACAGGCCGATGTGAAGGAAACAATACTGGAGGAAATTCACAGCGCCAGAAAGCACCAATCGATCTCGATAGGGCTGGTCGTGGTGATATTCATCATTAGTCCCATATTAGTGCTGATGATACGTGTTGCCACCAGCACGATACAGAACTATTCGACAAAGCTGATGGCCCGTACGATGGAGCTGCGTATGGAAAAGGGCAAGTCTGACCGGCTGCTCTACCAGATGCTTCCACCGGCCGTAGTGAAGCAGCTAAAGCAACAGCGCCAAGTGCCGGCAGAAACGTTCGAATCGGTAACGATATTTTTCAGCGACATCGTTGGTTTCACCGACATCTCGGCCAGTAGCAGCGCGATGGAAGTGGTCATCATGTTAAACACACTGTACCGCTTGTTCGATTCGATCATTCTCAAGTACGACGTGTACAAGGTGGAGACGATAGGAGACGCGTACATGGTCGTATCGGGGTTGCCGCAGCGCAATGGGAATCGGCATGCTGGAGAAATAGGTATGATGTCGCTAGATTTGGTTTGTGGCATTTCAGGATTTACCATCCCACATATGAAGAACAGGACACTAGAAATACGCGTTGGCATCAACACGGGACCATGTGTGGCAGGTGTGGTCGGTACCACCATGCCAAGGTACTGTCTTTTTGGAGACACTATAAATACGGCTTCCCGCATGGAGTCGACTGGAGAGCGTAAGTAATATAACTGCATGTAAGCCTTACAACTCACTGACTCCGTTTTTTAACCCATAGCAATGAAAATTCATATCTCGGAAAGCACAAAAGAAGTCTTGGACAAGCTAGGAGGATTCAAAATCAAACTTCGTGGAACGGTGGACGTTAAGGGTAAAGGAACAATGCAGACATTCTGGTTGACGGGACACTCACTGTATGAGCATCTCACGCCAGATATGCTTATACCAATGTATAAGCAAAACGTAGTCACTGAACCTGATTTTCTTCAAATAATCTAAACATTCGAGGTAAATTGAGAAGCACTAAAAAGCAATCTAGAATCACGCAAAAATAATGAAAGTTTATGGAAAACATAGTTTTGTTGGTGTAGAGCTAGTCATCCAAAGATTTGTTACATGTTAGCTTTGTTTGCAGGAATCGGAACTAATGGGACTACATCTCTCAGAATAGCATTTAGTAAATGGTTTACATTCGATTAGGATTAAAAATAGTTTAACTTTAAAAGAAGCTTCTATTGTAGACAACATGAGAATAAATATGTAAAAACGTGTAGCAATGACTGATGGAAATATTTAAACTTTCAAATATTTTATCCACCATCGGTCCAGTAGAAATCGAGCATGCGTTAGGATTGAAAATTGGAATATTGATCAGCAATATTGATTTAAAATGTTCAAATAAAATGCAATAATTTCAAATGCAAAAACTAATACGCATTGTAAAAACAACAGGACAATGCAAATGAAATAAAAATGCACGTTTTAACTGGGATTTGGCATAGTTTTTACCGCCAGTTTAGTGAAGACAACAACCAATGGCAATTGAAACAAATTTTGGCTGCTGCAGATACTTTTTAATTTTAGTTTCTAAAACTCTTTGTCAACGGTTTTGTTATTAACAAAATAAGAAAGAACGTACTACGCAAGCCCTTAATATTTTCAATTAATAAAAAAAAATCGATGACTCGATGTTTTGGTATTGTAGCAATTTATTTTTATGACATGAAAAACGCCCAAACAAACCCAAACGTCACTTCGCATGCCCGAATTGACGCCATAGTGCATTTGTCAAACCGGCTATTCCAAAACATTTCGCACGTGTTTTGCTGAGTGTAGTTTTGTGACTAGAAGGTAATTGTTAACAGCAGTGAAATGAAAAAGAAAAGCCGAAAGCCTCAATATAAACAAAATCGCGCAAAGGTGGTTGCACCGGTTGAAGATGAGCCAGCTGCGATTAAGAATGCTCCTCACACGTTCGTTATACGACGCGGAGAACGATGCGCGTCGGTTGCACGATTGTCTCGCGATTTCCGTCGTATGATGGAACCCTTCACTGCGTCGAACCTACGTGAGCGACGCTTTAACAAGGTGAAAGATTTTGTGCATTTATCCGGATTTTTCCACGTTTCACACATGTGCGTGTTATCGTTGTCAGCGCAAACGCTGTCGCTAAAAATTATGCGTATGCCGAAGGGCCCAACGCTCACGTTCAAGGTGCACCAGTACACGCTGGCAAAGGATGTTATTAGCAACGCGCGTAAGCAATTTGTGGACGAAGAATGCTTCCAAACGCCACCGTTAGTCATTTTAAACAGCTTCGCCGGAGAAGGAAAACACATGAAGCTAATGGCGAGCACGTTTCAGAACATGTTTCCGCCAATTAATCTGTCCCAGATAAAGCTTTCAACGATGAAACGTTGCGTGTTGCTGTCATATAATCCGGTGAGCAAATTGATTGATCTACGGCATTATTCAATCTCAGCGGTGCCGGTAAATTTGAACCGAGGCGTCAAGAAACTTGTTACGCGCAACATACCCAACCTGGGACGATTCGAGGATATAGCTGATTTCGTGGAGAAGTAAATGTCGCCTGTACCATTTTCCCCGTGGGTAAAATTATTAATGAGTTCACGACCTTCCATTTTACAGAGGGCATCTGCTTTCCGAGTCGGAAGTGGACGATGAAGAGGCGCACGTAGTTCTAGCACAGAACCTGAAGTGTGGAAATTTGGCCGAAAATCAATCATCATTACGCCTTCACGAGATTGGTCCACGCATCACGATGCGGCTGATGAAGATAGAGGATGATCTTATGACGGGTGAGGTGCTCTACCACGACTACATCGAAAAAGATCCTATCGAAGTGGAAGCCATTCGAAAGAAGCGAGCTCAGCAGCGTAGGCTAAAGGAACAGCGTAAACGTAAGCAGGAAGAAAATTTGAAAAAGAAGGAAAAAGACAAGGAGCAACACCGTGCCAAGACGTCGAAACAGGCCAAGGCTGGTGAAATTACGGAGCAGGACAAACTGTTACTGAAGGACGCAGAGGAAGCGGTGGGCGATGTATCGGATGAAGACGATCGCGAATACTATCGCAAGGAGATCGGTGACAATCCGGATGAAGAGCTGTTCGAATCGGCCGGGAGTGGCAATCGTAAGCGACCTTTCATTCCAAAGGGATCGAACTATTCGCTTAAGCCGAAGAAGCCTCGTCTGGATAAACGAAAACAATACGAGGAAGATGATCGGATGGCAAGACAGGATAACAAACGCAGAAACAACGAAGGGAAAGAGATGAAGGGTAAGGGCAAATTCGGCAAAAAGGGCATGAAGGATGATTTTAAGGGGAAATCAAAGTATAACAACGGATCTAAGAAAACGAAAGGCGGACCGAAAAAGGCCAGTGGTAAAAAATCGTCCAAACGAAAGTAATTATCAATAAATCTTTATTACCTGCGTTCTCTTCAGGTAAAGTGCATTGTTTTTATTACAGTCTAGCCGCTGTAATTTCGTAAGTTACTTACCACACCTAAGCCATAGAGCAGTTTATTTTCTAGTACTGACCATCCCGATTTTTGTGCTTCCTCGATCGCAGGTAGTAATTGGCTGAGCTGCTCGTTCTCCACCACCACTCGACCATGAAGTTTGAGGAATAGACTCAGATAGCTTTGCGCCAGCTCGAACTCCTTCCGCTGTCCGAACATGTAGATAACCATGCGCAGGAAAGCGCCCATCACTGGGAGGCTTCCGCTGCCACTATTGAACGGAGTTAAATTTCGTATTTCATGGTCAATCATCGACGGACCGAGCTTCATTAGATAGTCGATCGCCTTATCGTACTCTTCCGTTATGACTGCTGCGTTCAGCAGCTTTCCGAAGGGAGTTAGGTGATCTACCTGTTTGATGTCGATAATGCGTGATTCTCCTTCACCAGCCTTACCACCCACCGTAGACGATTTACTACCCAGCTCAGCTTGCAAATCGAATTCAAAATCAAGACCGGCCACAGTCGGAAGGAAGAATGGTGCAGATTTCGGCTTTTTTAGAGCTTGCCGGGGTCGGTTACGTTTTTTAATAATGTCCAAATTCAACAAATTTTGCCACCGAGATATGGCCACCTTGGACATGGTAATCAATTCAGTTGATAGCTGGGGTGGTGAGTTGTACTCGAGATTAATTTCTTCGAGAGCATCTTCCAGCTCGTCAATTTCCATTTGCTTCTCGCTGACGAGCGGCAGCCCTGTACCATCCTGTGGCTCATCGCATAGCGCGGTAGGTAGATCCAGTAAAGGAGCCTCGGATTCTGGCTTCAAGCCACGCAGCGTAACGTTCATGAAGAGGCTCTTGTTAGCCCACAGATTTATACCACGGTAGTCAACGTGAGCTGTTGCAAGAAAGTCGCCTATCGGTGACATCGTGATCGAAGTGCACATGTGCGATACGCGGAAGTGGTCAATTAGATAGGACGAGGGTATATCCCAAACCTTTACGACACAATCCTGGGCTGTCGTAATTAGCCACCGACTGTCGGGTGAGAAACACGCGTCTATTACGGTACCCCGGTGGCCTTCGAAGCGCCGCACAAGTACGCGCGTATCCAAATCTACCAGTACTACAGTGAAATCATCCAGAGCGACACAAATGATGGCGCTTTCACGATGCGTACGAATCAACGTTATCGGTTCCGCTAAATCAATTGTATCGATGGGTGTTGTTACAACAGTCCCGTTTGGTTGTTTAAAGTTCCAAAACTTGAGTAGACCGTCTGCTGCGCCGGATACGATTAGTTGATTCAAATTGTCACTCGACAAGCCGCGGATGTAGTCCTGGTGGGCGCTCGGCGAACCATAGCTAGCACGATGAATGCCACTTTGAATGTTGAAGCGTTCCACATGTCCGCTCGAATAACCGATAGTGACAAAATTTCCACAGTGACTTAGGCACAGACAGGTGGCAATTATCGTGAAATCCTTTTTGAGCTGTTTGTTCTGAAAAGCTTCCGGAACCAGATGAAGATCACCCATGCGCCGTTTGTCGTATGACCATGTGGTCACCTGAACCAGTCCCTGATGAAGCGCAGCTATGCTATCCCACTCTTTATCACGCGTTGTTTCCGTCGTGAAGTGGCTAATCGGTGGCATGCGAAAAGGGTCTTGGGATTTTTCTGCAACGAAATAATGCATTAGAGTTACATACATATACTGCGTTCCACATTCGTTATTATGACAACAGGAGTATTTACTTACTCTTTTGCTTTTTAGAAGCCTTCCGATTATAGCTGGCTTTTCCCAAGCTGCAGTTAGATGTCTCAGATACGGTACTGAAAATCCTCATAGAAGAATCCTCACCCGATGATACTATATTTCTGCCAGACGCACCATGATAACGGATGCACGTTGGAGGTGCAGCATGTCCCTCACGAAAACGCAACAAACGGGCCCCGCCATCAGACAAATCAAAAATCCACATTTTCAGTGAATTGTCCGGGGAACTCGTAACTAACAACGGTTCGTTTGGTAGAAAATGAAGACCGGTGACGGAATCATCGTGCGCCATCAGTGTGGACAAGATTGTCTTTTCTTCCAAGTTCCAAAACACCACCTGCCCGTTCGAGCTGGCAGTGGCCATAATGGAGGTACCATCCGTCCGAAAGCTTATCGCAGTCACCGGTCCCCAATCCTGGTGCACTTCGATTACAACCTCTTCGTACTGGATATTCAGCAACACGATTTTTCCATTGTGTAGTCCAACGGCGATAACGTCAATAGCGGGAGCTTGCTGCAACTGCAACACTTTGCTGTCGAAGCCTGCAAACGTGTGTACTAATTTGCAGGATTTCAAGTTCCACAGCTGTAATCCACCCTGGGTGCTACCGAGCAGAATTTTATTCTTGTACGATGCTGGATGTACGATTGCTGATATTTCGAATTTGTCATTAGCAAACGGGATCTCGAGGTACAGTTCTTGGGTTGACACGATCCATATCTTCAGGAGGCTGCTCTCATCGACAGAAATGAGATGTTTGGCGAAGGGCAACAGCAGGCGTATAGGCTTCTCATGCCCACGATATACTTTCCGCAGTTCCACACTCGATCGCCATCCATAGATCAGATTGCCGGCGGCAACATAAGTTATGAACCCGTCCGCTGCTATAGCGGTGATGTCGGCAGGATGGATTCGGCCTGTTCGAATCAGTCGGAAACTACTGCTTCCATATACATGAAACGAACGGCCTACGCAAGTAATAACGATATTCTCACGTCTCTTATCAATGTAACGCACGTTGGGTGGTATATGGTTGCTCACATAGCCAAGGGCTCGGTTTGGTTGAAATAGATGGCTGCTGTTCATGTTTGTGGTGTAGAAATTTGTTTAAATGCAGCATTCACAAAATACACATGCCGCGGAACGCCAGCACGTGCACGAGAAACCAACACACCGCAACTGTCAGCTGTCAGTTTAATTTGCTCCAAACAAGTACAAAGTCACAATGGTCAGCTGGCTCGTCCAAATGGTATTATCTTAAAAAAATCCATACTACGTATAAATGCTGAATTTAGGATGTAAAACAGTTATTTTTAAAAGTTTTGTTCGATTTCATTTCACAATATTTAAGAACTCTTCATAAACTCATCTTGATTTTGAAGTTCAGCTGAATAAAAATTAGGAAACCTAAATTTCCCTGTTAATGTCACACATTTGACCTATAGGTCGAACTCGATGCAAGCAAACTCACAATCCGCGCGCCCTTTGTTGTTATTTCCCGGCATCAAACAAGCAGATCTCGCAGACGATATTTTTTCACATTTATTCTATAATTCTGAACTTCAGGTAAATTGCACCAAGTGCCATACAGCAATTGATTTACCGTGAGAGTAATTTGAACCTGTACTAATATTGTTTTCCATTTCTTCCTTGGTTGTAACAGATACCGGCAATGGATCCGGTCGGTTCGAAAGATTTGGCATTTCGTAAAATCTGCACAGAGCGCTTCATCTTGTCGATATGCTACAGCCTGCTGCAACAGTATTTGCTGGTGACGATCTTTCTATTGTTTATCAACTTCAGCATTCTGCATCCGATAAGCTGGATCATCGGAACAGTGCGCCTGCTTGTGTCTTTCTATCCGTGGATTGCTTCGGTTCCGTTGGCTGCCGCCGTGACGGTGCACGGGATAGTGCTGGCGAAATCGTGCCTGTTAGAATCACGGTACCATTCAACATATTTTCTTAAATTGTACCGTAACTTCATACAGCGGTCGGTACTTTTACTTACAAATGGTACCATTGGTTGCTTGACCGCTTGGTTGTATACACGATTCCTACGAGACGAGTATCGGTTACTGTTCCTGACCAGCGAGCAAGATGAAACTGTGGTTCTCAACGACCGTTTCGTGTATCTGCTAATGAGTGGAGTATTCGGTGGAAGTTATTACTTCGTTAAGGAGCATCCAAATCCGGGAGCAGCAGATTTTCCGATTATCCTTCTACCGAAAGTGGCTCAGTATGGGAACAATTTAAGCAGTGTGTTTACGAAATCGATGAAGAAATCAGTTATAGGCATGTTCATCTACATGAGCTTCTACTACACATTTTCGTATCTATTTAGACAAAAGTTAGCTTCTCTTCTCGGAGGGGTTAGACTTCAGGGTGACTCTACCCTGTACAGTTTCTGTAATGTCGTGATGGATATTCGCCTGTTACTCTACACCTGGCTGTTTTCTGCCCTGATTTTAAGCAACATACATCTGATGCACGTGTTGTTCCGCATTTTTCTAACCGAACCCCAACACTTCAGCCTAGAGACAAGCATTTTCCAAGCGAATGATGAACCTCTGCTCGCGGACGCATTGGCCTATAAGCAAATTCCAATTGTGCAGCAACTGGCAGCAGAGGATCTGTGCGCTATAGCCGAAGCACAGGACAACCTGAGACGGAAACAATTGTTCGCATTAACAGTGCCCGGAGGACATCCCAACAATTGGCGAAAGGTGTACGAAGTATGCATGAAGCTGATAGGAGATTTTACACAGGAGCTGGATCTCTCGATTGAAGGGATCGAACCGAAACCCGCACCACCAATGGTTTTAATGGGAGGAGTTCTGCGACCAACGGCATCAATGGACAAAGAACGCTTTATGAAGAAGCAGTATAACCAAAACTTCGGCATTCGTAGCTTATCGACGCCAACGTTGGCCGGCACAAACGGGAATTCCGAACATCATGCAAAATTTCACGGCAAGGCAGTGGAACATGTCATCTCATTAGCCATGATGTTGAAGCGTGTACCTGGCTACGATTTCCTGTTCGTTGAATCTAAATCGTCGAAAAGCTATTATTTGCTGTCGATTCAATCACAATTGATAGTAAAAGTGACGCAAAGTTTGGTAGCCATCGCCAGTCGCTCTCTTGCCGAAGACACTTACGGCGTCTTGCAAAACGATTTACCATGCATCGTCCATACGTTGCTGGAACTGAAAAAAGTAGTCGATAAAATCGGTTCCATCAATTTGGACGTAAAGAGAGTCGATCGTAACTATATCGCTCTGAAAGGCGCCGTAAAGAAAAGTCTGTACAGATTTACCACAGCTTTCGGGCCATACATTAAGCATCTTGTAATCGAACCAGACGATATAAAGGCGCTACAGGCTTTCGTAAACTTCCGTGAAGTTTAACTGAGTTCTGGTAGTGAACTATAGTTTTGTCAAATACATTCGACATCATGAAATGAATCATTTGTAAGGAAAACTAAATTGAATTCTAACAGCTAGTTATGAAGACTTTGGAAAAAAAATCTTTATGAACAGGTAGACCTCAGGACGAGATAAGGTATATAGCAATGTTAGATCAATGGTCACTTTTAAGTTCACCGTCGAAATATTGAATGATTCGAATAATCATGAAATAACATCGAAGTCCAGTTCTGGAAAAATGTAAACAAACAACTATACTTCAACTAGAATTTCATACATGAATGTCTGTTAACGGTTAAAAACATAATACGACAGTGAATAAGTTATGATAAAGGAAAATATGCGACAGGAAATCAGTATCGCTACAAATTCGATAAGAGCTGGAAATTTAGGAAATCGATTGGGAAAATAAATATTTTTCTTAATTCTAAAATTACCCCAACGGTGTATTTGTGATTCATAAACATTGCAAACGTATTCAATGAGATTGGAATCCGTTGGGTCGTCTAAAAATTTAAATTTGATTCGCTGCAGACATCCTTCACCGAAGGAAAACACTTTACTATCCTACCCCTGCTAAGTTTACAGTGCGTGTCAATCGTATATTGTATCTTCCTTTAGAATATCGAATCGTTCATGCCTTCGATATTTCCATTCCAGTCCTGACCTGATTATTATTGATTAAGAATACATAATTCCAATACAATGGATTTGCAATAAAATGTAAAATGATGCAATAAATGATTTGCAATGAATAAAAATACAATAAATGTTTGATAACAGTGTTACAGTGCATGACAATGCATACGTCAAGGAAGAAATGTCAGTGTTTGCCGTGCATTGGGTGACCTGGTCATTTCTAAACACAAAGATCGAAACGAGAGTGCCCAACACTACAAAATTTTGCGGGAGGAGAAAACGATACGTCGTACGCAAAAATCGGTAATATTCAGAGCAAATTAACGTTAAATTATTCCGTTGAACTGTATCGCGAACGTGTCGAAGTTCAAGTAAAACGACGCACAGTTGTGCTGCGTGTGTAGAAATTCGATCGGTGGATCGCATCGCCTGCAATTCTTCACATTTCGTTGTCTTGGGTGGCCTCTGCTTAAAGGGGCAGACATTTTGTTTTTTGATGACCGTATTCTTTCCGTCAGTGCTGTGATGATGTTCCCGAACAATTTCGTAAAAATTTCTCCCAACAAAAGCGAGTTACCATAAATTGTACTAGGCTGGATATTATTAAATCTGAACAAGGCTTGAAGGAATACTGGGGCATTTAGCGTAGCAACCGACGGGAGTAGTCATAGTTCATTATCATAGGTTTGATTCGATCTTTGTCCCCGCTGGAGGAGATTCATGGCGTCAAATGGGCAGTAAATGAGCCTATTATCAATGGCCGGACCACGTCAAGTTCCTTGGGTGTGCGTCGCAAGATAAAACTGTTCGAATGAATTTCCTCCTCGGAGACTTTGATTAGCTGCACAGAGTGAGGGCGAAAGTTTGCTGCTACCGGGCAGACAACTGCTACCACGTCCGCTACTAGTGCAGTTGCCACGGTAGATTTTTGCGACACGAGAAAAAAAATTGTACCATTACTCCGCGGAGTAATAGATGGGAGCAAAAAGGAGCGGAAGAAATTTCGTCTGCGTGGAACCAGTGACGAATCGAGATACATGTGAAAGAAGATAAAAATGTTGGACTCGTTAAAGCAAGCTTAAATGTGTAACCTGCTTTCTGTTTTAACTATTACTGAAATATTTATGCGTAGTAGTAGGGTGCAGTAGCATTGAAAAGGCCTCTTTTTAAACAAAGTTTTAATACACCATGCAAATTGGGTATTAAGATTCGTGTACGCCGTACGAGCATGAGATGAAATTGTATCGGTGCAATTATCTGAATGTGACAGTGTAGATGTGCGCTTACGTGTGACATGCAGACCGTGTTGAAAAGCGAGAGAAATATCCAAACTTCCTGGGCACTTTTGAGGAATCGCCGATGAACAAAAACAAAGTTCCTGGAGGAAGTGTTTGTTTGTGGGTGTGTAGCACAGGAATCGATCAGTTTCTGTGTAGTGGTGTGCATGTGCAAGGAGATGCAGCTCTTCCTATTCGATCGTGTCCGCAGGGCTTTGTTATTAATCTTTTTGTTCGTGTCTCTTCTTCCCGTTCTTCCTTCCTTTCGAGGTCAACTTTTTGTTGGATGGTTGGCCCGTTGATTTGGGAGTTTGTTGTTACCTTTCGCACGCTGTTAGACCTACACCTTTATTCTACGGATCTACAATTTTTATTCTAATGTTGATCAACTTACTCGTTGACAGGAAGAAGCAATTAAAGCAATAACGAGGCAGGCCGATAAACACGGCATACTAGAGCTCTGTAAGAAAGCAGTGCTTATAATAGAGATTATCCAAACACAGTGAAGACCGTCTATACCACACCAGCAGGATGGGCAATCGTGATGATGAATATGATTATTTATTCAAAGGTAAGATAATACATACTACTAAAACACATTCTACATTCGTATGCATAGATTCTA
The DNA here is from genome assembly GCF_943734845.2 of Anopheles funestus. Lineage (NCBI taxonomy): Eukaryota > Metazoa > Arthropoda > Insecta > Diptera > Culicidae > Anopheles > Anopheles funestus. The sequence continues at coordinate 54,992,469 of NC_064598.1, forward strand.
AGTCATATCATTGCATCAAACCTTATGCCTGAGGTTTGTTAGTCTAGAAAATAAATACTAACGATGAGAGCGAGAATTCCGCGCCTTTATATGCGCTCTGTGACCTTATTTTTCGTTGGTACACGCATTCCATCCAATGTTCAATAAAACTTCGCGCCTTTGGCATCTTGGTCTTCATGTTGAAGACAAAGGCGTACACTGTTTGCATCGATTTAAAGTGATAATCTAAAGTAAAACGCCAGAACGAATTCCGAGGCCAATGTGTGTCGATGTGTTTTCGTATTTACGCTCCTTATCAACGGATCTTATTGATGGGAAAACGTGTAAAATAGACATTAGACCAGGAGGAATGGACTAATTTGATCAAGGTCAATAGGGGCTCTGGCCTGTTTAATTTGGTTAATTCGGGTGAAATGAAAACGGAATGAATGAAAGCTCACAAATGCTAGATGGTTCTATATTGTATTGTGACGGTTTCTGTTTCGCTGTCGCTGCGAGTCATAAACGTGGATGAATCATGATGATTCACCCTCCTGCTGCCCGTGTGGTTCGATAACAGACCATACCATCAGTAATAACAGCAAGTGTAACCAGAGGAATTGTAAAGGGGCGTCTACGTGGAATGACGCAAAATGTAAAACAAAAAAAAAGTTCACACGCCCGAAATTGTGGCGAAATGTGACAGTGATGAAGCAATAAATGAGCGTAATTGTGGAAACTATTCTACAATGCATTGGGGTTATGTTTATTGCAATTTGATATATCATTTATTCTCTAAAATGCCTTTTACGATAAAAGATCCTGGTTCCCGGTTTAAAATTAATCTTGTTGAGGGTATTTTATTCATTACAATACGAATCAGCTGTTTATTTGCGAAAAGTTTTTTTTATTGTTTATACCTACCTACTTGTAATTAGTGTGAACATAGATGGTTGAGTGTGCTTTTAATGTAATTCGAATCAGTATTAGCCTTGTTATCAGAAGTTGCTGCTCATTAAACTTTGTTAGGTACTGAAGTCCTTTTTTGCTTAAATTGCTCTTTTAAATATGCCTTTTTAAAAAAATGAAATAAGTACCTACATTGATTTAATAAAATTACTTACGGCAGTTAGGGTAATAGGTATATTTATTTTGTTCATGAAATTGTTAAATCTTCATTTGATACTTAATGGTAAATATGTTATTTTCTCTTCGTAGTTGTGCTGATCGGAGACTCGGGTGTCGGAAAAAGTAACCTGTTATCGAGATTTACTAGGAATGAGTTTAATCTTGAATCTAAATCTACCATAGGTGTGGAATTCGCTACCAGAAGTATAGAGGTAACGTTGATATGGACGTAATTCTTTTAAGAAGTGCTAGTACAATACATTACTATAATTTTCATAGGTTGATGGTAAAACTATTAAGGCCCAGATATGGGATACTGCTGGACAGGAGCGCTATCGTGCGATAACTTCAGCGTACTATCGCGGTGCAGTAGGTGCTTTGCTCGTGTACGACATTGCGAAGCATTTGACCTACGAGAACGTTGAACGGTGGCTGCGGGAGCTACGCGATCATGCTGACCAGAATATCGTCATCATGCTCGTCGGGAATAAGAGTGATTTACGGCATCTTCGTGCCGTACCCACGGATGAGGCGAAGGGCTTCGCAGAGCGCAACGGACTCAGCTTCATTGAAACGTCGGCATTGGACTCGACCAATGTTGAAACAGCATTCCAAAATATACTCACAGGTAAAGTACCCGTCCATTGCGGATAAGCGCAGCATTTTTCTTTCGCTGATACAGGGTAATTGATAATTTTTTTCGTAATTGTTCGACTTATTCGAAACAGAGATTTACCGAATTGTATCGCAAAAGCAAATTCGGGATCCGCCAGAAGGCAGTGTGATTAGACCGAACTTGGAGAACATCGACGTGAAGCCGACCAATCCGACGACTGATTCCGTGCGAAAACAATGCTGCCAGTGACCGCCGCAAGCAGAAGAGACGTCCGTTCATGATGCTGTGTATTCAGTAATAACATCATCCAGCACTACTATTAATACTACAACTACAGATAGTACTGCAAGCACTACTACTGCTACCGCCAACACGGTTACTGCATCTAATATTACAGAAAAAGCTAAAATTAAATACAATATTGCTCCAAATGAAACTATTACTACTACCACAACTACTACTACTATTACCACCACCACAACCACCGCCACTACAACGAGGGCAACAATGGTCGGCACCATTCGCAATGACGCAATTTCGAAAGATGATCGCTTCATGATTGACATTACCAGCAGTCGGGAAAAGGAGCCATCCATAGTTGATGGTAACAATAACGCTGGTGGAATGCTACTAATGTGAAGCATTTGTTTGGAAGTCAAAATGGCAAGTTTCCTGAAGCATTCCCCTTTCTTTTTGGCTATATCAACCAGTGCAAAATGAAAGTGTGTTACACAATAGAGCATTTTTATAGAGATGAAATTTTGCAGCAATAAGGAAAAACAGAATATGGTTTTTGTGCGTTTGCTTTATTCTACTTATTCTATTTGTTTATTTTTCTTTAAAAACAACATTACGTTTAACTTTCTTCAACAGGGAGTTTCTGTTTTAAAGGAAACAACCTCTAGTGCTTTTTATTCCATAGATGCGACGATATGAATTGTAGAGCTATGCCAAAACACGGTGGACAATTTATTTACTGTTACACTCCGAGGGTGTTTTACACATTTCAGATAGCATGAATGGTGACAAACTCCACTTGCGTACATTAGGGCGGTGTTGTAATAAGAACAAAAAGAGAATATGCTAGTGATGATTTTTAATATCTCTCTTTTGCAACAACAAAGGAGAGAGGGAATATGGAAATGAACAACAAATAACAATAGAGAAATGTTTTCCTAAAATATTGATCAATTGTATGAAATCATGTATATCATGTATAAGGGAATCAAATACATGTTTCAATAGAATACCGGGAAATATATAACATTATATAATAACTCTAGTGATGAGTGTCAGTCCCTTCGTGCCCGAGAGGTGATTCAACTGTGGTTGGAACCGTTTGAAAAGGATATCATTTCACAGCTGCCCCCATTCAGCAGCCGAATCTGGCAAATTTCTACTCCGAAATTGGAGAGGTAGGAATAGTACTTTATTCAGCAATAGCGAACGACGTTTCAGAGTATTGTTTCGAAGCATCGTTTTTTTTTTGTCTCTCAACGACCTTACTGATAGGTGGTTTGTTACTGATGTTATAAACATCGGACGCAACTCGCAGCTTCGTAAACGGTTTATCGTCGTACAACGTACATTTCTACGCTTTTCATGTGCACCAACGGTCAAAAAATCGATACTGAAAATTCAGTCCAGAATAATTTGGCGGTAAAAATGTGCGGAAAATAGTTGATGGCAAAATGAGGAAGCTTTGTTGTGTGATGGCTTAAAAAATCAAAACAAATAAGTAAAAGATGTGTTTTAATGTAAGGGAAATATCACTAGATAATGTTTTGTTTTCATTCAAAGTTCAAAATAAAGAGGATGGAATAACGGATGAAAGTGCAGAAAGCATGATCATGTTGATATTGTTTAATGGTGCAATTTTTTTCCAATTCCGCTCTACAGTACCTTTGCTGATTGGTGTCCAGCGCGTTTGATGAATTTGTAACGCGTGTTGAGTACCTATTGGTAAGTAATGCAAAAACATTAGAACTAATATTGTCAAAAAGCGTTGTTATACTGGCAGATTTTTTTATATGTTGATATTCCATAAATACGTACGACAAAAGCAAAACTTCACAAGCTAATTAAAGTAAATGTATGTTGCTCCGGCGAGTGCACTCTATACCAAGTTGCGAAACCATGAAAAGAAATAGAAATGAAATAGGTTGCAGAGATAGTGCAAGGGTAATAAGCACGTGTGATTTTGAAGCTTCAACGCACCTTTTTGTACATGTCTGCATAGGAAGGAATATAACATTGCATCTATAATCCGACAAGTTTGAACAATATGGAATAAGCGGAATTATTGTTATGCACTACGAAAGGAGATCAATATGATACGACTAGCAACGAACACAATCTTTGCACAGGGGCAATGGATGATAGGAAATAAAAGGTATAAGTAGATATAACAAGTGGTTGGTCTGAATAATGAAGAAAAAGGACAAGCCGAGATTGCACCGATAAGTGATTTTTTTTTGTTAGGATTTGAGCAATCGATATGCTAAAGAAATCAATTATATAAGGCGAAGGAGGGAATCGTTGTAGAAATAGTGCATAAAATAATCGTACGCAAAGAACAGTAATATGATATACTTTTCTTATGTCTAATTCCAATTGTGTTTGAAATGATGATTAAATAAGCTATGCCTATACTCGTCACCAGATGTTGGTTTGTCGCTTTTGTTATAATTTTCGCATTCTAAATAAATATGATTGTGTAAAGCCCTCATGTAACATGCAATAATAACAGCATTCGTAGAATCTAATATCAATAAGTTGGCTAAAAAAATAAATATTAAACTATGTTTTCAAACTCACACAGTGTTCGCTTCGCATCGTTTTGTCCGTACGCACAGTGTTGCCATCTGACACGATAAAGCATAACGCCCGTTATGAGACGAAGCTGTGTGCGTGACAACAAAATGATTTTCTCCACGGCGGCGCTAGTATCGCAGGGGAGAAAAATGTTGATGGCTTGCTGACGAAGAAATGTTTGCCGTGGGTGTTGTGTGCTTAAGAAAAACTAAAAATTGTCTTGTAATATTCAAAGAGAACGCGAAAGTTAAAGTAAAAACGGTTCTATAAGTGGCGTAGTGCAATTGGGGTGTGTTTTTTGTTAGTAGAATATCGCGTATGGTTCAAAATAATACGTACATTGTCTGGTACACTGCACGGAGGCGCCAATTGGCCTAATTAAGGTGTACCCGCAGGAAAGTGTTCCACAATCTATAAAAGTGTTCAGTTTTTGGCGGAAATACTTAAAAGTGTGTGAAATACGTTTGGAATGTGGTGTAATGCCGACGGTATTGTGGCAAAAGAAGTAATTAATAGGAGGCGTCATCGCCGCTAAAGAAAGTTGCTGGATGCTTCTGAAAGCTGCGGTTTTTTGTGCGATACAGCAACAGACAGTAGTGTGCGTGTAGTGTTTGATGTGTAACGGCTTCGTGTCGTTTATGAAAGCGGTAGTGGTGTGCGTGAAGAAAAATCCCCGTCTGGAGAGGTCCCGTTGTGTATGCGCACGACATTGCTAAATGTCATTTTATTGTTGAAGGAAAAACGAAAACAACCTCCTGCAGTCGATAGTGGATAGTGGTGTGTTTGGTTGCTGGCGTAGCAGTTTGTTTACTTACCTTCTTGAAGGTGTTTCCCGCCCGAAAGGACTGATGTGGTCGGCGTATTTGAAAACTCATTTTATTTCACATAATCCGTTGTTAAGCTGTGGACGATTTCGAACGGTGGTGATCGCACATTATTTAACCTAAAGGTACATCGTTAGTGGCGGTACTGCGGTCATCAAATCAGCATCATGTTTTACGCACACATCGTGCTGGCCAAGAAGGGCCCTTTGGCCCGGATTTGGTTGGCGGCGCATTGGGACAAGAAGATCACTAAGGCGCACGTATTCGAAACCAACATTGAGCAGAGCGTGGACGGCATCATGCAGCCGAAAGTGAAGTTGGCTCTGCGTACTTCCGGCCATTTGCTGCTGGGAGTTGTGCGCATCTACGCCCGGAAAGCCAAATATCTGCTGGCCGATTGTAATGAGGCGTTCGTTAAGATTAAGGTTGGTAAACTAAGGTCATGGAAGCCGGAAAAACATGCTGCACAATACTAACGATACACATTTCTTCTAGATGGCTTTCCGTCCTGGAATGGTGGATCTGCCGGAAGAGCATCGGGAAGCAGCAGTGAACGCAATCACGCTGCCGGAAGTGTTTCATGATTTCGACACACCTTTGCCGGAGTTGAATGACGTCGACATTGAAGCACATTTTTCTATAAATCAATCCCGCGCAGATGAAATTACGATGCGCGAGGATTATGGCACACTCCCTCTAAACTTACATGATGATGGTTTTGGCGATATGGGCTTTGATGATACACCGGACATGGTTCGTGATCGTATGGACGATCAGATAGAGGTAAGTCATCATCAACTTAACTTGAACGTGTTATATAGTTTACGGTCATAGCAAAGCATAAAACGGCATAAATACGAGTCTTATCTTTTCTAACTTGTCTTGTGTATTCAGTTTTGTTCCCTAAATCTATGACGTTTATTATAGTATTTCAATCGCTGCTAGCTTGTAGATTGCCTTCTTTCTTTGAAAATGTTCCAGGGATATACGTATGTATGTAATGTCGATTGCAATGATATATTCGCCATCAAAATTATTCAATTTTGTTCCCAAACGCCATACGGAATGGTTAACATTTTTTAATACATTCTCAATTTTCCCGATGATGATGGAGGATGATGAAGAGTAAGCTTATTTAACAATAGCCTCGCTTTTCTCGAGGGTTTGGCTTCATATTTAGACGCTAAAGAAATGAACGAAAATATGCTAAATGTGTCTTGTGGTGGTTGCAAAGTTTGTAAATTGTTCGTGGGTTGATGAACGGCGTGATAACTGTTAACATAAACAAGAGCTAAGCTAGTATATTTCTACACATTTATTTTAATTTGCTGCGTTGAATCTTAATTTCTCGGGTGCATTTTGGCTTATAGTATTATTTTCCTTTTCTTGAATTTTGGGTCATCTACCCCAACGAATGATCACTTGATCCATGAATATCGATCATATCGATCAAATGTGTGGTACTATAATATCTGATCATCACCTTCTACGGCTTGTGCAAGCACAATGCGACCCACACAAACGCATTTTTTCGTGTTTTCTTTGCTATTCCGGTGGCATGCTTACCAGACGCCCGAACCGACCGGTGCACACCAGGATGAGCAACAAGATCGACAAAGGCACAGGCAGTGCATTGGCCCGGAATCAACCGAGACGGTCGATGCCGGGCAACATGAAATGCATACATGCCCGCCCGAGTCTCCTTCGCATGCTTCTCAGATTGGTGCTGGTGGTTGTGGCGGTTCTCCCACTGCCTGCCAAAATGGTACCGAGGGTCGCTGGAACGATTATCTAGTAAGTAAATCGTAACTTGTTCGAAGCTGATGTAACGTTGAATTATCCTAAAAGATGATCCAAAGATACGCGATTCATAAATTAATTAATCGTCGCAAAATGTATTTGGCCACCATTAAACCGATTTATCAAGATTACTGTTCGTTTGAAAGTTATAGTTTAAGGAATAGTCGCTATCATGGTTTTACTTGTGTTTGCACAGCTTTGGTCGTGGGTCAGATCTCTTGTTTAAGTGAATAAATAGTTTTGCTACTTTGGATTAGCTAATGATTTTATTTGGAGATTTAATTTAAGGTAATGGACTTTTATTTATGAATTGGTGGTTGGATTTTATGTTTTAATTTTCCTAATTATGATGTTTTTTTAAATTAGATTCAAATTATACGTTCTTAATTGCTTATAAGACATGACGCGTTTTCGAATCTATTGATGGTTTGTTTGCACGTTACGAACTATCCTGAAAAAGGTCGGATATTGCTAACGCTTATTTGATATGAGTAGAACTATGTCCTGATAATTATGCTATGAATTAGGGAACGATTTTGTTTGGTAAAACCTATGTCATCTTTTATACCAGTTAAGATTTATTGCTAAGCCTTACAATGTAGATTTATTATTAAAACGATGTATGGTGCACTGCTATGTTTCCATGTTTAACATTGTTTTTATGAAGGGCGGAGTATGTATATATCCGTAAAAAAATGCGAAACAAACTAATGAAAATGATATACTTATATTTTTCTAGGACGATCTGTTCACCGATACCGTAACGCGCCCACCAGATTTAGAACAGGACAAGGAACCGTTGCCTGGAACATCTCGATCTCTCTTAGATTCCATCGATCCCCATCATCCGCACGGAGACGATGACAACTTTGGCGATGAGGATTTTGGTGGCCGTACGTTTAGCTAAATAGCTAGCTTTGGGTTAGAAAATATGTTACTAAATATATATATTCTTATTTATTTGCAGAACCCGCAGCAGGTTTGTTTGAAGGCGATATATTTGCAGATGCACCGCTGGCCCCAGAACCGGAACTTCCTACCGCCGTTACTCAGCGTCGAGATGATTCGGATGATGACGATGACGATCACTTCGACATGGGCGGTGCACCGTCCCCAGCACCAAGTTCAGACAATTCTCGGCCTCCTTCACCCATAACGAACAACGCATTGTTAGATGGTGAACCACAGCCCGGTACGAGTAAGGATACGGGTGGTGCACAGGGTCCACAATTGCATCCAGAAACCGGCCTTCCTATTGTCCATAATCCTGAAGATGGCGATGAAGGTAATGACTGTAATGATGGGCATCCGGATCAAGCAACGCTACTAAATAACGAGGAAGAAAGCTTTGCTCTAGCGCCAGTCGATGCGACCGCCCTGAAAGGAACAACAAAATCGAAGCGGAAACGAAAGTTGATTGTCGATGAAGTGAAGAACATATCGGGAGAAGAGATGAAGAGCCAGCTCGCCAACACGTCCGACATTGTAACGACACTGGATTTGGCACCGCCTACGAAGCGACTTATGTATTGGAAAGAAACCGGTGGTGTCGAAAAGCTCTTTACTCTTCCCTCGCGTGACATTCCTGCGCGATGTCTATTTAAAAATTATCAGCGCCACCTAACTTCGCGATCGATTGGTATTGAAGACTTTGCAGTACTGGCTCCGTTGGACGTTCTTGGGGTAGAATTACTGGTGGAACGTGCAGAATCACCAGTCCCGGTTGTACCATCAAAGCGCGGCCGAAAGCGGAAACAACAGCCAGAAGCGGCATCAACGCAAAGCTATTTGGAACAATCGGCGAGTGATCAAATGCGAAATGTTGCTGGTGAGATGGCTCCTCCGACTCCGGCTTCAATAGAAATGCGTGAGGATGGATTGGCGGCGGATGCAACACAGTCATCCTCGTTCATGCCACCACCTGCGACCCCGGGGCTGAGTCAGTTGGGCAGTCCAAACCATCAGAGTCATCTAATGCCGCCTACCCCCGGTTTACCAACCATTCCGATGACTCCGGGACAGCTTGATCACGGTGGTTTGACACCAGCAGGTCTGGGTCATGGTGGGGAGCTGACGCCGGTGGGGCTTTCTCACGGGGGACTTACGCCGAGCGATTTGCATCACGGTGGTCTTACACCGGCCGGATTACACCATGGTGATCTTGGCGGTGGCATGACTCCACACGGGTTAGATCACGGCGGTATGACACCTCACCATGCATCGCTGGAAAACATTGACCAAATTCCAAACCTGCCCGCCGACCAAGTTTCCTCGATCCTCAATGAACCGGGAATGGAAGGATTCTCCAACATGGGATTCGATGGGAACACGTCGGAAGAAATAGCGAACGATTGGAATGGGGACTATGAGTTCCCACCCTCCGTCGGTGCAGTAAGTAGAGATATTTTAGAACGTGGAACAGCATTCGTGCAACGAACCTTCTAACCTAATTGATTTTTTTCCTCCTTTCTTTTCTGCTAGACGCATCCTAACGAGGAGCAGCAAGTAGACGAAACGATCGAGCAGTTTGAGGAGCGTGTACTGAACAAACGAGCGGCACAAATGTTCCTCTCGGTGAAGTCTCGATTATTGAAAGCCGATCAAATGATGCTGTCCGAAATGACGCATCGAAACAATAAAAAACAGGTAAGTTGAAAAGAGGATTTACCCAGTTATCTGACCAGTATAGCTAATCACTACTGATGAATTGTTTGTTGCAGGCTGCTCAAAAGTTCTACTCACTTCTGGTGCTGAAAAAGTTCAAGGCATTGGAAATCTCACAGAAACAGCCGTACGACGACATCATCGTCACGAGGGGCCCGATGTTCGATAATCCGAAGCTGTAAGCTGTAAGGGTTGCAGAATCTCGGCTTTGTTGCTCCGGGAGTGACATAATTGTAAAGCAAATTTTATACAGTGTAGTGTGCAAATGATAGGGACGAATGAGTCCAACGCCAGGGCAACAAAGTACAGTGTACCTAGGATCGCATTTACATCCTTGTTGATAAAAGTCAACCTGCAATTGGCACATAGCATTGAAGGTAATAGTGTATAATGGGAAAGGTGTAGATCAGCAGCAAGTGGCTGTATCGTTAAATGTATCCTATCTCAATCCAGGATGTTTAGTTAGTTTCTTAGGACCTTGTGCTTCCTTAGCCCTGCTGGCGGACACATTCATTATCCTTTAAGAAGTAGAATACTATTGTTGAATTTATTTTATTTCGTAGATTGTACGCTCTAGGTTAAGTGCAAAGTTTTTTTTTGTCAGTTTTAACCCCGTATTGAAAGGCGTCAAGAAGGGAAGGAATGTGACCTGAGTTGAGATTGTGAACAACGGGAGGAGTTTCTGCAGGATTCCTTTGTTGTATTGTCGCAAAATTGTCGTAGTAAATTTTATTTTATAGTAACTTTTAATGAAACAAATTGTGTGTGTAATGAATTGTGACAGATGGAGACGAACAACGAGGATGAATGTATTTAATTGCAGGGAGAGCTACAAAATTCTTATTCATTTTGTATAGTATCCGTTCTTGTTCATCATTCTGATCTCATGGTTATAAATGGTGAATTGGAGAATTTCACTATCGATTTGGTAAAATCATACAACACACATTTCATCCTAGCGCATTGTTCATTTGCCTACAAAAATGTTGGTATTCAACTAATTGATTCGTAATGTTCGTCTGTAAACACACACACATGTAAACGTAACGATTGATTTCTGTTTTTGTGTAACTAATCTGTTTTTATGCATATAAATTTCGGGGGTATAGTTCGGTTTGTGCCGGTCGCATCCTTTACTTATACCGTAATAATGGGATGCCTTCAGCGGGAACAGAACTATTCCAGCTTATGTACTGTGTAAAACATTGTATAGAGGTTTTGATAAATTGGTTCATCAACTATGCTGAACACACCTGCTGATCAATAATAATTAGAAAAGATTGTATAAATGCCCAGTATATGACGTACCACGTATAATTGAAGTAGCGAGCAGGGAGCATGTGAAACAAATAAAACCAAACGTTAGAACCGTGAACAAGGCGCGGGTAGATTGCTAAGAATGCGGTGTAACATTCTAGAAGCTACACAACAAACAGAACAAACTGATTCGTCGGACAAAAGAAAATAAGAAAAAAATGACAAATAAAGGACACCTGATATGAAACATAAATGTGTGAATTTGTTCGCAAGACAAGAGAAAAGTAAAACTTTGTGGTAATACTAAAGAACTATTATATTTATCATTTGTTGTGCAGGTTTGAGAGATACAGAGAAACCGTATCAAATTCAACATTACTTACATATTAGTAAGAGTATGGCGAACAGTTTTACGTGCTCGGACACTAACCACGTCATTACTACTAGTCACTAGCCGGATCGCAAGCACACGTGGCTGTGTCAATTGTGTGGGAGAAAATTTGATGGTAACGATTGTGCACAGTTTCAAACACGTTCGTTGCGAAGTTTTGGATGGGAGAAGCATCATCAAATGATTCGACGCCTGACACACCTGGCCCGTGGGATTTGATGGTGCAGTTAGGCTGTTTCAACGGGTTTAGCGCGATAATGTAATAACTGCAATACCTATTGTCTACGCTTGATCGCTGCACATTGGCCGTACGTTCGGTCGCTTGCTGGGGCGCGCACATGATCGTGACGAGATCGGGCGGCATAGGTGGCAAGGTCTAGGTAGTAGGCTTAAATTATGTGATAACAAAACCAGCTGGGATAGGAGCAAGCTAAAACAAACGATGGGCGCAAACTCCTCGTGTGTTTCCGTACACAACGGCACGCATACACGTTTGCCTATACTGTTAGGCCAGAAACAGTGAAGCCACATGTTGCCAGCAAACAATTCTAGGGTATGAAGAGAGGCGTCTACTAAGCGCTACCGTTTGTGTATCAGACTGGTGGGGTTTAGCGAGCGCGTATGTTAGTGATCGTCGACCTGGGAAGGGGTTAGCTAGTGTTTATGCTCCAGCGGGGGGTAGTGTTCTGGTGACGTACGATGACAATAATGGTCACGACAACGGTGATGATACTCGGGTCGCAACTCAAACCTTCCCGTGCTGCATTCGTTACTGGTGTGCGGAAGTGTGCGAGTATTGTTGTTTTTTTTTATCATACACCGTAGCGGGTCAGTTTTTCCAATTGATAAATTCTCTAATGCGACAATCTGCTTCGATGGTGAAGGCATGAATTTAGTCGTATTATGACAGTGGCTTCGTGCGGTAGTGATAAGTGATCGCGTTAAGCTCGTATGCAAACAGGCACAAAACGATCGTAGTAAAAGGTGTTCGGGTGTACTAGCATCTACAAGGGAAAGTTTAAAAAGGACGAGCATGATCGACCCTGATTGTAAATCGTGAAAAGTTATTCTTCGTTGCACTTCGATAGTAGTTCCGCAAGGCGTACTATTGTCGTGTATTAAAGGCTACAAAGTGTCGTGATCGTACAATACCACACAGGAGGAATCGTTGGCTTCTTTTCCAGACTTATTGGTTCCATTCTTTCTTAGCGTTGCTGCTGAAGGAAGCTTAAGAAGCAACAGTGAAGCGTAGTAAGTAAAGTGCCAATTGGTGGCGTGCTGCATCGGTCTACTCGATTAGGGTAATTCAATTTTGCTCTAAAGTGGGGTAGTTCGCTTGTGGTCGCGAAATATGTGTGATCCGTTGTGTTGTTAGCTTTATTAGATCGGTCGAAGTAATATGCATAACAGAGGAAGTCAAAATATAGCACCATCGCCTGATCGATCTATCGATGATCGATCATCACTCCCTTCCGTGATGTGAAATGTGAATAAATGACTGACGATTGCCACATTCATCCAGTTCGTGTCCATCCACCGGAAGTGACCATCCATTTCTGAACGACATGGCTGGCAGGAAACAGAGCAAAACGAAGAACTGCTATGGCACGTGATGCTTTGATTGATATAATAGCTTGGAAATGAATGCGAAAAAAAGACAATCCCAAATTAGCTCTATTTGAATATTTCGACAATTGGCTTGCCAAAGGAAACCAAACCACTTGTACCGCCTCCAAATCTTGTTTCGCTAGGCGTTGCGCGGTTTGTTGTGAAGTGCAAGAAAAACGACGACAAATTGAGATGATTACAAATCGTTTGTTTTGGTAATAATGTGCAATTGAATTTATGTCATGCCATGACCAAGTTTTTGCTGGAGATATATTTTTGGATACGTGAAATAAGTTCTATTGTGCTCTGATTTGCTTCAGGTTCGTGATATGTGAAGGTACTCATTCGTGTGGTTTTTGCATACTTTTTGCCTTTTTGCAAAATCACCAACAATGTACAAAGCTGCTATTAAATGTGTATTACACAATGTACACAATGTGTCCGTTTTGCCATTGTTTTCTTAAATGTTGGTTTATTTATTTAATAACATTTACAGCACGATACCAATTTTAATGCCAACGTGTCATACTTTGTACAACTTTGTCTTTCATTTCCACACGTATTGTATGATAAATGGAGGAAAACTCGACATGTGTAGCGCTTAATGTTGACGTTAACTATTGACACACATGTTACTCTTTGCTAATATGCATCCAACCATCAATTACGTCTATTGCTAAATAACAGCTCTTTTATGATCGAAATGGCGCCTTTTCCACATGTCACTAAGCAATAAATAATAATTATCTATTTAAAAAATATTACCTATGCATGTAGCAGTAAACAAAATATTTGTTTTATTTAACGATGTAAAAGCTGTAATGAGTTAGAATGTAACTCATTTTTGGCGAAGATCACTTCTACCGAACGGGCCGAAGCATTTTATGGGGTGATTGTGTTTTTTTACTAAATGACAATCCAATCCATTCGTTATCAGCAGGCGGAAACGTAGGAAGCATCGGTGGTTCAGTGGTAGAATGCTCGCCTGCCACGCGGGCGGCCCGGGTTCGATTCCCGGCCGATGCACAGAGAAATTGTTTTTTTTTAAATTGCTTTTTTTATATTGCAGTGTTGTGTTATAAATAATAGTTTAAAATGGGTGGGTGTTTGTGTATAAATTATGCTTTATCTTAATTATTATTATCGTAGTGATTTCAACATTATTTTTGAGTTCTTAGCTTTATTTACTAGTCTACGATTTTCTTAAGTTTTTATTTACATGAATTTTCCATAACCTATGTAGTTTTTGTGAGAAATATTTATGAGCTGCCAAGATTGAAATAATCACATATTCTGCGAGGATTGACTGGCTTGGCTAATTTCACTACAATAAAATGATTATTACTTTAAATGAAACAAAGGAAAATAATATCATGAAAAAATCGAAACAGTTCATTCCGAAAACCATTCCAAAGTGTTTTATGTGCATTTAAATAATCTTATTATGCATTAGTATTAAACAATCTTTCGAGTGATGCATATTAAATTCATCGTAGCCAAATCTTAATAAAATTACTGTGACAACGAATTTGTTTCCTTGTTCATATGTTACAAATGTATTGCATTTTCAAAATTTTTTGTTTACTGTGCTTAGTCTGTACCATATAAAAAAAAATTCTTATAAACCAACCTAAATCCTTTCGTCCTTCAAAACAAACCACATGCAACGACACCTTTAGTGAAGTAATTAATGTTTACTAATGTACGACACCTTTAGTTTAAGTGAAGTTAATGAATGAAGTTGTTGTTAGTTAGTAAAATAGGAAGAATTATTATCTATACTATATAATTGTTCCATCTTTTTTTGTGCATATTTACTAGCAAAACAGAGGTAAATTTTGTTTTGCACGTTGTGCAAAAATATGCTTTGATAATGGAACAAAACATGTCGTGGGAAACTAAAATGTCACCGGTTAAAGTACAACTGAGCAGATAAAAAAACATCTAACACTAATAGTAGCCACCGTTGGGTGGCAAGCTAAGTTGGTAGCAGGTGATGATTGCGATTTATCAGTCGAGAAGCTTGCCCCGGCCACGGTAGAAAACGTGACTAAAATTGCATTCTTCTGTGTGTGGTTCGATCTATATCTGGGCAATGTTTCACAGTGAAGGACAATGCAGGAAGGAGATGATCGCTGTATGTACATAAACGAGCCACCGGAGGAGGGTGGCTGAAGGTGTAATAATTGTGCACAACATTGTGCGATCACTGATGAAGCGCGACGAATTTTCTGTGTCAAGTTCTGCTCGGCTGAATGTCAAGTGAGATTTTCTATTCTTGATCGGGTCAACCTTCATATTTACCTGCGGGTTTGGCTGATGCTTTTTTTGTTACGGAGGAAATCGAAAGCATGTTAATGTAGGCACACTTTTATTTGCAGGGATTTCGAGACAAAATGAGGGACCTGCAGCCCCAGAATGGCATCGAGAAAGGTGCGGAGAAACACGATGAGCTGAAAGCGAAAGAAAAGAAAAGTCCATCCTCATTGCGGGAAAAGTATCTTTACTTCAAACGCAACATAACCGTCGAACCGATGCTGGCTTGCTACATAATGCCCAGCGTGTTGGCCGGACTAGCCACCCAGAATCTCAACCTGGAAAAAGCTTGTCGAGTGAATTTAGCCTACGGAGATGAGATCTGCGATGCCCTCACTCGACGCGATACAGCAAATTACACGCAGTAAGTACTGCAGACTAGGATCATAAGTCCAACATTCCTGCGATCATAACCACGCGTTATTTATCGACCACAGCGAGGAGGAGATGGTTCAGCACCTGGTGGCAAGAATGGCTGGCTGGAAGACGGTACTGCAGAGTGCGTTGCCATGCCTGTTGATACTGTTTTGGGGTTCATGGAGCGATCGTCATGGTCGGCGGAAGCCCTGCATGTTGATACCGATCATTGGCGAATTTATGACCGCGATCGGGCTGATTCTGTGCACGTACTTCGAATCGGTTCCGATGGAAGTGGCCGGCATAACGGAAGCTCTGTTTCCTGCACTAACGGGAGGTTGGTTCACGATGTTCATGGGCGTCTTCAGCTACATTGCTGACGTGACCACGACCGAGGAACGAACGTTGCGCATCGGGATAGTGAACCTGTGTTTTTCCTTGGGCGTCCCCATTGGAATGGCCTTCAGTGGAATCCTTTTAAAGTGAGTTAACGGCAAGGCCCACACTATGGTAGCACGAAGACATTCTGGACACCTGTTCACAATTCTCCTTCACAGACAAATCGGATTCTACGGAGTGTTTTCTATATCGGCCTCACTCTACCTGGTAGCATTCTTTTATGGTGCGTTCGTGGTGAAGGAGGTGGACATAATCAACGAAAAGCAACGACTCCGTGCGAAGGAAAAGGGACTGCTGGCCGACTTCTTTGATCGCGAGCACGTGATGGAGACGTTCCGGGTGGCGTTTAAAATTGGTGAACGGCAGCGTCGTCTGCGTGTGATCATGCTGATGATAGTGGTGATGGTCGTGATTGGTCCCCTGCACGGTAAGTACCGAACGAAATTCCATACTGGCCGTGATCACGGAAGCAAGAAATTAGCCTTGATTAGGCAACAGGCAGCTTGGAGAGAATAAACCGGGCCTCCTAAGCTGGAACTTTGAGAGAGTTCAAGGTCTGACGAGTGGATAATGCTTTGCCGTGGTCTATGCATACTAAACGGTAGACTGTCAACTAACGCCACTTCGCTTTTGCAGGAGAGATGGCGGTAATTTATCTATTCACACGCTACCGGTTTAACTGGAGTGAGGTAGAGTTTAGTTTCTTCTCCACGTACGGCATGCTGACCGGGTTGATTGGGACGATCTTCTCCGTTGGTGTTTTTTCACATTTGCTCAAAATAGACGACGCATTGATTGGCGTTATGTCATGCATGTCGAAGATACTGTCGAGCTTTGTGTATGCATTTGCGGTCACCACCTGGCAGCTGTATCTGGGTAAGTGAAAACGGGAACCACAACAGTTGTAAGTAAACGTTTAGTAAAACTATTCATAGCATCTGCTTATGTGGAAAAGGTACAAATGTTTTAGAAATAATTGGAATATAATTTGCTTAATAACGTTGGCCTCTACCATGCTAATTACTTACACTACTGTACAGATCACTTAGCTGTGCTACGCAGGTACATGCGTTGAAGTCGCTAAAGACAACAATATTGAAATGTGTGGAAATCCATTCGATAAAACATGTGCTTCCTTTATTGTTTTTACAGAATGTGCTACTTCTTCTCCTCATAATATTAAATTAACCATTTTCAAGAAAGCTTATGTAGAAGATTGTGATTTATTTACTTACTTACATCTCATGATTAGGGCTTTAGTCGTATAGTCAGCCTGAAAGTGCTTATCCCGGTCATACTCAAGATTGCGTATAAATAAATTATTTAAATATTAAAATTTGAAACATGCGAACTACCAATATGGGAAACTATGAGCTCTTGGAGTGTAAGCTCCATTAGAAAAACGAAGGGAAGGCCCAGGAGCTGTATTCCCATACCGTACTGCTACTCCCTGACATTGATACGAAAATTTCACTAATTTTGAAATACTTTCTATAATCTGCTAGGATACGTTATCGATTCAATATTGATAACGATACAGTACAAATAGTTCGGTTAGTCGTTAAACGATATTAACAAACATTTCGTAACCTTATCGCGCAGGTCCAATTGTGGAAATGCTCAATGGAACCTCCTTCATATCGATGCGTTCGATCGCTTCGAAGCTCGTCGCAAGTGATGAACTAGGCAAGGTAAATTCGTTGTTCGGTGTCGCTGAAGCTTTGATGCCACTGGTTTACGCGCCCCTCTACACAACGGTCTACTCGCTGTCTATAAATGTTTTGCCGGGAGCTTTTTTCCTGCTAGGTGGCGCTCTCACCTCACCGGCGGTAGTAATTTTTCTGTGAGTATAACGCGCGCGGGAGCGATAGTTCTGCCGAGGAAAGTGACGACTGCTCACGTAAATTGTGCGTATTCTTTTACAGATGGATGTATCGCGTGCATAGGCGCGAAGCTCGTGAGCTTGCGGAAGAAAAGCGTGCCGAAGATAAGTATCGACAACTGGACGATAGCGGCGAGAGCAACGGATGCCGTACGATCGTGGCAGTACGAACGGAACGCAAGCAAACCATACCCGACTATGGGACGGGAATCGCCAATGCTGCCTTTGAGGACGAGAATGTGGTCGCAGGAAGGCAGGATAAACACACTCTGACAACTGTGAACCAATCGAAACTGTGATATTCGCTGGATTAAATATGAAACAGATTTAGATGTATGTAGTATGTGTGTAAATACAATCAAAGATGAATGTACTATTCTGCAGTGTAATGTGAAATTTATTTATTGGGTGATTTGGTGCTGACGACGATTTGCATGGACGGGATGGTAGAACATATTTTCCCCCGTGGCGTTAACAACAAGTAGTAATTCTAAATTAATTGCCCATCGGAATCCGGGCACGGTGAAGCTTTCGATGGGCAATGCAATGCATGCAACCGATTTCCATGCGATTAGTGACGGTACCTCGTAGAGTACGTTTCAAGTGGCCGGCCTAGTTCGAGTAGTGGTATTAGCGCGGTCAAGATAACATATCTCGATAAGTGAAGCGTATTACTAAAAAAGGGAAGGAGTGATAAGCCCGGTAAAAAGGCGTGCGTGTGCATACGGTAGTGCTGAACCAACTTGAGAGTGTGCGTGTAACAGCACTGAGCGGGAGCGAATAATCCTCGCCGATCGTTTCAAGTACCAACTTAGCCGTTTGGATTCGCTCGTCCGAGTGGCAAGCAAAAAAAACACACACAAACTGATCAAACGGCGTTCGTACGAACGGGCAACAACAACATATTAGGTACAACGCATGGAAAGTTCTCCGACAGTTGATCGAGCAAAGTTGAGCCGAGAGGAGCGCAAAGCCAAGAGACTCCATAAGTTTAGGTGCGAATAAATTCCGCGGTCAGTTCCTGGCGGTCGAAATAACTATCACTTACGGGCGTTGCCTTTTGCTACAGGTGCATGGAGGTGAAGTGCGGCACAACCGGCGAAATAATATGTGATTTTAATACCGAATAGTGATAGTTACTGTGCCGCCATTGGTGTAACCATTACACAATAGCAAGTTGCCAGTGTGTCGAAAACATTCGCATTCCGACGATCGGTGGTTAGGCAGCGCAGGGCGCATTGCGATCCATTGTTCAATTGTACCGTATAGGGGTAGGCAACCACCTTACCGGAAAATGAAGGTAAGTGTATGGCGTGAAACGAAAGGGAAATGGGTACCGATCGATGAAGTTTTCGTGACTGGAATATCCGGTCGGAAGGTAGCTCTTTTACATTCCCCAATAGTACCAACGTGTGATGGTTCGTATCCACTTGATCGATTTCTGCGAATTCATTGACATTAAGAGGGAGGAGGTACTTTGTTGCAAAAGGAGAAGATGTATGATGCTCTATTCCATGACCTTCACTGCTCGCAGCATCTCGAATGACGTAAATTTATTGCAGGGATTTTCGAATTCTCACCCATAAATGATATACAGCGGTTTAAAAGTTTGGCCCCAAAGAGACGAAGGTTATTTACAACGTTGAAAAATACCAAGACGGTTCATAATGATAATCTGATACAGCAACAGATAAATGTGGTACACCTGTGATGGCTATAAAAGACATGTCAAATATTTATTTATCATCATTGCAAAATTGCTAAGCCATTATCTAATCGGCCATTTTGGTAGCTTGTAGTGGTACCGTTTAATTAGTAGTCTGCACCAAATTCAACAGTATAATAGTGTGTGTACTTTTTTCCGCTTTGTATTACGATCAGATTAACATTCTAGCGAAATTGTAACCTCAATGTTTGTGCGCGGCTACCACGTGACTTTCTAGCAAAGCTTTTTGTTTTGCGCTTAAAGTTGGTAAACACTGGTTTTAGTGTAATTGCTGCAATAAAGATATTTATCAGTGGATGACGATATTGAACGGGCTGTTTAATATTCCCCACCTCTATGACTTTTTGATGTTTATTTTTAGGTATTTGCCTACCTTCTTTTTCTGTGCGGCTGGTCTGTGGGGACATCCCTGTCTCTACCACAAACGGTAGTGAAGCGCGATGACTTAACCGAAGAGCAGATGGCAACCACCTTGGAGCAGTACGATCAGGACGTTCGATATCATTGCAATAGCAATGCTATAGCAAATTGGAATGTGGCCACCGATACGGAAAATGTGTACTATCAGGAAATACAGGTAGGTAGGGAATGGTAGGGAAAATGAGAAAAAAATTACCAAACAGAACATTTTATACGTATCTTTTCCCAACACAGAATAACGTGTCACTGGCGTATGCAAAGTTTCGAAATGAATACTACGAGCAGTATTTTAAAAATGCCAATGTGGAGAACTATCAGAACGAAAAGATTCGGAAACAGTTGAGACTGTTGAAGGACCTTGGTACAGCCGCTCTTCCGGCCGAAAAATTGGCCTCGTTAAATGGTGTGCTGCGCAAAATGGATACGGCCTATCAGCTTGCTGAGGTGTGTCCGTACACGAACCAGCAATGTGGTCCCACCGATCCGAAATGGACACTGGACCCCGAGCTAGAGAAGGTTTTGGCCGAGTCAAGCGATTACGATGAGCTGGAGTACGTGTGGCGCCGTTGGCGCGAAGAGTCTGGCAAAAAGATGCGTTCCGATTACAAGGACTATGTGCAACTGGTGAATGAAGCAGCCCGACTGAACGGATACGAGGATTACGGTGACTTGTGGCGTTCGAAATACGACGACGCGAATCTTCGTGAAACACTCGAACGGCTCTGGAGCGAGGTGGAGCCACTTTATGATGAATTGCATAGCTACGTACGGTACCGGCTGTTGGGGTTGTATGGCGATCGAATGGATAAGGGAAACCCGATGATCCCAGCCCATCTTCTGGGCAACATGTGGGCTCAATCGTGGGCCAATATGTACGATCGGTTAAAACCGTTTCCGAATGCAAGTTTGGTTGATGTGACGGCAAAAATGAAGGAACTGAGTTACAATGCGACCAAGATGTTTGAGATGTCGGACGAATTTTATCAGAGTCTCGGTTTGCCTAGCAGCGCGATGAGCTACGGACCAAAGGCGGTAATAGAAAAACCACCGCAGAAGATCGTTTGTCATGCATCGGCGTGGGATTTTTGCGACGGGGAAGATTTCCGTATAAAAATGTGCACGAACGTCAATATGGAGGACTTTGTGACCGTTCACCACGAGATGGGACACATCATGTACTATATACTGTACAAGGATCAACCGTATCTGTTTCGTACTGGTGCCACGCCTGCCTTTCACGAAGCAGTGGGCGATACCATTGCCCTGTCCGTGGCCACACCGAATCACCTGCGCAAGGTAGGCTTGCTGGATGAGTACGAAGATAGTGAAGCGGACAACGTAAATGCACTGTTCGAGATGGCGCTGGAGCGGGTGGCTTTTCTGCCGTTCGGATTTTTGATCGATATGTGGCGCTGGGATGTATTCAGCGGTGCTGTGAATGAGACCGAATGGAACGCACACTGGTGGAAATTGCGCGAGAAGTACCAAAAGGTGTATGCACCGGTTATGCGGTCCGAAGAAGATTTCGACCCTGGCGCAAAGTATCACATTCCGGCCAGCTCACAATACATTGCCTACTTTTTGGCGCACATTCTAGAGTTTCAGTTCTACCGAGCCCTGTGTATCGAAGCGGGCCAGTATGACCCCGTGCAAAAATCCGGCCAACCGCTTCATAAATGTGATTTTTACAACAGCAAAGCGGCCGGCGATAAGCTGCGAGAAGGGCTTTCTCTTGGGTATAGTGAAGATTGGCAGGATGCGCTTGAGAAGCTTACTGGAGAGCAAGAGATTAGTGGCAAAGCGTTGTTAGAATACTTCGAGCCTCTGTATCAGTTTCTCAAGGAGGAAAATCGCAAATTTAAGGTGGCCGAAATGAAGGACATTGTTGAGCGATACAGTGAGCAATACTCGTTGGCTTGCAATAGGCAAGTAAAGGCACAGTTTGCTACACAGGTTGACGTAGGCAATCCACAGCTTCAGCAGCATCTGACGGAAGTTTTGGCCGAAAACACGAAATTTGTTCTAGACAACTACAATCGCTACTTTGCTGATGTTAATCCGCAGGAGTTTCCAGACCCTTTGGTTAGCCGACAGGTACAATTTTTGTCTCAAATATCAATCAACAAACTACCCGTGCAGGATCTTGCTAAGGTGAGTAATTAATTTGTGCCTTATGTGGGAACAAACGAAACTGAAACTTCATTCAAATTCTCCTTCCGCAGCTGCAAAATGCTCTGGGCAGAATGCAAAACACTTACAGTAGTGCTACGATCTGCCCGTACAGTGATCAGCAGTGTACCGATGGAAAAGTATCGCTGGATCCCGAATTGTACGAAGTAATGGCCAAGTCTGAGAACTACGATGAGTTGGAATATGTGTGGCGGGAATGGCGAAGCAGTACAGGTCGCAAAATGAAGCGCGACTATATGGATTATGTGGAGCTAATGAATCGGGCTGCTCACCTTGGAGGATATGAAGATATGGGTGCACTATGGAGATCCTCATTCGAGCAGGAAAACTTTGTCGAAGGCATGAAGCGGCTTTGGGATGAACTGAAGCCATTTTACTCCGAGCTACATAAGTACGTGCGCCGTAAATTGAAAGCGATTTACGGCGACCGAATGAAAAATGACAATGACAACATTCCGGCCCATCTACTCGGTAACATGTGGGGTCAGTCGTGGGTTAACCTGTACGATCGCACCAAACCGTTCGCCGATACGATTGATTTGGACATAACAGAAGCGCTGAAAGCGAAGAACTACACCACTCGGCGGTTGTTTGAAATTGCGAACGAGTTTTATGTGGGACTCGGTCTGCCCGATAACAGCATGAGCTATGACACTGATCGCGGAGCAATGATAGAGAAGCCCACGGATGGGCGTGTAGTGACGTGCCATGCGTCCGCGTGGGACTTTTGCGATCGGCAGGATTTCCGTATCAAAATGTGCACGCGCATGAATATGGAAGACTTTGTGACGATTCACCATGAGATGGGTCACATTAACTATTACATTCTGTACAAGGACCAACCCGTGACGTTGCGCAGTGGTGCCAATCCGGGCTTCCATGAGGCTGTCGGAGACACGATCTCTCTATCCGTGGCTACACCGAAGCACTTTGAAAAGATCGGCTTGCTGCAGGGTTACAAAGATACGTACGAGGAGAACATTAACGCACTCTATCAAAAGGCGCTGGATCGTGTAGCATTCCTTCCGTTTGGGCTGCTGATCGATATGTGGCGTTGGGAGATTTTCGCAGGCGATCTGGAGTACTCACGGTGGAACGAACGATGGTGGGAGCTTCGGGAAGAGTATCAGAAGATTTCACCTCCAATCGTGCGCGACAGCGATGATTTCGATCCGGGCGCGAAGTATCACATTCCTTACGACAGTCAGTACGTGTCGTATTTCATAGCGCACATCCTAGATCTACAGCTACATAAGGCGCTCTGTACGGCGGCGGACCAGTATGACCCGAATGATCCATCCAAACCATTGCATAAATGTGACATTGATGGATCACGTGCTGCTGGTGATTTACTCCGCGCGGGACTTTCGCTTGGCCGATCGGTGCATTGGTCGGATGCATTAAAAGCCATGACGGGTGAAACGGAACTGCGGACGGATGCGCTGCTTGAATACTACAAACCATTGTATGAGTTTTTGAAGGAAGAAAATGCCAAAGCAGGAAGCGCACGTTTGGCATCTGTATCGATCAACCTCATCCTGGCGGCATGCGTGCTGTTTCTAGTGAAATGGAATTAGCATGGTTAATTTTTTGTTAAAACATGATATATGTTGCTCCTCACGTTGCTGAAGTTTATTGTGGCAGTGTTGTTTTTTTTTTAATTTTTCATCTTACTAGTTACTAATTATGAAAGGGAAGTTCACCGGTAAAATATACTTTCTTATCGCGGGTGCGATAAGTCTCGGTGCCAACGTCCGCGAAAGGCGCGACGCAAAAATACGTTGAAGTGATCGTGTATTGTGCTGGTCAGTGAACGCCAATTGATAGTTAACGATGTTAAATTACTGGAAACAGTATGGTGGGGAGGAGTTTATTTGCACTCGTGCGGAACATTGTTGTTGTTACGCTTGCAGAAAGTTGGAAGAGACGCACGGTGAAAAATTTGTACCAACGAAAGAATATCGCTTAAATGGACTGATATGAATGAATGAATAAAACGTGTAAAACTGAAAGTGTCTAAAGAATGGAAATTAATGCTTAACTTTGTTACTCAAACATGTCGATCAAAGGGTAGCAGAACTGATCGATCAAAGGGTGGCAGTAAGAGATAAAATAAACAGAACTCTCCAAACTACGGACCGCGAGCCGCATGTATCTCCCGAGAGATACCGAAATTAGCTCTCAGCTGTGACTATTCCACTCAAATCGGCCCGCCATCTAAAAAGTTTGGAGGCCCCTGTACTATAGTAATGTTATTTATATATTTATTTTTAATTAATTATTACGGCTTCGGCCGTATTGTCAGCCTCTGAAGCTGAAGAAGTACATTTTTCACAAGGCATTTTCTCCTTGTATTTTACCTTATCCCGGGCATACTCGGTTAAAGTAATGTTGTACGCATAAAAAAAGTATTTGTTTATCCGAAACTAGAATGATACATCCGTAGTGTCGTTAATCCTATTATCTTCTGTGTTAATTATCTTTGCATCATGAACTACATATTTATAACACTATATGATGGTTTATAAATTTGAATTTTTATATTCGTATTTGAATGTTTTTAGATTTAAAAAAAAGTACTACATGTTCTCATTTGGTTCGGAATTCAAAATGTTCGCAAAACAATATCAACGAAATATGGCGGGAAAATATCATTAGCACATGTTCAATGTTGATCTCTTTTCTATGCTCTCTCTCTCTTTCTCTCTTTGTTTAACCCGGCAAGGAGAGAGTACCATGAACAGAGAAATGAGTGGGAACCGTGGATTTCACATTGAACGATTCTCAGTAGGTGGTGGAAAATCGAACGGTATTGTATGAGCGCAGTTCCCTGCGAGGGTGTATGTTCATAGGAAAGAAATGCGATAGTTCGACGAGAGCTGTAATCATCTCCATGATTGATGGATGTGGTTAGTTTGTCAAATAACGTCCGTTTCCGATCAATTGAACAATTAAATTCGACACTAGCTTAAGTTCGACACATTTGTTTTGTTGTTTTTGTAGGCGGGGAGTGCGAATCAATTGAATTCATTAACGTTGTTGATCTTAAGGGACACATCTATTTGTGGTGGAGATAGTAAGAGGCTAAATTAGTTCTAATAAAAACATATTTTCATAGTAACGTATTACTAGTAGTAATCAAAATATTGATGAATTACAACATTTTTCTTATTTCTTGAAAAACGGTCTGGTTACTTCTGTTCATTTTTTCTAAATGC
Source organism: Anopheles funestus (assembly GCF_943734845.2). Taxonomy (NCBI): domain Eukaryota; kingdom Metazoa; phylum Arthropoda; class Insecta; order Diptera; family Culicidae; genus Anopheles; species Anopheles funestus. Next base: position 55,018,058 of record NC_064598.1, read on the forward strand.
GTCTATTTAGTGGGTCTTAAATAGTGGGAATTTAAGAAGGAATAACATCCGTTAGTTGATCGAGTAATTAGTCAAAATAATATGCATAAAGTAAAAAAAATCTGTGTTGGGTTTTATACTTTTTTTTTTTTTTTTTTTTTTTTTTTTTTTGTTAACGGGGAGGGAACCTTCAAAAGGTACCCACCTCGAAGGGCGGCTTGCGGCTACAAACCAATCCCTCCGAGATGGGTTATGTGGGATTCATCGTGACGCTGGGCCCGAGAAGCGGACCCGGCAGCCGATGGGACCCTAACTAAACCACTCCTCGACCTGATCCGAACCCTGCCGATGCGCTTGATGTGCGTAGTACTCCATGCAGGAACGTTTGTGCGATGCACCCATCCTGTTGACGCGCTGCTGCTTTCCAATGCTGCTACTGCGTCATCCGTCCTAGTTGTCTCAGCTGCTGCTGCTGCTTCGTGCCTTCCTTCCGCTGCTGCTGCTTAATTCCGCCCGTCCGTAGCCGCTACTTCCGGTGGGGTATGGGTTTTATACTTAAGAAGCTTTAAAACGCCATTTATAACTATTAGTAATATTTCTATTACTTGTATCAATACTTGAAACGTAAATGAAAAAAACATAAATTTATTATTTTGTATTTTGACTAGAATTAGATTTAGATCTAATTTTTAAACTTAAAAAAAAGTTTTTTTAAAACTATAAAGGAAAATTATGGTTTAATATTCTGTTTGGTTTAATGTCGGATTAGATATAACCCCCTTGTCCGTCATCAAATCCAAAGCACTAATTACTGATGTAAAAAAAACTGTTCGTTTGTTCAATTAACGAATTTTTCTTGTGGCACGCACCCCGAAATGTCCCTAGTTCGTGCGCTTACTAAAACCTGCTGGGAAATTCACGGAGAGGAAACGATATCTTACGATCTCTAGCACGACATGCTCATGAGTTGTGCCGAAGAATCTCCCGAACGAAAAAGTTCCTATAAAACTGCAGCACTCAATGCCTGTGCCCGGTAGTCGTGTTCGTATCGTGCGTGTAAAGAAGTTTATTCGGTCGGTTTATTCGCAGCAGCAACATTGGCCAGAATGGTAGCGAAACCATGACAGTGTAAAATGCCGTCTTGCAGTGTTTCGAAAACGTACTAGCATCTTGTCTGTTTTGTGCCATTCGTTAGCTCAGTTAGCGATTGTGATTGAACGGTAGATGATAAAAGGGAGACGAATGTTTGAAGGTGATGGTGATGGAAGACAATTTGACAACCGATGCGGCGTAACATTGAGTGCCGGTGGCGCCAACAGATGATAGTATGTTAATTTTCGTCAGGCAAACTGTGCGGTGCAGCTTTGATCGTCCGATAATGTGCGACGTGAAGTTCAAAGTTAGGGAAAACTTAGCAGTGCCGGGATATGATGGAAATTTAGTTGGCCACAGATGGTACGAAACGGTTAAGCAATATGATTGACACTGATAATGGAACGGCCAGTGAAAATCCTCTCTGTTGGTGACTGTTGTTTGCTAAAGCCGCTAGAGTTTGCTGTTTGCTGACAATCATGCCGGGAGCGTATGTTGGCCAACCTCTGGGTTGTGGGACGGACATAAAAATATGAATCGATTTGCTTTTACGACTGGTGCAGAAAAATGTGATTCGCATTTTCGTGCGGTTGATTAGCTCCGATGGACGGGCGATGAATGATGAATAACTTTCTGCATCGTTATGCTTTCTACATTTATATCTTTGGCTTTACGATAAAAGTGCTGTTAAATATTGGTTGTAATATAATGAATCTTTTGACCGTTTATTCATGCAGTTCTACACTGCTTTCAATTGATTTGTAACAGTAGTTGTTGAATATGTTCACAGTTAAAGACCATAACAGGCTGTAATGAAATTGTAACATTACAACACATTAAGTATAATAACATAATAACATAATGTTTCATGAATAAAGCAAAAAATAAAAAAAACAAACAATGTAAAAAATATTACAGTCCCCATGTTGTGTTTTGTTTGAAACATGTTCAGACACGATGCAAGGAAACGAATTTTATTTCTGTTGAACAAGTTGTTGATTTTTCGTGTTGAAGTTTTGTTGGTTATCGTATTTGTGAGGCTTAACATGCATTTCACAGCAAAGTGTGTTTATGTGCGCTTCCCTTCTTTGTGTTTGGCAAAATTAAATTGTTCCTTCGAATCCCTCTTTGGATGAATCATTAACGAGTTAAGATCACGTGAAAGGATTTGCTGTGTTCCGTGTCAAGGTAATCGATACTCTAAGAAGAAGCTTCAGGTTGAAGAAGATAAAGGTCGTAATTGACTAACGTTTACTTTCAGAATCCTAATTAAATACCACACGCTGTTAAAATTGAAAACAGTATCGCTTCCTTTGCTAGAGCGTTTGCCATTTGCTTTCATTGTGCTACTGGAAACAAGGAATAAAAGCATTGGAATGGAACTAATACGTAATTGAAACAAATCAAACTTAATTCTCTTGGGATTTTTAACAACTTAAAAGAGGGCTCAAAAGAAGTATACAACAGTATGAAATTCAATTAAATATACTAGATAATGAAATGCTAGACACTAATACTAGAGACTTATTGCGGCAGATAGCAGACAAGTATGTCGTTCTTACTTGTTGTTATGAATTATTGAGAAGAATTGGTTTAAAATGTAATTTAAAACGACTGGGTTAATATTTGTCAAATAGGTATTTGTAATTTCGAACGAAATTAAAAGATATTTTTGAAAAAAAATTCTCAGGAGAGCAACACAAAGTGGTTCGATTACGTTAAATTAATTTATGCACATTTAAATTAAGATTGACATACGAACTTTTAAAAAATCGTAGATATCTTGCGATAGGAATTTCACCTTTTTACCCCTTGAACGGTTTGTACATCTTCGGGAGCGTCATTATTTATATAGCGCATTTTATTAACTTTCGCTTAGCTACGATATTTTGAAATGTGGAAGAAACCTTATTTTTGTTATTGGTGGGTTCGTATTATTTTCGTATCAATTACAAATTTTGAATGTTGAACAGAATGAAATTTATGGTACGTGAAGAAAATTTTAAAAATGTTTTCCAGAATTTTCAATATGAGAAAGTAGGTGAAATAAGGCATGTACAGCTTTCAATTTAATATTATATTTTTGGGATCCTAGGTCCTTTACGGACTATCCAGCTACGTAGTAAACATAAGAGTAGATACGACCAAGCCGTTCTTAACATCCACATAAAAGATCCACATAAAAGGCAATAGCAGAGAAAAATCAAATGTGTTCTGTATACAGTTACTACATTGCGGCCGCCGGCATTTGTGTACAATCGTATTAAAAGTAATGTTACTCTAGGGAGAGAGAAGTTAAAAACAGGATTTGTGGTACAATAGATGGTAGGGAGTGTTATAAGAATTATGATATATTAGCTATAGAAAGTTTGAATTTGAAAGCTTGACAAAGAAGAAAAACATAATGCGTAAGGATAAAATTTAAAGGTCAATTTGTAAAGTTTGGTCCGTTTTTTGTTAAAACTTGCTAATGATAGTTTGGAATTATTTGTAATTTAGTTGTCATCTCTATCTGAACAATTTAGGAACGAGTTTCTTGTCATGAAAATAAAGACATCTTACAATAAAGAACGAGAATCAGAATCAGGCATCCAGAATTCCAAAGAACATGAGATGATGTTTGTTGCAAGAAGTTTGTACCCCCGATTTTCCACATAACTGATTTTGTATCCTTCATCTCTAACTGCTTATTGAAGGGACTATAAAACCAGGTCACGTACGAGCGATTTGTTTCGAGTGACTTATCCAGTGCACAGGGCAATTGCACCGGGAAAGGAAGATTCGAACTCCAAATCAGGGTGAGGATATGTTGACGATTTGCATGAGACATTAAGCTGAGTTGATACTGTAGACGCCACTCAGCTGTACTGCGAATGGTACACGAAGTGTTGAGAACATTCGTATACGCCCTTGAATTCCTTGTGAAGAAGCAACCGGTGGCAATTGTTTTATTAGGTTTTACGTACTGAGTGCTTTTATCATTACCCTTACGGTAATGATGGTGGTGTGCATGGTACCGGGTGTAAACATTGTACGACCGCACACGAATAAATGCTGTTGGTACCGATGTGAATATCGAATTGTGGACCCTTGGGAATGCGTTTGTTGAATGTTGAGTAAAAATAAATGATACTATTCTAATAATGTTATCTTTTTGGCAGAAATGTTTCAAGATGATAGCAAGGAAATTGTGTTTCGCATAATTAGATGATACCGGTGCATATGTATTGAAGCAATTTCGAATTACCGATTAATTTTAAACCATATTCTATACTTTTTCGAGAGCAATTGAAAAATATAGAATTCTCGAATAATTTAATTTAGTATGATTAGACGTACCAAATGGTATGTAGGTTATGGAGAGATAAACACACCAATGACAACAAATAATAAATGAAGTGGATTTATTAGAAAAATGTGGGTTTAAAAATAAAATCATGCTTTTTTTTGTTCGTATCACTCTTCAAGAAACACTGCAAACAAAGTATGATCAACTACCAGGCTGCTCCATCACGTGTAGGAAAACATCCAACGGTAAGGTTACCACACGTCGGTGTGAACGGTCTGACTTTTTGATGAAATTAATTGAAGCTATATCCATTAATCATCTTCGACACCTATCTAGCATCTAACCGGGAGTTAGGCAAAAATTCAATTTGTTACAAACTCCAGTGATCCCTGCACGGGAACCATGTTGACTGTAAAGGTTCAGATGTGACGGGGTGGATAAGAGTTTTTTTTTTCTCCATCTGGTGGTAATACTTGAGAGAAACGGAACTGCTGTCGCTATGTAATAAATCATCATTCATTTGAAGGGGTTTCATTATTTGCTCATATCACTAGAGAGCAAAGAACGAGAATAGATAAAGCAAATTATCGGGGAAGCGTAAAAATAAAAGTAAAAAGGCTAGAGTTACAGAGAACAAAAATAACTTTGCAAATCAGCTATTGTTGTAATAGCTTGGTAAGATAGGAAACAATCTGAAGGAGAACGTGATGCTTTAGCTGTAGCCGCTAGCCAGACATCGACAATTACGTAGAGCTATAAGGAGAAAAGAAAAATGTCTGTACATTTTTATACCAACACATCTAAATTCCTGCATTTTACTCTAGAAAAGATTGAAAATTCCAACGATTCCACCACAAACAGACAAGACGAATTTTATCGCTTGCAAACGTATTAGCATCATCAGGAAGGTAAAATGTTTTTTTGCTTCCTCTTCGTATTTCTGTTAAAAGTAGGCATGTTGAAAGTTCACACCGTACGCGGAAACATTTCCATTATCAGATATCATCTTTATGCACCGTTTCGGTTCATTGATGCATTGAGCAGTGTATCCTCGTAGCCCCAGTACGAGGTACGCATGTAAGAAAAGCGGGGTCTAAAGATGTGTTCCATTTGTGGGTAAAATTTATGCTAATTTGAGAGCCACCTAGTTATTTGGACAATGTTTAGAACCGAACGTTCGACAGAAAAAGCCCCTAAAGAATGTGTCCTGCCAGTGGAGGCAAAATACAAACATAAGCAAAACGGTTCGGCGGTTTCCTCGTCCGTGGTCGCGAATGATAGGGAGTAAACAGAAAGATAAAAATAACTGTCTGAAGTGGTGTGATCTGGTTGTGAAAATATTGTCTACGTGACATTGACCTACAAGAACATGACGATGTAGCCGCAGCAATGCTGTTTTGAGTGAAAATGTTTTGAGAGAATTTAAGAAGCGAATTCGACGAGTTAATGTGTTAAATTTTCGTTTCATATTTTACCATAAATTACTTATTTCGTAGTATATTGTATGATATTAATTCCATGGTGAAAAGGTTGAGTTCCAAGTGAAGCCATATGAACATCAAGGCACATATGTAATGGTTACACAAATTATGCTGCGGCCAGAAAAATAATGTTTATCTTTCTCTTAAATCAACATACGCGCGGTCACCTCTAGTTAAGCAGCAGTTAGAAACGGTCTTTAGCAAAATTTTCCACGTAAAGGAAGGATACGGAAACCAACTTACATATATACTGATTTGCCTCGGAAAGTGCGTCGAAAGACCAAAAAAAGGAGGAAGCCATGTACGGAATGCTACTGGAAAGCGTACAACATTTTGTACAGGTATGTAAAACAGTTTTGCTGCCGTTCCTTATGAATAAAAAAAAACAATTCTCCTTTGAAACTCGGTATGTTTCCTACTTAATATTGGAAGCAAAAATGCATGATCCATTAAAGGTGGAACGGTGCGTAGGTGACGGACTGAAAAGAAAACCGTACACCGTAGAAAGTCCTTTTGAGTTGTTGGATCGTAAAAAAATGTAGGTAATTTGCTTTATACTTACTGTCTTAGGAGAACCTTCGCTGTCATCTGATGCAAATTTTATGTTTCTTGTTTGCGCCTCATTGAGTACAAACGAGTGTAAAGAACTTTTTGTTCTTGGAAATCTCTCGGGACGTTTCAAACACGTCTTGACGTTTAATATCGCTTCTACAAGTCTTACAAGTTCATGTTTTCTTATCTATTCATTTTCTTCTTTATTCTTTTTGAATTTTACCTAAGAGCCTCTTTTTGAATTTTACCAGCTGGAATATGCTTACTCTGATACATCAGCATTGGTCAAAAGCTGAATGATTTAAGATTTGTTTCATTTGTATTTAGGGATTATTTTAGGGAGGTAATTCAGCTATATAATGTCTACACACATTAGCTAATAGCTTTCTTAGCTAATTAAAGCTAATCTGAAATTGCGAAATAAAATAAAGTTATCAAGGTTTTTTTAGATTCAGTTTCTGGAACTTTTTTGATAATCTTATCCTATATATTGTACAAATACTTCTTCAAATAAATATTTTATTTAACTTCTTTTTCTTTTTATTAAAGATCATTCTTCAACGAAATTACTATGAATTCAATGTCATTGTTCATGTTATAAAAAGCAAACAATTTTTTTTGTGTACACATTCTACACAAAAGTTGACCTCTTGTTAATGTCATATGAACGAATCGCCACAAAGGTCGAGTGGTTTGATGTTATCATGCTTTTATTATAAAATCAGCTACATCGATGTCGTTCATCATCATCATTTTGCTGGTACTGAAACGCACCGGGATCATTAGTTTCTTTTCCATGTCAAAAGAATATTGACAGAATAAGAATGAAATAGGGATGGTGATTCTTGATTGAGGTAAAGGTGAGGTTACAAAAGCGGGAGTTGATGATTGTTTATTGATACTATCGTTCTATAATGGTGCGAAGTTGATTACATCCGGAAGACCCATCGCTACAGTTTTATCTATTCTGGTTAGGTAGATAATTTTGCTCAGTTAGCTTCCGCTTGAAGTATATGAAATTTTATGTTATCGATTTTTGTAAGAGACGCGACTGTTTATCAATGGCAAAGTGGCAGCTTATCACGAATATTACATATTATTTACTTAGACAATCGATTGTGGACGTAACGATTAATAGTTTGTTTTGCCGTTTGGTGGACGTAGAAAATAAAAGACGGAAGAATACAGTCAACCCTGTATCTTTTATAAAGTTAATCTAAATACCAAGAAGATACCTCGAGCAAAATCGAGGTTAAAGCATTTTGGATAGTGAAATTCCATTGTTTTTGTTGTTCGGTGCTGAAGTTGAAAAATTGAAGTAGCTTTTACCTTATATGGAATGTACAGAAACTGTTCAATAAAAAGGAATAAAACGTTTATTGGCTTATTAGCTTTTGTTTTTGGTCAAAAATTTCTATTTTCATAACTCTTTCATAGGTAATGTACAAATTGAATGAACTTCAAATTTTTTAAATCTATTTTTTTGCTTAGAAAAGAACGAAAAATAATTTGTACCAAAGAAGCATTACCAGTGTTTTGTATAACGCATTAAGCAGTGAAACGGAAGAACTCATTTGAAGAGGATTGACTGATTTAGCCTTTTGTAATTTTTAGATTTACCAAAAATTTCACCGCAAAACGAACACGATAGTAGCTAATATTTTAGGGTACTTTATTATAACTATAAATTCATCAAAATACGAGCCGCTGATTAAAATCTCGATGTTTTTGAAAAGGCTGTTTTTTCTTTTTATATTTTAAACGCCGTGCCGTGCTGTTGCATAGCCATTAAAATCCATTATAATGTATTCTTAATGAAGTAAATTGTATGCATTAAAACAATCTTATAACAGTTGGAATATGGAGAGTTCGTTTGGCGTCAAGCATTGCTCACTACGGGATGTAAAAACACCGTCTTTAACACACATCAGGTATGGAAACGTTTCAATATGTGTAATAAAAAAATTAAACATACTATTTTCACCCTCGACGCTACCCAGCTCTACCCCGATAACCTGATACCGGACCTTGCTGCAGCCCTCTCGGCCATTACTGGGAAACCGTTCGACGAGTTTATGATATTTTTTGGACGCTGTTTTGTCAGATTCTTCAGTAATTTCGGCTACGATGAGCTGATCAAGGCAACAGGCCGATATTTCTGCGATTTTCTACATTCGGTAGACAACATTCATCTGCAGATGCGCTTCACATATCGGAAGATGAAAAGTCCTTCGATGCAGCTCACCGAGGTAGATGAAAATGGAGCCGTGCTCGTTTACAGAAGCACACGAACGGGATTCTCGAAGTACCTTCGTGGGCAATTGTTGGAGATTGCAAAGCAGCTGTATGGAATGGATGTAAGCATCAAGGTGTTGGAAAGTCAGAATGATACACCTGGTGGAACATCAGGACCAATTTCGATACAAGGTGGTCTGAAGACGGTTATAGTGAAGTACCGCTTGGACTTTGATAATCGTGAATATGTACGTGTTAGAGAAGGTTTTGCAACAAAACAACGTGTGACATATAACATTTCCTTTCCCATTGCTACAGATGCAACGCCGTGTCCACATCAAAGCACATCCATCACAGCTGCAATTGACACCGGTACACAGTAAGTTGTTGCTTAATCTTTTCCCTTTTGCTTTGATACTAAACGAGGAAATGAAGATAACTGCCGTGGGTGAGAAACTGATTGAGTCGTGGATGTTGAACAATGGTAATCGATCGCCCAAGGAATTGATTGGGGCGAAAGTAACAGAGCACTTCAAGCTTCGCCGACCGAGCGGTATTACTTTCACCTGGGAAAATGTATGCATGGCATCGTCGTCAAAAGACGCAATAGTTTTTAATTTCCAAAACGCTTATTTGTATCTGGTTCTGTAGATAAAACGGCTGCAGACGGTTTTGTTTGAGATACAGCTGCTCAAGGGATCTTCAGCGAAAGGATCGAAGGACGCTTCTAAGCAATCGGATACACATGCGACAGTGTCTCAAGTGGACACGAGTTCCTCCACTGAGGATGCGGCAAAAATTATGACCTCCATTCCGCGACGCGGATCTCAAGGACTGCGAAGTATTTTGTTGAAGGGTGAAATGCGCTACATAAAAGACATCAACTCTCTCGTGTTTCTGTGCAGTCCTTTGTAAGTGGATGGTGTGATGGAGAGACACTAGTGCTCTGGAAGCATTCTATTGAACATTTTTTCTTACTACCCTTGGCAGAATAAACAACTTGGAGGAGCTGCGTGAAATGGGACTGTACCTAAATGATCTCAATCCCCATGGACTTAGCCGCGAGATGGTGTTTTCAGGGTTTTCTCATTATTCTCGACTTGATCTGATGTGTGAACGTGAGGAGCAGCGAGCGGAGGAACTAGAAACATCGCTCGCCCTTGCCGACTCTTGGAAACGACAGGGGGATGAGCTGCTGTACTCCATGATTCCTCGCTCAATAGCGGAGCGGCTGCGCGAAGGACAGAATCCCCACGAAACGTGCCAGAGCTTCGAAGAGGTAACGGTACTGTTTGCCGAGGTGCAGGAAACGATCACCGGTGATGACTCGATCAAGTACGCCATGACCACCGTAAATACACTGAATGCCGCATTCAGTGCGTTCGATGAACTAATCCATTCGCCGATGGCCTATAAGGTGGAAACGGTTGGGAAGGTGTACATGGCCGTTAGTGGTGCCCCAGATATAAACCCATTTCATGCGCAGCACATGGCTGATCTGGCGTTGGATATGTTGCAAAGCATACGACAGCTAAACTTACCTGGTGTAGGGGTCAAAATAGGGTTCCACTCCGGACCGATAGTAGCGGGCATCGTGGGATTGAAGGTTCCGAGATATTGTCTGTTCGGCGATACAGTAAACACTGCTTCACGCATGGAGAGCAGTGGGGAAACGGATTGTATCCAAGTGTCAGGATACACTGCTCAAAAGCTTAAAAAGCTAGGATATGTACTGGCGTACCGTGGCAAGGTGGCAGTTAAGGTAAGCGCAACGCAATCATGATTATGTTATACCGCTAGCAAAATAATGTGACTATGAATGATAATTATTTTGCACAGGGAAAAGGCGACATGGAAACCTTCTGGCTGCAGGGACCTGCGCCGAAAAAGAAATAAGAATGGAGGCACCAACAATCGACCGGATAGTGCCTTTTATTTGTGAGAATGGCGATAACGTTGAATCAACCGAGATCGTTTCGTACTGGACACCGAAGCGTCTATTTTATTGTTGTATGTATGTAACTGCACACTAACACATTGTCATTTATTAGGCAATATATAGTTGTCACAGTAAATTTAAAATGGAATGGTCAACAACAACAATGGAATGGTCAACAATGTGTACTGGAATAATAAATGAATAAATTTGAAATTGATTCTCGGTTATAGCTAACTCATGATTATTGGATACACGTATGTAGCCAATGTACGCAGCCAATGTACGCGGCCAGTGTACGCAGCCTGCGCATGCAGCCAAATATTGACGTGCGTTATCATGCGTTCTTTGTAGGAGCTTTTACATTGTTTGAATTTCCGATTTTTTCAATAATAAAAGTACATAAGGTTTTGAGATTTCTTTCAAATATTGTGTTCAGAAATAGAGTCCATTTGATTCTACAAATTCCTACCAATTTTTAGTAAATTTTAGATGCTTTAATTTCACATTGGATTGCGATGCTTTACCTTTCGCTCCATTCGTGCATCACTCATTTTGCAATTTAATTCAATTTTTTTTGGCGTATTTGGTAACCACGAGTGCAATTCATCTTCTTCAATGGTAATTGTGCTTCGGAAAATCTTACGTCCACAATAAAACGATACTAGTCAACGTCTTTTGTTTCAAAGCAATAAAAGCATCAATTGCCGCATATTTTCATTATTTGGAAAGAAAATCAATATTCTTTATACGTTTGTGTTGGATAAACACAACGCTACACACGTGTTTCTCATTGTTACACTTGTAAAAGAAATATAATATATAACCGTTGTAACTTTAACAGTTTGATAACAACATTACTTTCTTGCAGGCAGAATGCGATTAAAATACGTAAAAGCCTACTGTCTAACAAAGTAAAACATTTTTTTCTCGGATAGAACGGCCTGACCGTATCAAGACTTATTTTCTGTGATCTTACCCGGCAAACCTAGCTTTGCCCTTAAACATGCGTTTTGTAATTAAAGCAAACATTTTGAGAGTTCAATCTTGATTCGTGTGGTATTATTGAAGTGGCGATTAGAGAAAATCGTTGATCAATTGAAAATTCTTAAATTATAACTATTATTAATCCAAATTATATTCCCAATCAAAGCAATTTTTCTTGTGGCTCTTCTTTTTCTTTTCTGCTACTTCAGGAGGTATTTATGGCTCTCCCTAACGATCGGGACTTAATATCTGATCTTTCCGTGTAAGGCGTCGATTCCACATGTACCACAGAGCCGAAAATCACTAAACAGCATTTTTATATTATTCACACACTTATCTCGCTTTTTACTTAATAATCACTGATTTTACGTTTTATTACATAAAATTACACAAACAAATCGTCATGTGTACCTACTTTGATTGATTTATTCGTTACAACTTTTTTGTTTCAGTAGTGAACATAAGTGAACGTAAGAAAAACAGAAAAGAACTCATAATATTGGCCAGAGGCCACCTAACGAAACGAAATGTAGCGGTAAACCTATTCTCATACCTAACGAACGTTCAGCGATTAAGTATGGTTGCATTAAGGTTGCATTACATTCATTTTGCATTAAGCATGGTTGTTTTAATGTAAATTTTGACCAAGAGAAAGTTTATTAGTATATCCGAAGAAGCGTAATATTAAGCACTAGATGCCCAGTAGCTCTATAGTAACCCTTTGTAGACGTGATTAAAATACACTCAACAGAGTTATCCCATATAACACTCACAGCCCACTCCATAGGCGGTAATCCATTCCAAGTGCGGTATAATGGCAGTGAAAATTGCTGGAGCACGATTTTTGCCGCATTCAAATTCAGGAGTATCAATAGCGACACCGATCAGTTCCCAAGACGAGCCATTCCTCGCTACTAAAGGATCACCGACATCTCCCTGGAAAAGATAAAAACAAATTCAGAAGCACCGTAGACACCGTTATCGAGCACAGCTGTCTCACTTACCGTACATGTAGCTCCAGCGGTCGATAAAAACTGTGTTGTACCTCCACAGAGATTTTCCGAAGTCGTTTCGGAGGAGGCCATGCTGCAGATTAAGGGAGGATACAATTGTATCTCGGCTTGCTGCAAAATATTGGCTGATGGTCCTCCGGCATAAGTGGCACCCCATCCAATGATGGTAGCTTTTGCAACGGGAGGAATGGCGGCTATTGCAGGTGGTAGGCAGATTGGGTTGAAGTTCGATAGAGCAGTTTTCAGTATAAGCAGGCCAATGTTATTGACGAATTTGTTGCTGTTGCTGAAGCCGGGATGCTTGTAGGTGGTTTTTATTTGATTTGACGTTACAGTGGTGTTCGGACCGGCTCGATTATAATATCCTAGCAATGCGCGTATATTCATGATATTGGACATTTTATCGACAACACTAGCGGTTGTGACAATTGCACGATCATTGATCAGCGCTCCCTGACCTTTTGCTATGCCATTGTATGTTATCAGTGCGATCCATGGATATTTCCTAGCGGATTGTACGTTGCTTCCACCAACGATTCGTAGATTTTGAAATGGTCTATAGAAACATGTGCCTAAGCAACATCAAACGCTTAATAATGCAGCCGAAGGAAAGGTACATTTTGTTGAGAGAAATTGTTGTGTTACTCCTATCTACTTACTGGTGCACGTTGGACAGGTTGGGGGCGTTGGGGGACGAACCGTTTTTAATGTACCGGTTGCTCGTTTATCATCATCCAGTTCGAGAATATCCGGTGCGTTTGCTTTGGTTGGTTTGCTAGGCCTGGGAAAGAAGAAATTTCCAAGTCCGTTTTGCAAGTTACCGGTCAGCTGGCCGGTGACACTTTGTAACAAAACGGAACTATTGACCAATGATTGCGTATTGTTCACAAAAGACACCAGTGGTAAGAATGTGCCAGAGTTTACTGTAGTTGTGGTACTTTCGGTAGTAGTAGTAGTCGATGCAGTGGAAGAAACAGCAACGGTAGTAGTTGGTTCCTTAGTCGTTGTGGATGTGGTTGTTGCAGTTGTTGCCTCCGCTGTGGAATTAGCTTCTGTCGATTGTGTTGCTGTTTCATCATTCATCATGGGACGAAAGGGGCGTACTGGTTCATCGTTATTGGGACGGTTTAAATTGATACCGAAAACATTCGACAGTCCATTTTGAACATTGGAACCAAATTGGCCGGCCAGATTCTGTGCGACCCCGGTAGCATTGTTCCACGATGCCTGGGAACTATCGATGATGCCTTGAAGGGGATTGGACGATCCCGAGCTGTTTGATGCAGCCGGATCGTTCATGGGCTTATTGCTTGGCGCATTTGTTGAACCGAAAAATCCATTCTGCACATTCGCACTCCACAAATTGCTAAATCCCTGCACTGCATTTGTGGCGTTGTGCACGGTGGACTGGGAAGCGGTGATAAGTCCTGGCACTGGGTTCGGGATAGAATCGCTCATGGCCGTGTTGTTCGTGTGCGTCGAGGCCTCGGTAGTAGTACTGGATGGTATGTTGAAGAATGTTTGGGAGCTTTGGTTAATTCCTTGCACGTTACCCAGCAACGTTTGGACTACGTTCGGGCGCTCAGGTTTGTACGCAAACGGAACATGCGAAATTTGTGGATCGTTAGCAGGGGGAAGCTGAGCGCTACCGGGAAGCACAGTATCGTTGTTAACAGTCTGGGTAAGGAATGAACCTAACTCGACGGCACTCTGCGGAACGGGCCATTTAGAATCGGGTGGAAAATTATTCACGTTTTCATCCTGCAGACTAGTGGCGACTGAAATTGGGATTTTGGGGGAGATTTAATTATTGCATGCAAATTGGGGAGAATTAGCTAGGAATGTGCGGTCTCAACTACCGAAAGAAGCCACGTAACCATCCACCGATCCTTTGCTCGCAGCTGCTTTTTCACCATGGTTCTGCAATTGTGAAGAGAGCACATAAAATCACGAAAACGTTAATGTGTACTATATCGACCAGAAGGACAAATGGTAGGCGATTAGTAGAAATGTCTAGAATTTCCTTCACAGCTTACTTCTGCAGGATGTGCGTAAGATAACACCAAACAACTTAATAGCCAAATTTGCACAGAAAACACTTGCATCGTTTTTACCAAACAATTGCCACTTCTGTCCAGTGCGAGTGATACCGAAGGACTGAGCTGAACTGTGGCCAAATCAAACGTTTTGTTCTCGCGCAGATGCACCCGAGGATGAATAAAGTTTGTTTTTTTTTTGCTTTTGGGTTATGCTGTTGTATGCACCACTCATTTTTTATTTTATCGCTTACTTTTGATTTTCGAGAGTAGAAGTAAAGAACATCGCGCAAAGATCGTTATAGGCAAAATGCACAGGAAAAGCGGCCGGTACAGTTATACGGTTTGCTCAAAATTCTCGCAGAACAGGTTTACGTTTTCGGTGCATTGGTGAGGTCATTGGCTTTTGGTGCACATTTTCGAAATGAGGATACCCTTATGTCAGTTAAAAAAACTCGAAACATAAAAACAAGTTTCTTTATGCAATGAAAAAAGCGGAAACATTACAATCAAGGCATCGTTTAAAGTTGATGGAGCATTAAAATGTGTTTATTCCGACGTGGTTTTCTCCTAAGATTTGCAGTAACATCCTGACGATTGACTGCGAACCCAAGGAATAAATGCTTGTACCTTGGTGAAAATTGCTGGTTGATTCGTTCTTCCACAGCCAACGCCCGGAATTTGAAGTGTTATACCGATCAGCGTTATGAGCGATGGATCATTTTTCCAGGGATACATGAGACCCGATCCTTCATCTCCCTACGTGGAACAAATAAACGAAAATTCATTAAATTTACTTTGCCCTGTTTGATCATTTGCGTGTCAGCTTACTTACATCACAAGAAGTTTTATGTTGTTCCTTCGCTGCGGGGCCAAATATACCGCCACAAATATTGTTTTCTGTCGAATTAGAATAAGCAAGGCTGCATTCTTCAAATGAGTATAAAGGAATCACTACGGATCGTAAGCTTTTCCACGATTCGCCGCCAAGTTCTCGGGCTCCCCAGCCAGCCAATATTGCTTCAGCATCCGAAAATGTGTCCACTGTGGTGGGTAAACAGATGGGCATGAAGCTATCGGTGATTGTTACAGGAGTCGACAACTGTAGCAGTCCAATATTGTAGTTAAACTGATTGCTGGCAGAGTACTGTGGATGTAGCTTAGTTCTGGTGACGTAGAATATTTTTACAGATGGATTTTCGGTGGTGTTTTTCGGATCAAAAACTCCAAACAGAACTTTAATGTGCTTGAATATAATCATATTCGATACGATCGTACCCGAGGTAAGTACGACACGATCATTGATCAGCGTGCCAGTTCCAACGTTTTCACCGTAGTATTGCAGCAAAGCTAGCCAAGGGTACTTATTGCGCGGTGTAACATCTACCCCACCAACAATGCGCTGGGATGTAGTCTGCTGTGGCAAACCACAAACTGCGTAGTAAAATGATTAAAATGGTATTTATCGAGCAAGTTTAGCCATAACGTGTGTCTTACCCATGGTGCAGTTTGTTGGACAGAACGACGGTTGTGATGATGCTGTTGACACAAAAGCACTTGAAATTGGACGAACAGGATTCCAACCGGTAGATACCGAAGCCTCATTCGCTTGGTTAGATCCGAACACGGAATTGATACCACTCTGGATAGAACTTCCGACATGCGAAAAAGTCTCCTGCACAGCAGCAATGCCACCACTAACGATACCACCAGAGCTGCTATTAGTCGATTGGTCGCTGAGTGGACGGTTGGAGAGCGTGGATAGAACCAGCAGAAAGTTGCCGAGTCCATGCTGGACGGGTCCGGGTTCCGACGAGTGCTGCTCATCTTGTAGAGGTTTTTCAGATGCAACAGGTTTGTAAAGATTAGAAGTGTGATTCGAATTCTGTATCTGTTGTACAAAATCGTTGAATATGGATAAAGTGGGCTTGCTGCTTGTCACATTATGTGCACGAATGTGTTTTGCGTAGAGACTCTGCTGAATAGAGACGTAATTGTCCAGTAGGCTTTTCAATGGCGTTGCGGGGAATTGATTCGAGCCGTCTATCTGTCGCATGTAGAATAATGGGTGTAAGTATATAGGACACAGAAAAAAGACTGGTTTATTACTACCTTTTGATTTGTTATTTAAAAAATCTATTACGAAAGGTACCTTTTGTCCGCGAACGTAAATCGTAGAACAGATAAGCAGGATAGCGTTGAAGTACGCCATTAGTAGCGCTCAATCTCAACCTTATGTCACAAAATACGTCTCAAGAATGTTGATCCGTTGGCTTTTATGAGCGCTTTTATGTCGAATTGCATTGAAAGCATTCAATGGCGATCCAGGAGAGAAACTCGTGCCTGAAAAGATGAACAGCACAACAAGCATGGCACCATTCTGTCATTTATATGTAGAAAGAACGATTGTTCGTTTTCGAAAAGTGTAAGAAGAAAACAAACTGGTTATTTTCATCAATGGACGTCTTACCACGAATGAAATAGCATTGATTTAACAAGAAAAAAATCTTCATAAAGCATGTGTTTCCATTACTTATATTTATTTCAAGGATTTCAAGGATTAAATTAGACAAATAGTCAGCATTGTCCGCATTTGTTGCTGCTGTGTTTTACTCTTCACTGCAGTAACAGCCATCTACCGTATTGGAACGAATCCACGTCCCGAACCGGTTCACTCTCGTGTACACACCGGGGTAGTTGGGCTTGGCGCAACCCTCACCCCATGACACGATGCCCGCGATCTGGTGCACATTGTCCGTGCTGTTTTGATCGATAACGTGCAACGGACCTCCGCTATCTCCTTGGCAGGAGTCTTTCTTCCCTTCGTTGTACCCAGCACACATCATATTGTCGGTAATGCGTGTGGCTCCGTAACCCGTCTTCCGGCAATCCGCATTGGACATGATCGGAACCGTGACTTCTTGCAGGTTTGTGGAAATTGCTCCATTTTCCGATGTTGCACCCCATCCTGTGACGATGCCCTGCAAGGTGAGAAACGAAACAATTGCTGAGGTCAATCATGGAACACATTTTCAATGTTGGCGTACATACATCGTATCCACTGAAGGGTTTCTTCGGCGTTGGTAAGCAAACGGGTCGAAGTTTTTCGTCAATCTTCATAGTGGTGGTCAGCCGAAGGATCGCAATGTCACTGTTGTAATTGTTTGAGTTGTAACCATTGTGTTCTATCACACGCAATACATTGGACACCATCGTCATCGATTCAGACGTTGAGACACGATCATGTTCCATCAGGACAACACTGATCTTGTTCCGGTTGAACCCATGTACGCAATGAGCCGCCGTCAGAACGTGACGATCACTGATCAGTGAACCCCCGCAGTAGAATGTACCCGAGTACTGCAACATTGCCATCCAAGGGTATTGGTTAACTTGCGTTTCTTGTCCACCGACGATACGGGTAAGTCGATTAGTTCTACCGCATTCTGTAAGATAAAATCAATTGTGAGAGCATGATCCTTTTATAATATTTTGTTGCATCGAAACTTACTACATGTCGGACAGCTTTCCGGTGGTGTGAGGTTCTCCGGAGGCGGTGTGGTAGTAGTACCTATTAGTCCTGCCAGCCATGCGATGAATGGATTATTTTTTTCCGTCTGTCCCTGAGCTGGAAAGTCAATGGCTTGTTTCTCTTCAGCAATCTTTAAAATAAATTTAGAAAAATATGTGAGATGACCATTTCATGATCATTTCATATAAATATAAGTTTGGCTGTATTATGTGAAGGTAATTTAACAACAAAAATTTGTTAGCTTGAATATTTTTCATTAATACATGAAAGCTGTGTGCAGTACTCTTGTTGTTTTAAAATTATCTCATACTTTCACTCCACAACCCTCGAAAGTACATTATAAATTATGTCAAACAATAACTTCCACTTTAAAATTAAAATTCTTCTCTGGCAAATTCTGGCAAATGTTAAATGAATAAAAATGTTATAAATGATATCTAAAACATTAAGCAAACTGATGATAGTATTTTATAATTGATACAACACTGGAAAAAAAATTCTTATAAAACAGACAAAAAATATATTTTTTAATCCAAGAGTAAACAAAAAACATGTTATTTAAGATTTTGTCTTTGGATCCCACATAACGAACAGGAAAAAGCAACATGCATAATTTGAACATGGCGTCCGATTTTTTAACGCTTTTTTTCAATTCGCTTCGAAAACCAGTTGTTGAATTTGGGAACAAAATTCACAGTTCTATTGATTTCGGTCCCGTTCTTCCGGTTTGCCGAAGCTTTTCGTTGCGTAGCTTAAAAGTTTGTTGAACTCGTGATACATTCTTTTGGTGAAGCACTCATCCTCTCACACACTCACAATGGCCCAAAAAAACCAGCCATGTATTCTTTATCTGCCAAATGGATGCAAAACAACGATGGGATGAAAACGAGTTAGCCACGGAGATCACTCGCTTTCATCCGGAGCGGCGGTGTGGGTCAGGCAGGGGTGAACTGATTCTTGAAGCTACGGAAACTTACACGTCTACCGGCAGCGGGGCCACTGAGAAAGAACAGGCCGACCATAAACAGGATTGACAGTTGCATGACACTACAAAGAAGTGCATGAAAGCACTGCATTAAGGCTGTGCACTGGTTTTGCGCAGATCGCGTTTGAAGAGACTGTTTTAACTTTCTTTTCGCTTGTCCTACGACTGTCCTGCTGACTGGTTGGCAGTAAACTTTACTCTGACCACTGTTTGTTTAAGCACGGGTATGACTGTCACTGGAATGAATTGAGGAAAGCACTGTCAGGGAATGTACTTTGCATATAAATTGAGCGTCGCCGAGTATTTGGCCAGGCGTTTTGGTCCGATTGTGGTAAAACTTGCTATTCCAAGCGGTTTGAACTTGTCGTGAAGTTTCTGTTCAGCAGTGTCCTGGTTTCTTCACACTGGTAGTCTTGTTGTAGCGCTTCGATACGAGCGGAACTGTTCAACCGGCTACCGGTGGCGATCGCTCTAGTCGCGACGCAAGATCGTACACAACTAAACGTTGGTGAGTGAATCTCGCCACACCTGACCACATCTCGGTGCCTGTTGACACGAGCACAGTGTGAGACTGTGAGATAGGAGAGCCCTTCTGGAACACAGCTGATGATTCGGTTTGCAGACCACTTGCTCCAGTTGGTAGCTGCTTTGTGGGACTTCCAGGTCGTTTAGCGGTTTAAGCTGGCGGGCTATTTGGAAAGTACCCTTCTAGGCAGACGCAGGCATCGTCGACTACCGCAGTTTCGTCCAGATTACCAGCGAGGCACTATGTTGGGGCTAGGTGCAATGTTTGGCAAAGCAGGCCCATCGACCAACGGCTAAAGTCGTGGTCTTGAACTTGTCACATACACAGTAGCGTTTATTGGTCTTTCCTTCCTAGAGTGTTATTTTTTGTTGTTTATTTTCGTCGCGTCCCCTTTTGTGTATGTTTATCAGGTCTTTACTTTCCATGACCAGTGTCACTGTTCCTGTGCCTGTGCGCAATATAATGTTCAGTAGCACGATCGTACGCACTGGGTGAATGAAGAGTAGCGTACTTCACGGTCAGGGTTGGAAATGTCTCTCGTCCAGAGCACGGGTGGATTGGAATGGATGGGTCACTCGACCGGTTCTGTCTGGTGGTGAAATGTACCGCTAGTTTGTGCATAAATTATCGTTTTCCATCCATAACATTTCGCGGATTAAGGTTTGAGAGCCTACCAGAATGGTCACCATCCTACAAATGATTGTCCACGAAGAGTAATAATCATAAAATCAACATGAGCTCAAATGAGAAGTAACGAGATGTAACAACATTAACTAGTACAGTTATTAGCATTTGTACAGTTTAGCGGTTGTCCCAACGTTTATTGTACTCATTAGTAATATCCGAAATGGACTAAACCTATATGGCTTTATCCAACATTCTTTCCAACATATAGTTGCTTCCTTATGTTTCTGTAGTACATATGTGATTTTTATAATTCAGTTTTTTTAAAGAACCCCAGGTCAGTAATAAAGGATCGCTTACCCAGGTCAGTAATAAAGGTTCGAGAAAGTATTAAAGATTATATTTTACTTCGCTCTGGAAGGAATTCAGAAATGGTTCCAAATTTTTTCCCCTACGTTCAAAATTTAGTAATGTTTTTTTTAAATATAGTACTATTAATGTGTTATGTTAAAACATAATTAGGATCGGTAACTAATAAGATAGATGAAACGCTAGTTATAGTACTAAGTATTATTTCAACTATGCGTGTTCTCAAAGAAGTGTTCTAAATTAATTCATTATCGTGTTTTGGCTGATGAGAATAGCAAATATAGAGGATATATATTTGCTGTCTTGAACAGACGTTGATAAAAAAGAAACGAACGTACTTTGGCACGTCCTTCTGCTATTGGATGTAACTCAAACCAAATAAAATGGAAAGGAACCGTATCGCATAAAATGTTTCATTCAATAGTCCATTTTCTTTCGCACATACATCCGATCACAAATACATGCATGAGTATCAGTGGGTGACAAATAAACCTCTTTCGCTCAGTGTATGACTGGGTCAGTTTCTTTAATTCTGATACGCTTTCACTTGCTGGTACCATTGCTCCATACTATTGTTCAGTGTTTTGTGTACAGGCGCGTCACCGCAACTTATGTGAGTTGACAGCAGAAGGACGTGAGTGTGATCGCTGCACGAATCCAGCCAAGAAGTGACCGATGTAAGAGCCATGATGGAAGCAGCAAGTGGAGCGCCGCGGATAGGTGAAGTGCTTTCTTTAATTATTTTTGTCAGCTTTATTTTTTATTGTTTGTTTGTACCACGTATGTTGCCGTATATTTATTGTAGGTGATTTTTACACTTCATCAACGCTCGCCCCGGGAACTTTGGGGCTATTGAAACGACGTCGTTTCGCGTCTGCCCAAACACGTCGCATGATAATCTTACAATAGCGTTGCGGTCTGTCGTTCCCTCCCCCGCAGCATCGGCATAGTTTGTGTGAGACACGGGACGGGAGATCAGACACCGATTCCACGCGATGTACGTGCACGGTCACAGTCAAAAACGCAGCCAGTGAGCGATAGTGTTGCGCTGTGCGAGGATGCGGAAGTGTCCAGCTGGTGAGCTCATTTTTGGTCGATCACCAGTTTTGTTAGCGGGATAGTTTTGGCTATTTTTGTTTGGTAAACTGTTGTTGGTGGAATACTATTCGGAACGAGAAGATGAAGTTGCTGAAGGTTGTGCTGTGGATGGAGTTGTGTGTGCTGTGTTTGGTGTTTGGCGTAAGTATGGTTTGTCTCCTGGCGTGTTGGTAAATGTTCTGACGTGATCTTTTTTTGGTTGTTGTACCATATGTCTCCAACAAGCGGGAAGATGAGGAACACAACCGGATCAATTATGACATCTATGTGACGCCGATTATGATAAGCCCGATTAGTGATAACCGGTTTCGTGCAAAAAACCCGCTGCTAGCTTGGCTATCCACCATGCTTAACTATCGACCGCCGATCTTCGGTGCGGAAATGCCGGTCACATCCACACTGAAGCCTCCACCACGTGACTGTCCGGAGTGCTGTACGTATGCGAATGATTGAGCGCTGTTGTCATGCGGTTATCTCGTTCCGAAAAACTTTCTCTGCTTTACAGCATGCGGTCGAGGTAAGACGAGCTCGAGGATCGTGGGAGGAGATGCAGCCGATGTTAAAGAATATCCCTGGATCGTAATGCTCCTGTACCGGGGTGCATTCTACTGCGGAGGATCCTTGATCAACGATCGCTACATTGTGACAGCGGCACACTGTGTGCTTAGCTTCACGCCCAACCAGCTGCTGGCGAAGCTGTACGATGTCGAGCACGGCGAGATGATCACTCGCAGCATCGTCAAGCTTTACGGCCACGAACGGTTTAGTCTGGACACGTTTAACAATGATATCGCGTTGGTTAAACTGCAGCAACCGGTTAATGCTGGTGAGAATTTCGTACCAGTCTGTCTTCCTGCGTCTGGAAGAACCTTTGCCGGCCAAAACGGCACTGTGATTGGTTGGGGAAAGCTCGCTAACGGTAACTTATCGAAAGGTTTGCAGAAGGCGGTTGTGCCCATCATTACCAACATGCAGTGCCGAAAGTCCAGCTATCGTGCTTCGCGTATTACAGACAACATGCTCTGTGCAGGATACGCTGAAGGTGGACGTGACGCATGTCAGGTGCGAGAATTAACATATAGGCGAATTTCAGTGTGATAACGTGAAAGTATATGGACTTTTTCTTAATCATTTCAGGGAGACAGCGGAGGACCGTTAAATGTTGGGGACAGCAATTTCCGCGAGCTTGTCGGCATAGTGTCTTGGGGTGAGGGATGCGCCCGTCCCAACTATCCCGGGGTCTACACGCGAGTGACTCGTTACTTGAACTGGATTAGGTCTAATACTAGAGATGCGTGCTCTTGCGAACGTTCCGTAGCGTGATTCTAGTTTACTGCCTTCGGAAGACCATTGTCATGAACCGTAATTACTAAACGCAGCTAAAGTCAGCAGCTTTGCACCACGGATGTTTGTGTTGATTGGATAGAACGAGACCGAATGGAGCGAACAAATGAAGTTGTCTGAAAGGAACTTAAATGATGTCTATTTAAAACGTCCAGTAAATCATTGGAGTGAGCCGGGTAGGGTAGATATAGCAAATTCCTTGCACAATGAATGTAGGGAAAATGGAAAATGAGACACAGTTTTACAATGTAATGACGGTTTGAGTAATTTTCATTAACATTATCACGATCAATGCGGTTGTTGTTAGGTACTCACTGGAGGTCCGCTGCTTTGACTTGAACACAAACGTTCATTGTGGTAAAATAATAGCATGGAACTGGATTATTTAGAGTGTACTGGGCAGATGCTCTGTAACTTATTGGTACACCAACAAACATACTAGATGGAGCACCAAATTTCCTTTATGTTTTAATATATACATGTGATTCGAGAATAAAAAACCATTATCTCTTATATACGAGTGTAAAAACACCATCCTGTAAATAAACAGAGTTAATCGGTTAAAAGCGTATTAATACATTTATACGCCAAGTGTTTGGAGCTGTTCATAAGTGTAGTGAGCTGTTCTATATATTTTTCGAGTAATAGATTGACAAAATAGATAATGTTTCGGGTCAATATTGTTCTTTTGGGTAACATATGATGGTTATGAAAGATCTTCATTTATCTTATATTTTATTATTTAAGAATGACGGCTTCTCGCCGGATTGTCACTCTCTTAGGACAGAAGTGAATACATTCTTCACAAAGTATTTTCTCTTTGCATTTTACCTTATTTCGTACATACTCTCTTGAAGGACTTCATTGAATTGTATTTTTCAGCTTAACATTAAATGTTTAGAATAAAAATATCCAATCACATCATTGCATAATACTAAAATAAAAAAAGTAGTTTAAATTATGCGAGCTGTACTAAATACAGATTATTCAGATTTTCAAGCAGTTTCATGGATTTCAAAATAAAAATAGGAATATTGATGAGTTGTGCATCACACATACTCAAACAGAAACTTTCACTTAATCGTGTTCTTGCTTTCTTAAGTGTTTTCTTGTGAAAGTGAAAACCACTTGATATGTGCGCTTCTTTCTTCCTCTCTACTCCAGAGTAGGTTTATACTTTTGCATATATTTCATAGCGTGATAGGCGACCATATGACCGATTGTTCCAATCTGATTAACGATCCGTTCATTTCCATGCGCACGAGTTCATGGATTAGATGAAGGATATTTTTAGGTCATTTTGGGGTACAACTTTTGCTGTTTTAATGGCTTGTTTCTAATCACTAGCGTTTCTAAGTCATCCCATAGGTTTTGAAGTATTTGTGTTCGATTAGCGGCGTACAAATGCACCACAGGCAAGTAAACAGTACACAACTCACGTCAGCACGAGAAGAAAGCTACGACACCGGTGCGACAAGGCAGGCGACAGTCTGCTATTGAAAAATGGGAGAGAAAGTGCTGAAGACGATACCACACTGGCCAACGGTACTTGCCAGCACTGGCGACTACTTGGACACGCGAGGACTTTTAGTTCAAGTTCAAATTCGTCGCGCAGATGGCGTTCCGTTCGGTGCTGTTCCTGATCGTGCAGTGTTTGGTGTGGGAAAGTGTATTTCCTTTCGTGATGGGCAGCGAAACCAACAGCACAGTCCAAATACCAGACTTTACCAACGAGAATCTTACCGCACCGGGGAGATTTGCTTGGAACGATAGTCTCATGATCGATCCGAACGGATTCATCGGTAAGGCACCTTTGCTGAACAGTGGTGTGTGGAGTTGGATCACGACCGTCTTCGGTATGCCGATCTTTAGTGTATTTGCGTATCGGGCAGCGCCTCGGAACTGTCCACCATGCTGTGAGTAGTACATAGGTGAGAGTACCTAGCACGAATTGTTACAGTGCTGAACGTGCTTACTAGAGTGTATATTCCGTTCGTCTTCCTTAGCTTGTGGTACGAGCACAAACAACTCAAAGATTGTCGGAGGTCATGAAGCCGAAATCGGGCGTTATCCATGGATGGCAGCACTGTATTACAGCAACCGGTTCATTTGCGGCGGATCCCTGATCAACGATCGGTACGTCCTGACGGCGGCACACTGTGTGTTTGGTAGCGATCGGTCGCTTTTCCGAGTGAAGCTGTTGATGCATGATCGCACCGTACCCAAGGAAGATTCATTCGAGCGTAAAGTGTCCTACATAATGACTAACTGGTTCTTGAACGTACTTGTGTTCATTACCAACGACGTTGCGCTGCTAAAGCTGAGTGAACCGGTTCCACTTGGCGAAACGATAGTACCAGTGTGCTTGCCACCGGAAGGCAATACGTACGCAGGACAGGAGGTCAGACCATAAAAACTTTCTCTCCCAACGGATCCGAGCTGTTGGTGCTGATGCTAGCGCTATTATCCTTTTCTTGCAGGGTATCGTGACTGGTTGGGGTAAACTAGGTGATGGGACGTTCCCGGTGCGCCTGCAGGAAGTGCACGTCCCGATCCTGGCCAATGCAGAGTGCCACAATCAAACGCAATACTTCCGGTTCCAGATCAACGATCGCATGATGTGTGCTGGGATTCCCGAGGGCGGCAAGGACTCATGCCAAGGCGATAGTGGAGGTCCGATGCATGTGTTCGATGCAGAAGCTAACCGGTTCGTGATTGCGGGTGTCGTATCATGGGGCTTCGGATGTGCCCAGCCCCGATTTCCGGGTATATATGCCCGAGTAAACCGATTCATTTCCTGGATTAATTTCAATACAAGAGATGCGTGTACGTGCAAGTGAAGTAATGGGTTGTTTTGAGGATGCCCAATAAACAACGTACCTGAGACGGAACGACAATCGCTGGAGCAATGTCCTGCGGGATGGAGCCGAGAAAGAAAGTGTTTGTGGAAGCAATTACTGCTAATTGATGTGGGACAGTTCATGCATTAGCTGTGTACACGTGACGGGCATTTGTCCCGTGTATGAACTTAATTGAATAAAGCTTTAGCTTGCACTTGATCGCGAATGCAGCAATGATTTATCCTCGCGGAAAGGTGAAAGCTCCTGATGGAGGACTATTTGTCAACTTCGTAGGACGGCTATTTGTCGCGGTACATTGCCTACAAGGGAAACATTGAGCATTGCAAAAGGTGTTAAAAATTGTCATTTCAACGAGGTTCAGCGCACCCGCATTCTACAGCGTGGTGGAATGAGTTACGATCGGATGTGTGACGTTTATTTTATCTGTAGCTTATTTTTCGGAGAAAGAAATACGCTCGCTCGTATGAGTCAGTTTGTGAAGCCAATGTCACAGCGTCATGGTTTGAGGTTTAACAATGTTTTCTTTGGATGAGGTATCGTGAGTTCAACGATCAAACGGTCTTGAACTTGTGGTACATCAACGCTGTGTCGTTTATCTTGCATCCGGTATTGTTCCAGAATCAATGACCGATATTTGGTAGAAATTGGCTTTCAAGAAATTTTTACGCGATAACAAGTGTAACGCACAATGTATTTGTGTGATGAAATAATATTTTCGCCACCTTCTTTTTGTCCTATTTGCTGTGCTTCATAGAGGTTAGATGTAATAATATTGATTTTAAACCTTACAAAATCATGCTAATTACTCGGTGAGATCATCATGCTCTACTGATCTAGTTCTATTGGCCTACTGCCCAGCAGAGAATGAGCGTGTCGCGTGAGGAACAGCAATTGGGCACGAATCTGTGGGCTGCATCATTAGCGTTCGGAAGATTCGACGCCAGAGCCCCTCCCATACCGCACTACTGCACTTTTCTACAATTTTTGTCAAGGACCATTCACCCACAGCTTCACGCTTGTGTCTTGTCGGGAGATTGACGGAAGGAATGAATCAGCTCTCACTCGTCCATTAGCATTCACGCTTAATGATGTACCGTGGTATCATCCTTGAACTTCGCGTGCGATCGCACCCACGATCACTTGTCCTCAGGCAAGCTGCTGGGGGTTTGCGGTGGAAGGCTGCGATATGAATGCGATTTCAAGGTTTGCATCCCCCCAAAACCAGCTGAATGTCAGCATCATCTGCATTTCCTAATGCGCCAATTGCGCGTATCCACCGGAAAGGTGAGTAACGTATGAGGACCGTTGTTCAAGTTCAGTTCGAAAAGATGTCACGCAGGTGTGTGGTGGGGTAGTCACGACGAACGCTGTTCCATGGGGGTTGATGGTGTTTTGTATTGATGGCATTTTTGCATTGCACAAAGGTACAGCTTTATGAAGTAATTGGTGGAAATAACTTTATTCATATAAAATAAATGGTACTCATAAATAATTTGCTTACATTTTTTTTTTAACTAAAACGAAATGTTATGGCTTGAATATAGGTAAACTTTCGAGCGGAAAGTAAAAAGAAAACAAAATGGCAATAATACAAAAGATTTTCTTTCAAGAGGCGAGAATTTCACAAGCAATTTTAATACCATATTTTGGGTTCAAGTCTACGGCTACACATTGTGACATCGAAGTGAATATTACGTAGTAATGTGTTACGTACCATAGCGCAGGTAACGTACGAGCAATTGATCTTGCTCCACACTTGTGTAAGTTTGGTTTCGGTGGGCTATGAATTTCAGGCTATTAAAGAGAGCGATTGATCGAGTTTGCTCAAAGTCAAGTTTTCGGGGAATCGATCGAGGAAAACAATTCCACCAGATGCTAGATAGGTCAGGGTTATGTGTAGACAAGGTTTCGGATCGTATCTATGCAGCTTAACATTGGATGCATTGCGCAATCAAGCAGTACCAAAGCACGATTACGAAATGCAAACTCAGGTGTATTAGATAAGCGAATGTTAGTAGGATGAGTGTTCTAGTACCTCTAACTCAACATTGAATTATTTATCCTATCTTCAAAAATTTTATCAAGCAGCGTAAAGAAATATCTTTACAAATGTTAGAGTAATTCTTATTCATTGTAGTGTGATAAAGTGAAGGTTTGTAATTGTCAAACGCCTATTAAGCACATTTCTTGAAGGTTGCTCTCAAGGATCGTAAGCGCCCTCGGTAAACAGTGATTACCAGTTATGATAAGTCGACTTATTGATCATGGCGGTAGCTTGCAAATAGTGAGAAAAAACGAGAAAAAGTAAGAGCCTTCCAAAAAAGAATAGCGATGCAACGGTGCACAAGTGCAACGTGATTTGCATGCGCGTATGGTTATTGCTTCTCTATTTTGTTTTTCTTCTCCATTTAAAAAAACATCAACAGCGATACGGCATATGATTTCGGTACACCCTTAGATAGAGGGAGAAAGAGAGCGAGAGAGAAAGAGAGAGAGAAAAGAGAGAGAGAGAGAGAGGGCGATGTTAGAGAGTACCTTCTGCGGAAGAAGATATGACGGAAAATAAACAAACAGGCGAAACAACGATCCCAATGCTGATGAACATCACGGTGACGATGGAAGTTTACAGTCAAATTGTCGAACATTGTCGAACAATTTGTTATTACTACTACCACACCAGTGAGAAAGATGGCCAATACCGCGACGGCTCTCACTGTTCTCCCTTCCCTTCTGTGCATCCCCTCCCTGAATCGATCTCTGACACTGGCCTTCTCCCTCGCACGTGGGTTTGAACGCGCGCATGATGCGTTGCGCTTATCGACGATGTAAGCGATGCAAGCACGACCACCACAAGAGTAAGGAAGCCATCGGCACAATGTGTGTTAGTAGAACCAAGGGCACGCACTCTCACTTTCCGTGCGCACTATGAGGTAATTGTCCACCGTAATCATCCCGGGGGACAGTCTCGGTGAGATGTGGTGGTTAGGTTGCGAGCGCCACGACACGCTGACACAGAGACAGGTGCACCGACGAAAATGGTGGCTGTGGATGTGTTCGTAAGCATGCGGCCCAATGCGCGCCGACAAAGCATAGTTCAGGTACCCGCAGCCGCAACACGGGCGCATCCGCACCCTTATCGCATACGACCTCTACTACTCTCGTTACAGAAGAAGACGACGACGACGACGACCACGACGGGTCGAGATCAGACCCACCGTACGGAAGGGAACAACAACTGCAGGAACGCACTGCATTGCAAAACAAAGAGGGCCCACACTACATTGACACGAGTTCGATCACTCGAGTCGGAGCGCGCCAAGGTAGTCGACGACGTCCCGCGCGCGTTGTCATTGTCTCTTGAACCTTCTGAATCCGATTCGAAAAGTTGTGCATATAAAAGCCACGCCGATTACTGCTGTCAGTCACAGAACATTGCGTAAAGAGCCACAAGAAGCTTCATCCCAAGAAGCCTCTATCAACACCAGAACAGATCGTGAATTCCTGTGTGGATTCACAGCTTCATTCAGCATCGCGATCCTTTCGTCGTCTGTTCGGTCGTACAAGTCTTTTCGTTCCAACTCGGGTGTCCTGTTTGGTACAGAGTGTAGTGTATGTGTGTTTGGTGGTTTTTTAAGCTTATCATGATAATGAATCGATCCTCGTCCGTTCACTTAATGGCAATTTGGGTGCTGATGCTGACAATGCTGGCTGCACCATTATTGGCCGCTCCTGTCAACAACTCCAGCGATTCCTGTGATTGTGGTGAGTTGAAAGAGCTACGAAAGAGTGCAAGGGAGTGGCAATCTACTCAAAAAGTGCATAGCCCAACCGTACACTGTCTCTGGATAAAAGTGAAAGGTTAACTCGATAATTGTAAACAACAACAAGCTGGGCGGTGTGCATCTGCCCCGGGTGGCAAAGTGTATCGTAACATATTTCGCAGGACGCCGTGCAAAAGTGCATCATTTTTCGGTGGCGACCGATGCGCCACAGACATGTTGCGTAACAAATCATTACAATCGGTGTGGAGTGCGCTTTTGGAATGGAAAATGCTGATTGTGATTGTGCGAATGGTTGACCCGGAATAAAAACGGTAATAACGTGACAATCCGCAAAGAAAGCTGGTCACAGGTTTCACTTTCGTTTTGATGAAATGAACAGGAAGATGTTCCCTTTTACATACCGACCATTGCTGGTATTTATATCGTTTGCAATCGGCACATTAGGTGGTGTTGTGTTAAAAATGTTGTCTATGTTTTGGTGGCATTTTTTTCCGGTCCCGGCGACGCGTGTTTTGAACGGTGTAGCTGTGAAAGACGGAGAGACGAATAAGGCTAGCGAATTTAGGTTAAGCGCACACATATGCGACCTGTCGATCACGCATAACGAATGCAATGATATCTGATTGGATGCATGTGTGTATGTACAGAGGTTCGAGTGGATTTGTGAGCATCTCAGTTTCACTATGCGTAACTGTAATAGCAATGCGATTCCTGAGCGGATGTGAGCAGAACCGAAAAAGTAATATTTATGAGTTGTAGTACGCTGTACTCTTAGCATCAGTTTGGTTGACAGCATTGTAGTTCATAGTAAAATTTGCGTACAAACGAGTTTACAGCCACCAAACTTAACGTTTCTTTTATATTTTTCTTCCAGTTTGTGGTGTTGGTGGACGCACTAATCGCATCGTTGGAGGCACTGAAACCTTCGCACATCAGTTCCCATGGTTGGCCGGCCTCTTCCGGCAAGGCAAGCTGTACTGCGGAGCGTCTGTTGTTTCCCGCAATTTTCTAGTCACGGCCGCACACTGTGTGAATTCGTTCGAACCAAGCGAGATTAGGGTTAGTGTTTTGGTTCACGGAACATAGGAAGGATTTTTCACTCGTTTGGTTCATTTGGTTCAATTTCTTGACACAGGTTTATCTGGGTGGCCACAACATCGCTAAGGATTATACCGAGCTACGTCGGGTGAAGCGGATCATCGACCACGAGGGCTTTGATATCTTCACGTTCAACAACGACATTGCGCTGCTGGAACTCGATAAACCACTACGCTATGGGCCCACTATTCAGCCAGCTTGTCTGCCGGACGGAAGTAATTGTGCAGCTAAAGCTGTTAGTGAGGGCAAATTGATCAATAACGATTGTCATTTGGTTTGTTGCTTTTCCGCAGGTATAATGGATTTCACCGGATCGATCGGGGTGGTCGCCGGATGGGGAAGAATCGAAGAGAAGCGCGCTCCCTCCAAGACGTTACGAGCGGTTGAGGTTCCAATCTGGTCGCATGAGCAGTGTCTGGACGCCGGTTACGGAAGCAAGAAGATCTCTGCCAACATGATGTGTGCTGGGTACCACGATGGCCAGAAGGATGCCTGCCAGGGTGATAGCGGTGGTCCGATGCATAAGATGGGTCTGTTTGGCAGCATGGAAGTGATTGGTGTGGTTTCGTGGGGACGAGGATGCGCTCGTCCGAATTTGCCCGGTATCTATACGCGCATCGTCAACTACTTGCCGTGGATTCACGAAAAGCTTGCCAATGAATGTATCTGCCCGCCAAAGGATATTGCCCGAAGAATTTAAGAGGACTGTCACGAAACGCCACCTCGCGGAACAGATGTTTACTGTTGATAATTTATTCGTTTTCTAGTCACAAGAAACTATAGTATGTAAGAGCTGTAACAACGGCTGTCACTATTAGTATGTAAGTTATAAAAAAAAAACATTGGGTTGTTGTAATGAAAGTTGATCAAGTTGTAAAAAATAAACAATTATAAAGAAGCAAAGCTGGCAGCAATTACTTGTTGATTTCTAGTGACGGGTAAAGAAAATCAATTTGCCATTTTGACCCCAGTTGTAGGATGACAAGAAAATTGACTGCTTCCTGATGTGAGACAGACAGCAGTCATCGATCATTTGCCATATACGATCGACGGTGGTCAAATAATGTACGCGCACTGAAGTAGAAAGCGACTATGTGATGGAACATCCACTAGCAACGCATCGAAATGCTATTGATTAGGAGAGAAAATGAAAGTGAATCTACACCAGAGCCCTCAGCCGGACCAGTTCTCTTCGACTGGCATGATTCAACACTCTCTCTCTTTCTCTATCTTACCCTATCACGTGTTGACCATCGCACACATGCTGTTCCGTCTCTTGTTGAGTTGCTTCTCCACTTTTTTAAATTTTACAGGGTTCCTCATGTGAAGCGAAATAATTCGTTGCATGTCATGTTGGACCTAATTTATATACATTCCAGCTTCTGAACTGTTACGAAGGTAGTATCTTGTATAGCTTTGATTTACAATTGTTTTAAATTACATTTTATACACCAATCACCATTATAAAGTATTAATAATTACAGTATTGTTTTATGAGGTTCAATTTTAATGCTATTTACTTCTTGTTAGTTTATTGTTCTAATAAAAGTGATAGCTTTAGAAAAATAAGTTGCCAGTTGTTTAGGATCTAACCTGGTATACAAATCCCATAAGTGTACATTTCGTTGTTTTGATTATTATCAATTTTTTAGGGTAGAATAGAGGAGCGAGATAACAAAGATTTTTTTGAAATAAATAAATTGGCCTGTTGTAGTAGTTGTTGCAGCCGTTAATATATTAGGCCCGCTATCTGGTTATTTTTTGTAGTGCTTGGTTTGCTTACATAGAATGGTTTGGTTTGCATTACATAGTACATTGCGTTAAGATAAACACCAAACAAGTATAATTTTCTCGTAACAGCATATCGTAAAATGTCGATGTTTTATTAAATACTCCAGCTAAAAAAATAGTGCTGCATCTTGTTTCCGTGTTTTAAAGAGCAAATAGAGCCAAGAAGCCCTGTACGATGCTTTGCTACTCTCACGAAACGTCTTCTAGCTGGGTGCCCTCTCGCGTTGTCCGGTTGATGATGGTGAAAAATGAAAGTAGTTTCTTCGGTCTTCGATCCTTTGCCATTGTAGCGAAGGAAGTCTTACAGTCAAGGCCATTCATGGTGCAGTGGGCAGCACATATCGCACTAGCTCTAAAGTACGTTAAAGGAGCTTGCACTAGGCCTAAAACGATAAGTAACTTACACAAGTGCATTTCGTACAGTGGGAATCGTTGGCTGTGAAGTGGGTGAGAAAAGCATTTAATCACAAATGATCACACTAGTTGAATAACGATAGAAAATCGATCACTCGGCATGGTATCCGATCGATCGATCAGACCGTGAGTCAGTTGCAGCAGCTGCGTTGCATTGCTATAGTGAACCCGTTACCGAACTCAGCCTTCAGTATGGACTGCGTGCAGCTAAAGCTTAACATTCGTCACGTTCCGTGAAACCTCGATGCGGTGAGTGTGGTGAATTGTGTACAATAGTATCAGGGTGGCCAATCAGCTTGCAGTGCGGAAACATTTACATAACCATTTCGAGTGACCAGTATGAACGGTTGGTGACGAATTTCGCAGCTCAGTCGGTAGCGTTTTATGTTCCGCAATGGCTATTCGTACCTCCACAACCATTTGCGAAATTTTTTATTTCATCGATCACTAACTCGGGCCATTCGTTGCGGGCGTCCAGGCACTTAAGAGGAAATGTAACGAAAAAAAAAAACAAATCTTTTACCAGTTCTTGGTGGTGCAACCAATCCGACAGGCGCCCACGGTGTTAGTGGAAGGTTGGCCACAGTTTGTAACATTTTTTCCGAGTTGTGCGTGTCCGGGTTTGAGTCATTTTACTTTCAACCATCCAAGTGATAGTGCGCATTTCCCACAGAAGTTGTGGTAGCGTAGTTTAAAATCGTAGTGTTTGAAGGACTTCACTGCAGAAGGTAACGCGTGATCATATTGATAACCCTGACAATCTTTTATCCTGTGCAGTCTTAAAAGATACACGAAATGTTTGGATGAACTGGTGAATTCAATCCTATTGCAGTGATATAGATTTCGTTTGAACACCCGTGCCCAAGGTTTCGGCATGGTTTGGACAGGTTTTTGATCGCATCCGAAAGGTGTTCCGATCCGAAAGCGGTCGCATAAACTTTCTTTATAATTTTCATAAACATTGGCCGATAATGTGGGTGAGGTGAGATTTGAGGCCACAGAAAGAAGGTGTTGTGAATGTAGGTTTTCTTTCTGTTCGAATACAAAACATATGTCAGCGCAAAAGTGTGTCACGATTGAAAATTATCTTAATTGGCAAATGGTGCGTATGCGTCCATGGTTGTTTGTTTTTTTTTTTGCTATGGAAGATTTGTTGACTGTGATGATTGCTTTTGGACTTTTATGTTGTTTGTTTGTTATTGGACCTTCGATAGAAACATTTACAACGTTGGACATATACGTGTTTACGCTGTACGAGAATTATGCGTAAGACTTATTAATATAAATCCTTCGTTGCATATTAGTGCATAGTTAAGTCATGTGGTAAAAATATTCTCCAACATTTTTTAAATTATAAAATAATTAGTTACTCGCTATAGTGAAGTTAGTAAAAACTTAAAATTGAAGTAAAGTTAGTATCACCAAGAAAGTTTTCACATGACAGCGCAAGGGTACATTAGGCTTTTCATTCAGCTTATAATGTTTGTGGACTGAGAAATAGTAGCTTTGGAATTTATTTTATAGTTTTTGTTACGATAATATTAGCTTTTTTGTAATATTAGTTTTTCTCTGTAGCACATGAGCTGGGATAAATTTTTGTTTTAAAGCTATACAAGCTAATTTAACATATTTAAATAAGCTGTAACGCTCACCTCCTTAATGAGAGCGATGAACTTTCCTACACATTTACACATGCCCACAATCACGGCTGACACCAGATAAGCTTGAAAGCCTTTCACTGCAGTGCAGTTTTCAAGCGGATATGACCATTTACCACGAGAGAAGACTCTCATTAATACACTCGGGTTACCTAGGGCAACGCATGTCGTACCGTCTAGGTTTTACGAAGGTTCAAAGCAGCGTGGTGTTTTTTCGTTTTTCCGTATAATCACGAAGACTGAAGCGTCTTGCATATCCTGCAGTGGTCACCTTTACTCCGCACACGCTAAGATTGAATGGAGCAGCTGCATCGACACTACGTATCTAATGAAGTTGATCAAAACGAGAGTCACGAAATGCAAGAAATCGTGTCTTTTAATTTGTGCTGGCTAGTGTAGTTCCGGTGCGAGCTGTTGAGCTTTCTTGGGACCCGCGTTGTTCGATGCTAAGGCATGCTTTTTGGGGATGGCACCGACTACGACATTCCTTTCATTATATCACACACGAGAGATTAATTTCCCTTTGAGGTCCCTTTGCTACCAGGTTTTCTGGTGTTTTTCCATGCTCTTTTTTCGAGAGATAGTGCTGAACTGCTACTGTAGATATCTTCATACGGCTTGGGGTGAAAACATTAAAACAAGCGATAGTGCGTGAGAAGTGCGAATGTGAAGATAGCGAAGACGACCAGGCAAAACAGTGATTGGTCGAATGAAAGTGAAAAAGAAGAAAACGAAGCCATTATCCGTCCATCCTCTGTAGTCTGAGGCTAGGAGCTTACATGCTGGCTGGTGTCGCTGACTGGTCCGGTCTGTGTGTCGTACCCAAGTTCATCTGACTTGGTGCAGTGAGGGGTGAAGGCGGATGCGGGCTAAACTGATGTTAAATAATGTTCACCATGCCGACGTCGCCGTGCCTTGCCGAGAGCAGAAGAAAGTGAAATGAGATTATGAATCGTGTAAACACGGACCAGAGCAACAACGTGTAAGTGAAACGTTGAGTGAAAGATAAAATAGTAAAGCATAGTGAATAAAACAGTTTGCAAAGACGCAGCTAACGGCTAGTGAACTGACCGCAGATGTTGTGGGCACATGAACGAAAATACCAAACAAACAAACAAACACACACACACACACAATCGCGCATGTACATGAGGATAAAAGTTTAAGGAGGCAAACAGGGTGAGGGAAGAAAGCTATACGAGGATTCAAGTGGAACGCAGAATTAATCAGATAATCTTATGCGCAGAAGAATGCATCCGGAAATGAATATTCCTTTGGTCAGCAGATTGATCATTGGCACGATATTAGCAACGCTAGTGTTTGCTGGAAATGTGGGCAAAGTAGAAGGAGGCACGCTTTGGAATGATACGGAACTGATCAGTCGAAATGGACGGTTTCTGTTCGATACCTTGTTTGGACTGAACACGGCAGCCTTTTCGCTCGATGATGATGACGACCTGACCAACAATCAGGTGAAAAGCTGTGACTGTGGTAAGTACTGGAAAAAGGTAAAGATCGTTGAATATTGGCTGGTTTGTTCTCTCTTTACTTTGATCTTTCCGATCGTATCACTTTGCTTTAAAAAGTAATATCTAAAAGTTGATACTATTGTGAACGATTACTGTTGACATTCATTACTCATTACTATTATTTAATTATGTTATTCCTCTACTAATGGCCATATTGATTCAGAACAGAACACTAAATAATTCATTCTTTCTCAAAAACAAATCAATGAGAAAAATAATTTTGAAATAATCAATGATAAAGAAAAGTGCATTGCATCGATGGACTGCCAAATTGAAGCACCTTTTTGTTCTAAAATTGCGTAAATAATTATTAATCTTATGATTGATACTCTAAAACAAGCTGCAAGTTCTTCTTGATGACATGCTCAAAACATTCAATCGTTTATTGCATACTGATTTAAATAGAAACTTTTTTCATACAAGGGACATTCAAAATATACAAAAAAATGTTGTAGAATAAATATTTGTTTTTATGAAAATTACATTTTAAGATAAACTTATAGAACCTATTACAATTAGTTCTAAACATTTTATTATAAATAAAACAATTGATATAACAAAAGAATATTTATATTTTCTATGAAGTATTTGTTGTATGCTTATGTGGAAAAAGATTTACTTTCTAAATCTATTTATTTAACTTTTTTTTAATCGCACTCTGATAGATTTGATTTGTTTGTAAACTTTCTTTGTGAATCTTTGGAACTCCAATATAAATCTTGCAATTCTTTCCTTGGTTTGTTTTTACATAAATTTTTAAATGATAATTCTAACCTAGAGATAGATTACAACCATTAATTTACGTGAATAATGCATGTTGAAACTTAAATGCACGAATTAGCTTACCTTACAAAACATTCGCTTCACGCGTGCAATGCGGATTGCATATCTATCGGGCTGAAACGAATATACTGAAACACGTGCTAAATTTTCCGCCATTACGGCCGTTGGATGTGTTACGCCTGCTAAGCAGATATTGTTTCTTTTTTCAGAATGTGGAGCAGCAAACCAGGAAATACGAATAGTTGGAGGGCGTCCGACCGGAGTAAACCAATATCCTTGGCTGGCACGCCTAGTTTACGATGGTCAGTTCCATTGCGGTGCATCACTTCTCACGAAGGATTACGTGTTGACTGCGGCGCATTGTGTTCGAAGGTAGATAGGCATTTGTTGCTTAATTGTTTATTTGTAGATTGAGACACTAACTGTTTCGTATTTTTTACAGACTAAAACGCAACAAGATTCGTGTAATTCTGGGGGATTATGACCAGTTTGTAGCATCAGAAACACCGGCAATAATGCGTGCGGTTACTGCCATCATACGTCATCGTAGTTTCGATCAAAACTCGTACAACCACGATATAGCTTTGCTGAAGTTGCGTAAACCAGTCGAGTTCACCAAAACTATACGGCCAGTGTGTTTGCCCAAGGAACGCAGTGAACCGGCCGGCCAGCTGGGAACGGTTGTCGGATGGGGAAGGACCTCGGAAGGCGGTACACTTCCAGCGTTAGTGCAGCACGTGGATGTACCTATTTTGACGCTCGATCAGTGTCGCAGTATGAAGTATCGTGCGTCTCGTATAACTTCAAACATGGTAAGTTGGATGAAAGGGCTGCCACGTCGCAATGCATCTTAACTGAAACTAAGCGAACATCCTTTTGGACGGGTCTATTTACAGTTGTGCGCTGGTAAAGGAAAACAGGACTCTTGTCAGGGTGACTCCGGTGGACCACTGCTGGTTCGAAACGGTGACAAACACGAAATTGTAGGGATCGTATCGTGGGGCGTCGGATGTGGCCGGGCGGGCTATCCTGGTGTGTATACGCGGGTGGCGCGATATCTTCCCTGGCTGCGCGCTAACCTGGACGACAGCTGCCTCTGCTCGAAGTGATATTAGAAGAGAAAGGAAAACGACTGTAAATAAAGTGCGAATACTACTAGCCGACTGACAATACCACCGGATAACTGAACATTGTATTCAAGTGTGTGGAATGGGGTCGTCTCTTCTCAGCTGAGGGATGCGATCCGGAGGTTTGGGGCTGTTCCCATTTTTCTCTCACCATATTGCATACAGAGGGTGATAATTTGATCGATTTACCAAGCGACACAGAATGTTTGCACTAATTGGGGCAAATGTACGGTGCCATTGCTTTTGCTGCGTGTTGTGTTTCAGTGTTTTTGTGAGGAACGAAGCAAAGCAAACAACAGAAGAAAAGGCACATGACACTGATGTCGGCATATCGGATGACGGAAGAACAAAAGCAACGATTAAAAGAAATGAGAGCATAAATAGTGTGGGCCGACTGGGAACCAACCATGGTCGATGTGGAATGAAAGAAATTTTCTCACGTACCGCACGCAGAAACATGTAAGGAATGTTTGGTTAACACACGACCGAAGGAAGAGTCTGAAACGTTAGCAAAAAGCTCATTATCGCACATAAACTATCATAATTGAATCATCATCGCGTAGGGTGGATGAGCGACAGTTACTATTTATTAGTGCGAATTTTTTTTAAGAACAAAAAGACAAATAACTTTCATCAAAGGTAAGTTTAGAAATCATTGTAGCAGTTTATGGAGCATTTTTTTTAGTAAATGTTCACCGAAATGTGGATCGCAAGTAAATAAAGCTTTCGTGCCTTTTTTCGATCATCATGCAACAGAATTATAACACGTTAACATCTTTTCAGTCATCAACAGTCTTAACACCAGCAGCTTTCAATCTATGTAAATAGTAATTTAAAAACTTTTGATTGGGTAGATACGATGGAAATTATACATTTGTATTTGTAAATGATTTGCTTTTATCATCTGATCTTTTCAAATAGCTCATAGTGAACAATTTCCATATAATTCCACCAACTGGTACTTTGATGACGGTGATACCGGACTTAGAAGTTTCTTAATAATTGTTAATTTTTATTAATATACATTTAATTTATTTAGTTTAATTTGTATGAGAATAACGTTTTAATGTTTTTCGGGACAGCTGTTTTACAATATATTTTAATTATTTATTAATAATGTTACTAATATTTTAATTAATAAAGCCTTTACAAATTAAAATATTAACAACAACACTGATTAATTAAAAAAATAGTGTTATCCTGTATTGGATTTCTTTAGTACAACCAACTTTAGTACAACATGGCCACTGAGCTCAAGAAACTGGAAAACAACTGACAACTGCAGAAAAAGTTTGAATATATATTGTAACATCATTGTTAATATTTGCTTAATTAATTTAATTTTCATTAATTTCAAGCTCCTTGAGTTCAGGACAAAAAACAGACTTTTTTGTTCAAATTATGCATTTAAAAAATTATATTGTTTCTTACACTGACAAATACATTTTGTCAATTTTTTCAAGATCAAACAGAATCTCCAATAGCAAGGGTTAAGAACCAATGTGGCAATAAAAAAGCGATGAGCTTTCACTCGGTATATGGACGAAGTTTGTCACGAAAATGGATAATTATCTCAACAACCCGTTGACGCCCGGTTAAAGATCGAATCGTCTTTGCGAGATCTTTAGGTATCGTTCTCAAGCAGAACGAAAATCCGTCTGGAGTGAAGAAAAGTGTTTCGCATTTGTTTACCTTTTACAGGGACGGTGTGTAGGAAGTACGGCAAGATCAGGTTGCTCGTGTCTTTCCACGCTTCGTAAGGTGTTCTTCTCCACGCTTCTTGCATCGTTCATCCACCGACAGCAAAGACGAATGGGACGATGAATGTTGGGGGATCATCCCGAACCACCGCTATTACCGCACCTTTCGCGATTTCCGCCCGCTTTTGCTGAGGGCTGAGAAAGACGGGAGGTAAAAAGAAGCGAGCAAGTGCCAGAGAAAGCCGAATGCCCAATGCGTGGTGGAAGCATATCCCGAAAGCACAACCCGACCGCTGATCATTTCAGTCAGTGACCGTGAGCGAAGCAGACGTTTGTTGCGAGTAGATCGCAACCATTAACAGTCGTACGTCCGTTCTTGTGGCGCTCTAGGAGTGAGTCGTACCCGTACAGCCACTTACCGCAACTGTTTCCATAAGTGATCGTCACACGTCAGTGAATGCTCCAGAGAAATGGCCGAAACGAAGTTGGTGCTTGAATAATTGCAACCAGAGCCATACATTTGGGTCGAAATAGAGGCGATTTTTTGGAACAAAAGATTCAACGTTGTGCGAACGTCCAATTATAAAAATACTCACCGAAAACAATTAACGGACCAGTGAGGGGAATGCATTAGTGTGGGCGAAAATGTGCAACTTTAGCGTTTCGGTGGTAAATTCGTTTCGTTTGCAGATCTAATCTGCTTGCGGTGTGCTATGCGTGTTGGGCGAAGCATATGTAGATCCAAAACACAAAAGAAAAGAAGCCCCAAAACTTAAGTGAATCTCTGACGGGAGTGTAAAGAATTGACGTGAGAACAAAGGTGTAAAGGAATTTGCCTAAAATTAGAACGAATTGCGAACTGTGTGTTGCAGACAGAGCTAACTACCTTTACACATTATGGAAGTAAGCAATTTAGCGCGGAACATAATCAATTTGCGCTTCAACATGATGCTGAGCACGGTGCTGTTCATGTTGGTGGTGGTACTGAGCCTGATGGCCGGTGAAGCTTCGGGAAAGCTACAGGCTCAAGGAAAATACGAAATGCTAGCGACACCCAACAAGAACACCGACGAACGCAGCATAGTCGATAACATGAAGATGTTGTTCGGAGGAGGCAGTAATCGGGCCCCTGCTCATGACACGCCTGCCAGTGCTTGTAGCTGCCGTAAGTAGCTTGCTTTCTTTAACAAAACACAGTACATTAAATAATATAAATAGCGAGGAAAAAATCGAGTTGGTTAAAGTAATATTCCTATTTTATAGAAACAGAAAATCGGCTTACAGGGTTTATCAGGTCAATATGGCATCTGAAAGGCATAGTTCGCCGGCCAGAACATGTATTTCGTTTCCTGGCAAGTATTTCATTTGCCTCAACATGAAAATCCTGTTGCCCAATATGATTTTAGAGATTATTGCTTTAGCTTTTTCACCGGGATTGTTGCCTGCTCCTGCTCGTTATTTGTACCATATTTTATAATTTATTTTTTATGCTTTTTTATAGTTTTTTTAAAATAAAATCATATCATTTAATAAAGGGGGAGGGCACAGCTTTACGCTGTTGTGCCATTTGAAGCAGAATTTGTTAGATTCATTAAATTATGAGAAGTTTTATCACGAACATTTCGAAAACATGCATGTGTATGTGTAGCATCTGTCAAACCGAATCCGAGCAAAAAGTAAACAAAAAAAATTTAGCATGGTACTTTTTATTCCAGAAATTATATATTTCGAATAGATGAACGGAGGAAATATAATTGCATTGCAAAAAATAGTTTATTAGTTCTTTTACACTCCGTACACAATATCAAACCGTTTTATTGCATTCTACGCTATTACGGGATTTTTAAACCTGGCACTCATATGCTTTCGACATGTTCGTGATAAACCTCCTCATAATTTAATGAATCTAACAAAATTTGCTCCAAATGGCACAACAGCGTAACGCTGTGCCCTCACCCTTTATTAAATGATATGATTTTATTAAAAAAAAACTATAAAAAAGCATGAAAAATAAATTATAAAATATGGTACAAATAACGAGCAGGAGCAGGCAACAATCCCGGTGAAAAAGCTAAAGCAATAATCTCTAAAATCATATTGGGCAACAGGATTTTCATGTTGAGGCAAATGAAATACTTGTCAGGAAACGAAATACATGTTCTGGCCGGCGAACTATGCCTTTCAGATGCCACATTGACCTGATAAACCCTGTATTATAAACGAAATGGTAACTAAGGAACTATTCAAAAGTTTAAGAGCTAATTATACCAAGCTTGGGTCGAATTACATATATATTTGAACTTTTGGTGCGATCATCGTCCAGCGTTTTCAAATACCAATTTGTCTTATCCCAAAAGGGCACACGATTGTTCCTTTGACATTCTCTCAAAAGTTTTACAATTCGCGCTCGCTAACGAAATGTGCATACAATGTCTGGACCTTACCCGGCGGCTGCATAAATTTATTCGCTGATGAAGTTTCCCCTTCGTTCCGATGATCTCAATATTTCGATTCCGCCGAACAGGACCTACAGGAAGAACCGGGGTTGGATAAGAAACGAATCCACTCACTCACACCTGTACACTGTATACATTAACAAATGAAAACAAAAACATTGCAAAAATACAAGTGTGACCAGTGGTATTTGCATTTCTTATTTTTTGTGGCGTATTTTCGGGGCTGCTCGATGAAAGGCAAACAAAGCTTTTAACCGTACCCAAAAAGCAAAAAAAAAGAAACATTATTCCTACGCAAAAGATTCAAATTTCCGGTGTTGGTTAAAGGAAGTAGAAGGTGTGAGGGTGAAAGTGTTTCCCCAGAAACCACCTTCTCTCTGTTACGGAGTACCGTCATTTGTTTAATATGAAACATCCTGATGCTATATGGCGATCCAAAGTAGATTAGCTTTACGACCGGATTGGTCTGAAAGTGGCGTTACCTTGAGTTCGATGAACGTTAGCAATTCATTTACGATCCGGTATCGCCACCCAAAACGAAGCTTTTTTCTGTTTGCTGTGCTTGACCAGTTCTATCCGGAAACTGTCTCCAACAGTTCGTTGGGTCTCTCGATTGATATTGATGAACGCGCAATAGTTTTTTTTATTGAAATTTTAACGCTAAACAATGCAATAAAGGAGTACTTTTAGAAATAAATGTACGAAAAGTTTGTTAAGATTTTAATTTTTGTGTTAGTTACAATTAGAAAAAAAAACTCCATCAGGAGCACTTTGATCGGCCAGCATCTTGCCTCCGGACTCGAAGGTTAATTCGTACCCATCGAATTTATGAACCATCGATGGTAAGTGGTTACTGGAAGGAAAATAAAAACCACCCATCATCGTAGCTTTGGCTGGGCGCGTGTGCCCAATTCGGGCTTTTCTTAGGCCACCCATGATACGACAACTCAGCGCTGCACTTACTATTACGTTCCGAAATTTCGATAGAAAGCTGTTTGATGATCAATCGTTTGATTGCAGAGCATCGTGCAGCATCCTCCGGGCTTTGTAAGTGTAACGGATAGAAAACGATTTGAAGAATAAAAAAAAGGAAGTATATCCAACACATGACCTAGCAACACACCCTCCGGATAGGGTGTTTCTGGTGGTGGTGATGATGGTATTCGCCCATCATGGGGATGGATGATGGGTTTGAAGGTTGAGGTTTTTTGTTTTGCTGCAGAGATTTTACTCTCAAACAGGGCCGATGCGGCGATGGGTCGAAACGTGTTGATACGATCTGCAGGAAAATTGTAACAAGCAGACGAACGACGGGTGTACGAATGATCAAGTGAGCCATCCTCTGTCAGGCATCAAACCGGCTTTGCCGCCGCCTATCGCGGCCTCGATCGACAAGTGTTGTGAAGGTTGGTCGATAAAATCGTGTTTCTCCACATTTACGGTAACGGTTACGGTAATTCTTCATCCAACGGTTCAAAGCGCGAGCAAGCAGAGCGTTCTTGAGCAGAAACATATTGCTAGTGGCGTGCCAATAGCCGAATGGTCGTGTG
Source organism: Anopheles funestus (assembly GCF_943734845.2). NCBI lineage: Eukaryota > Metazoa > Arthropoda > Insecta > Diptera > Culicidae > Anopheles > Anopheles funestus. The sequence continues at coordinate 55,061,885 of NC_064598.1, forward strand.
ACACGCACGCCCACTAGTGACTGCAATTACCGCGGCAAGCATTTTGCGTGCGTTGTGGCCGATGCACTCTACGCTGTATCATTCTTCTTCCACAGGATGTGGCGAGCGGAACGACGCTTCGAGGATCGTTGGCGGCCAGGCGACGGGCGTGAACGAGTTTCCCTGGATGGCGCGATTAAGTTACTTCAATCGGTTCTACTGCGGTGGCATGCTCATCAACGACCGATACGTTCTAACGGCTGCTCACTGCGTTAAAGGGTAAGCGAGAAGTTGTCCCCATGGTAGCTGGTGGCCGTGTCCACCACGCCAACACCGTTCGATGAGGTAAGGAAAAACGACTAAACGTGACTGTGTTGCTTTCATCGTTGCAGCTTCATGTGGTTCATGATCAAGGTGACGTTCGGTGAGCATAACCGGTGCGACGACTCCGTTCGACCGGAAACACGCTTCGTGTTGCGAGCGATCGCACAGAAGTTTAGCTTCTTAAACTTCGACAACGACATCGCATTGCTGCGGCTGAACGATCGTGTACCCATAACGGATTTCATTCGCCCGATCTGCCTGCCATCCGATCCAAGTAAGTGCGAACCAAGCCGGTAAATGTGGCACAACGCCATCGTGCTGCTACGAAGATACGCGCATTATACGCGCTGATCTTGAAACATTGGCCAAGCAAACTGGCTAATGGGAAGCGCAAATACGCTGCTGCCCCAAATGTGACCTCCTTATGGGCCTTCCTGTTCTTTCTTTTTTTTTGCTTTTGCACAGCTGTGAGTGTCGTAGTCTTCCTCATGTGTCTGTTTGTGTGTTTTTTTTCTTCTTCTTCCCCTTTCTTCTCCCGCTATTTGCTATCTCACCGACAGGTAATGCGTATGTCGGCACCAACGGAACGGCCACGGGTTGGGGCACACTGAAGGAGGACGGTAAACCGTCTTGCATCCTGCAGGAGGTAGAGGTACCGGTCCTATCGAACGAGGTCTGCAGTACGCAAACGAACTACACGGCATCCATGATCACGGACAATATGATGTGCGCCGGTTATCTAGGTGTAGGCGAGAAAGACTCTTGTCAGGGTGATTCCGGCGGTCCGCTGATCGCCGAACGGGAAGACAAACGTTACGAGCTGATCGGAGTCGTATCGTGGGGTAACGGTTGCGCCCGCCCCTACTATCCCGGCGTTTACACACGGGTAACACGCTACCTCGATTGGATCCGCGAAAACTCCAAGGACGGTTGTTTCTGCAGTGAGTAAGCATGGCATCGCCCCGGCTTGAAAGGATGCAGCAGTGACTAGCGTTCGTAATGCTCATTCGTACTTATGTGATGATGGAATCGAGTTGGTGTGCAAAACAGTAGCAAATAAGAGCAACAATCCCTAAGGAATTATAACGCGATAATTAACCGTGTCTATAGCATGTAGGACAAACCGAACCACAACCTGGAACGCTGGACAATGCACTCTGCAATCGACCATTCAAATAGTCGGCCATTCCGACGGTTCTCTCTTTCTCGCTTCTGCACTACAAAAAAAACAAACGTCACCTACACGCTTGGCAGTAGAACGTTCAGTACGTTAGAGAAACCGTAACGTAACTCGCACCGCCATGGCTTCCGCGATGGCCGATTTAGTTTCTCCGTCACTGCGTCACCGCCGATACCGTTAAACTGACCGTGGCCGGAATTTTAAAACGGTAGACATTAATAAACAAAAGGGAAGATAAGCGGCGAAAAAAGATGACTTGAAAACGTTACAAAAAGGCCCGATCGACGGCCTCCGCACAACGCAAAATCGTTTGTTCTCCTTTCCCTTTGCGTGAGTGTCGGTGCTTTCGCACGTGGAAGATGCCAGTGTGAAACGTTTTTTTCTGCATTCTTGTAAAAAAGTTCGTGCAGATATACCTTTTTTTCTCATGATGGATCATTTGAAACTGGGTGACAAATTTATTTTATCAATGGGCTAGTGGAGGCACCGCACTTAATGCGCCTTGATGCAGTCTCTAATGTGTGACAAATTAAGCTCAAAATGAGGTTCCGTTCGTGAGTACCTAATCAGTAACAGTTTGTGTTGGGTGAATACGCTTGGTTGAATGATGTTGGTGGAGATTCTATAGTTTCGGTGACTTTTTATTTTTTTTCTTCTTATAACCAGTCTTAACCGCTTTACCATCAGTTTCACCGATCGATGTTTTGCTTCTAAGGAACGAAGTACATCAGTAAAAGCTGTTTTTAATTACATTGTGGCGCTACGTTTTCGGTGGCACAGCATATCGCATTAACTTTACACGTATAAGATAATTATAGTAGAACATTATGTTAGGTAGCAGGATGCCAACCATAGAGACATATGTAAAGTAATAAAACGATCAACCAGGTTTAACCAAGGTGCAACTATCCGTAAAGGTGTGTCACTCGGAAAACCAAAATAATTAAAGAAAATAAAACATTTTAACTTTATCAAACAAATCGAAAATGTGTATATGGTGAATGATTGGTGAATTTTTTATTTGTATATTTTTTCAGCAATAAATTACAAACGCCACTTGTGCTATATAATGCTAAACAATTATGGTTAACTCGATGCAGTACAATCGGAGATAAAATCTTAATGTTTATACTTCTTTCACAAACTTTCACAACCATTTACACATCCATCTCAAGGCTAGCATTATGAAACCATAGGAGAATAGTCCGTAAAGCTCCATGCAATTTGTTTCGGTGGTGAGCTACATAAACAGTTCATAATAAAATGGTGCGAGTCTTCTCACTCCCCGGGCACGATGTTGAATGCTTTGCCCTGCCGGTATCGATGGGAAGTAGAAAAAATAATTTTCTCAAAACAAGCTTCAACTGGAGAGACCGGCTTTAACTAGAGCAGAGCAGTTTTTGCATCCTAGTGCTGTAAAGACCCCTTGGGTGCATTAATTTAGTGTGCTAGAAGATGAAACTTATAGCAGTCGGAATAGAGCTTGGCGAATTGCAGCTTGAACTTTAAACCGACGATAGTTTGGAAATCTTCTTCATCTCGGTCAGTAGATGTATTGTTCGGGAAGAGGGCCAGAAAAAAGAAAGTCCGAAGACCAGATGTACAAAATGAATTTTTAGACACATGTATTAGGTGCTATCATAAACCGTAAGAGTTCTTGGTAACTGTACTAATGTGTCTTTCCATAATTGCGACTGCCAACTTCTTCGACAGTGCTTTTTCAAACTTTTTCCAGACATATAAGGTATCTGTCCTCCAACACTTCCTGTTTACTAGCTTCTCGTTACGACAATCTTCTTCTTTTCTGGATGTACAACCTCAAGGGAGGTTTTAGTTTGCCGTAGCAGGATAGTCAGTTCTCTGTATGGGGGTTGTAGAGACTGGTTTCGCTAGTATTTGCACCACCGGGTCGTCAATACAATATCTCGTCTAAAACCGTTAGATAACCTGAGGGATGCAGGGAAAATGTTAGTCAAGATTCTATAATCTTTTTTGTCAAATTCTGTCATACTCGATCACTACTCGATCAGGTATCCTTATCGGGTATCATACTAAGCTTTCAGACCGATCGATTTTTTATCGAAGTTGATCCAGAAGAAGAGCATTTCTATTGCTACACACTATATCTTGTATCATTAGTAAAGCATTCTAAAAATTTTCTTGGGCTTGATGGGCTCTCAATCGTTAGCCAGGCTTTGTCAACCCCTGATCTGTAGAGTTTTCCAGTATGCCTTATTTTTTGTAGCATGTAAAACACGTTCGTCACAAGTAGAACAATCCGGTTACACTAACCCAAGGGTGCAGGGAACCGGGACAGAATGTTACGCTCTGAGTACGGATGACGACCGGTCATTCCTGGTTGCCGATGAATGGAACATTAGAGCATGCTTCAAGCGGCAGTCCCACAAACGGGGGCGATGAATGAGGTAGAAGAATCTAATACCCCCACGCTGTACAGAGGAGCATGATGACAAAACTGGCAACTGGGTCAACGCCATCGACACACTTCAGAGGGTACTGTGGCTAACAACGCGCGTTTTGCGCGTGAGTGGCCGTCGACGCCACGTTAAACCACGTTTTTAGTTACTCTTTTGCTTTGTTCTATACATTTATCTTTTTCATCTTACATCTTCCGTTAGCAAGGGAAGGGTTGGTTGAATTCATCCGCATGTATTCCCAAACAGGCGAATGTTCAAAAAGTCTCCGATGCAATGGTGTAACGCTGCAGGAAATGTAGGTGATTCTTAACTTAGGGCAGACTAGTCTAAACAACAACAAAATCTATGATATACAAAAAAACTCAATTTTGTGACCATTTTATCGAGGTTTCAGAACACCGAATTGTTTTGCATTGCGAATTTAGGAAGAATAATTAGGTACATAACTGTAAACTTAGAAATAAACGAAATCTTAGGCATAAATGGATTATCTTTACATATTTTGATCGCTAATTCACAAAGAACATGATGTATTAAATTTGAAGGATCATTTTGAAGAAGACGATGATGAGATAATATTTCAAGTATCGACAAGGAATGAAGAGAGTGTGAGCAGTTCAGTTGACCTGAAGGTACTAAAGAGTAAGATTAATATTTGATGAGACTAGTCAAAACAACAACAAAATCTATAATATGCGAAAAAAACTCTATTTTGTGACCATTTTATCAAGGTTTCCGAATACCGAATGGTTTTGCATTGCGAATTTATTGTCTTGAATTTGTCTCAATCTATCAAAATGTAAAACTTGTAGGACTATACATGTACAAAGGGATTGAAGAGGTGTATATCGTTAAAATGACGATAATCCGGAATAAGTAGAAATAGAAAATTGAAAATGCTATAAACTAATGACACACGCTGGTAACGAGAAAAGAAACAAAATTCGATTATATTTAGTAATTATATTAAATACTTCCAAACGATTTATAACCGTATTAGTCATTACTAGCTTGTACGTACTTCGTAATTGATTCCATTGATAAATTATCATTCATTGCTGTTTAATATGTTGTGTATTTGGGCAAAATGGTTGTTTCGATTAGTTCCAAATAAATTGCTCTTAACATGAAACTCTAGTTAGTTCATTCTATGAAAACGAGATTGCAATTTATTTAGAAATACGGCGTGACGAACTGATCACAGCTACTGTTTGGAGCGATTAGGAAGTAACGACATGAGTTGCCTTGAGTTCCACTACATCCACACGGAGAGTATTGCCCTGAGTGGAAAGTGAGGCTTTGAGAAAAGTAATAATCAAACCTATTTACTTGCATCTGTGTATTAGCTCTGTGTTCCTTGTGACCCAGGGAGCCATTTCAGCGTAGTTTGAATGTCTGTGCGAGAAAAAGATTCTGTCATTTTTTGGCCGGAATAACCTGGATTCCAAGAAAGAAACAACGTTACGGTTGACGTTATCTGCCGGAGTCGACCAGTATGTAGATGTTCAATTAACTTAACACGGATAATAATCTGAATAAAAAACGAATGGCAATTTACTGGTAACATTGTAAAAATGTTTAAAATTTCTGAAAATAATTTAATCATTCTATCTAAAATAGAATTTTGTAACGATTGCCAAGAAATATGAAGCAGCAGGCCAGTACCAGTATTAACCCTTTTTTTAAAACGAGCGATTTTTAATTTGTTTCAATTAAAACTGTGTACATCAACAATTCCTCATATAAAATGGAGCAAATGTTGGACTCGTCGAGACTGGTACCAAATCCCATCCGGACCAATTCTTGCTATCCGGGTGTGTGGTAAATAAGGGTTTTTCTTAGCCAGAAATGGTCATTAACTATAGAAATGGGAAGATGCATAACATTAAATAGTTTTTATGTATACTATAATCCAGAATAATGTTAAAGCAACAATTTCAAGCATTCGCTTGATCAAACTTTACGGCTGTCAATTCGTTTTTTCAAATGAAATCGACATCTAATGAGAGCAATAAGCGTGAGGTAATTACAATTCTGTGACAAGACAATCACATACTACACTGTCTATGGTGTGGAACGGCCTGTTAAGCATTTGCAGCATAAAACGCAATCGTAACACATGTCTACGATCAGAAGAATATAAACCTATCACCATCCCGACGACTGACCGAAGTCGAGGAAATTTCTAGTGGGTTCGTTACTTACCTTCGTTAGACGAGCGAAGAGCTGTTGTGATGGTTAGAAATGTTTTTCTAAGCCGGCCCTTTCGTCGTAGATTTTCTTAGCGAAGAAGACACCAGTACTGCCGCCGACGTGCATCATTAAACGCACAATCACCAGCTCCACGATTGCCGCTATTGCATCAGCAAGCGTCAAGAGGAAGCGAGAGCAAACCGGTATGACTAGAGCTGCAGCATCATTTGCGGCTGGGGTGGACAGTGAGTGGTAATGAACTTGAAGAAATGGTTCCAAGTGGCACACCCATTTACATAAATACCGATTTATATCTCTGTCGCGGCAAACGTTGGCCCGTACTCGTGCCGCGATTCATCCCATCAGTTATCTAAAGTCCTTTGGCCACCATGTCTCACTCCGGTCAATACATAGCCGCAAGTGTTGGCACTGTAAAAAAGGGATCAACAACATTTCTTATGTCACTGGAATGTAGTGTTACGACTTGTCTTCGTTTTGACGCAATGATGAAGCGGTACCAGCGGAATACATCCGGCAGTACAGCGCACAATGGTGCATCTTTAAACCGCTACGAAATGTGGTAACCAAACCGAAGGAAGCTCGGTTGAGATCGTTGTAAATGCGTTTAAGTTCGCTGCAAAATATGTGCGGAACGCTGTACCAATGGATGGCATTATGCGCGAGAGAAAGAAAGCGTTAATTATTATACAAACTAAGACGCACCCAATTAGTCACTTTCGAAACGGTAATCAACCGGCAGAGGATGTCAAGAAGAAGACATAATGCTAAGAAAACAAAACGCAGTTCTTTCCAGTTGGCCCTGGGTGTGTCCTTTGATCTACCCACGCTTATACACAGCGGGTACAACTGCGAAAAGCTGATTGTTTTGTAAAACGTTTGAATAATTTATCAAGCGTTACGGTGCTCTTGAGCGTTGACTAAAAGGTATTCCTTTAGTTGTAAGCTTTGAAGGTTATTCATATTAGTGTGCCTAACGTTAGACAACAAGTCGCTGGTACAAATCTAATTTAACTCGAAAGTGGACTTAAAGTCTTTTTTCGTCACATCCGCTATGCGATAAACGCTTTACTTGATGATTCTAATATTTTCTCTTATTAATAGTTTAATATGCAGATACTATTTCATGGAAATTATTTCTTCGAAAAACAATAATTTTACTTTAAAAAAACCATACAAATATTGAGTCGAAAATGGGATTTTATTGATATTGTAGCTGAAATGGAAAAATGGAAAAAAACTGTATGTATATAGCAATATATGCAAAAGGGTTTGGCATTTATGGAGATTTATTTTTAATTAGCATAGCAAGATAACATGTAAATATGGTTTATTGATTGAATGTTGCAGCAGCATTACTCTACGTGTAACGGTCAGTTGAATGTGTAGGCCCCTGATGGTATGCAATTTGCTAAACAATTGGTTGTGGAGTATGTCCACAGAGTACAGTAAGTCGATAACGTTCACGTTTTTTGAATTTTGAAAGTACGTTAAGCGTTGCGTGTTAATTTAATTGTTTACAAGGATCAACTAGAATAGCCATTTAAAATAAACCAATTAAAGCACAAACTTCCGTGAAGAGTAAAATTTGAAAAACAAATTTTGAGTTGCTTCCGATTGTTGAAAGTATTTGGACAAAAATCTTTAGTTTTCCGTGGATTTGTTTTCGTACACAAAATATTTAGCAATTTTATAAGAACTCTTATTAATTGCTCATTTTAAAATCTAAATGCTTCTTAATAAAGAAATACTACTGCTAAGTTCTCTTCTTGGCTTTAACGACCTTACATAGGTCACGCCGGCCATTTCTGGCTTACTAGACTTATTTTTACCACGTAGCCGGATAGTCAGTCCATGCTACGGGGGGACGGTCCGGATGGGATTTGAAGCCGGTCCGGCCGTGTGGACTGGCGCCGTTTATCACATGCACCACCGGGCCGCCGTAACTACTGCTAAGTTACGGGTAGTAAATAGTGCAGACTTTCTACGATGACCTTGATCGAATGTTATTCTCTTATGTAAATGATGGTTAGGAAAAGTAAAAAAATATAAAAGAAAAACAAACTACGAAATACGCATCTTCCATTCACGCTTGGTCAAACATCGAAACGAAGGGTTTTCATGTACGTTCATGAAGGACACCCCAAACATTGAAGATTAGATTCTCTCTTATGCTCTTATGGTTGAGCCCAAACCATGGCAGCGAACAGTTCAATACAAGGCAATCTTTTGCATGGAAAATGCGCAATGAAGATGTAATGATACTCGATCTGCGCCAGAGTGTGTACAGCTCGTAATGTAATAATTGATCAAGACCATACGATGGCCTCCAGCGCGGTAAAAACTACCAATTTTTCAACTATTACACATGGTGATGCTTCGATTGAAGGAGAGAATGGTTCGATGGTGCTGCAGTGCAAACGGACGGTGTGGCATGGCAAAGGCTCATTTTACAATTGCTCCGAAATTATGATTGAGTTAGCGGTGGTACGTTGAAGTTCATGATCAACGTTTTTCTACAGTCGAAGAAGTGTTTCAACGATGAGTAGTAGAGCTATTTCGTGTTTGAAACCATACCGTATTCGCTTTTCCAACACAATGAAGCTGAAAGGTACAACACGTGTTCCGTGAAGTATTGAATATGCATGGTTTAAACTACATCGGTAGAAAACCTGTTCATTTCGTTCGCATAGTAAGGAACTGTAGTGTAGTAATTGATCAATAGTAATATGGGCTACAAATATGCCACCAACTTTGAAACTATATGAAGAAGGTGTTTAATATTAACATTTAACATCATTAACCAACGTGAGAAGAAATAAAGTTTGGACCAAGGATATCTGATGTATCAAGAAACTATTAAGTATTCCTTAGAAATTTCTAGCAGATTCGTTTTTCATATCACAGTTTGAGGTAAATAACACATTTCGTGTTATTTTAACATTATATCAAAAACAATAATGATTGGTTTTTGGTCAGATATGCACAACAGGAGAAATCTTTCATTGTAACGTGGCAGCATGGAGGGAAACAAAAAATGACAAAAGACATTTGCACAATTTTCTATCTGAGAGAAAATTTTACATATATTTTGCGTTGAAGAGGCATACGAAACAGCAGCAAACTTGTGTAACATCCAAAAAATAGCTTGGACTAAGTTTCGCAGAAAAAAAACAGATGACGAAACGTTTTGATCGCGAAATGCAAATTAGCGAATGCGTCACCAAGCTTTGGCGATTGGCTTCTCGCTTTCTTTCGCCATTAAAAGTGACTCGATTGTTTAGAGAATGCACACATGAGTAGCGATCGAGTCTGTGCCACTTCTCAGTGATGGTTCCAAACTACAGATTCCTTTCCCTAGCCCATATGTTTGGGCCGAAGAACGCGATTCAAATTCACACTCGATATTGCAGCACAACTGCTGGAACATTGACGTACAATGTCAAAACGATTACCATCAGGTCGATTTGTAGATCTGCGCCATACCAGCGCATCTCGCCCACATCCCCATTTCCCCTCCGTACGAAGGAACGCATTGTTGGTTCCCTCATCGACGACACCTGTACCGTTGCTGTATTTGCAAAACAGGCAGTGAACCGTTCTATTATTGGTAAAAGTGCTCCCGACCACAAAACGGCGGCGCATGTCGACGACATGCGCGTTTCGGTTTAACCGGGCCTCGCCGAGCGATTGCAGCATCGCCATCTTGAGTCCGACAAGCGAAGGTTAGCTGAGCAGCTCGCATCGAGTGGTTTTCGTGGCATCGTATGATGAAGATCAAGACGTCGACACGAGCGGACGGACACGTAACCGCAAGAAGAAAAGCATGCCATTGAGCGTAAATTTGCATCGTAAAATCTATGAATGACTGCAGCAGCTTCACCGCAAGCGAAGAGACCCGTCGTCGTTATGGACCTGCTCTGATAAGGTGGTGGTACATCATCCCGCTGGAGCGACTCTGGATCGTGTGGCAACAGACCAATACTTTCCACCCTTCAGTTCGCTGCTGCAAGCCACAGCGGCATCCAACAAGTCGTATAATCTATTCGATAATCAGGATTGGTCTGTTGGCCAACAATGTGTTTGTATGTGTGCGGTTTGGAAATCACTTTCTTTTTGAGGTTCGTCAACCACGAGACATAGCTATAAGGAAAATCGTTAAAAAAAACTTTGGTTTGCTGCGTGCGATTTAACACAATGGAAGTTGCTTCGTTGTTAAAGAAAATGTAATCAGCGCAGCACATGCATCAGATCAGCAACTTTTTGTGTTTTCGTTCCAATTGTGTGAATTTATAGGTAAAAATGTTCGATAAATTCACTATTAAATAGAGTAGAGAATGATCCAGCTCGTATAAACTTTTCAGGCTGTCCACATAGACAGGTTTGGATCTCCAAATAAAATTTGGAGTTATGAAATTGATGCGTCTGCCAGACTGATTTATAAACAAAACCGTCGATCGACCTTGAGATGCTCAGAGATCCTGAAAGATCGTTCAAGATCGAAATTGCATCAGCTGATACTACTACTACTAGTACAGCTACTTTTTGCTAAAATTATTTTGTGACAGTTGATGAACGGTTCACTTTCTCATTTTAACATTTACATTTTTTGACATTATCAACCATTTGACACTTCTTAAATGGTGCCGTGTAATACGAAGATTGATTAATTTTTTGTGACATATTTTGGCCTTTTTTCTATAAATGTTTACTTCCGAGTTTGTTGTTAATCTTGCTACCAAAACATATTTTACTGGTACGGTTTGTTGGTTTACATCCGACACACCATAAATATTTAGCTGTGTCTCGTCTTACACATACGTCATACAATTATTTCCTTACGTCCTATTGGACAATGTACTTATCAGTTTGTGATGAATTGTTTACAGATTTAAGCCCATCGTTCCGTGTTAATGTGAATGATCATTTCTGTTTCGCGGGGCAGAAATTACTTACAGTTTAAAGATACGCTTTCGAACGTTACTCTTCATCCCTCTGAAGAAGTGCTGAGTTTGGGAATTCATCTTTACTCAACAATTAGTTTGGATCAGCTTGTTGATATTACCTGTTACCAAAGCAAACAGGACTTTAAATTTTATTTTCAGATCTATGAAGATGTTTCACGATCTGTTGTGTTTAATATTAATTTGTTTTTTTTTCTGTTTGTCCATCAATTTGTGTTTGGTAGAAGATGATAAGAGAATTCTCGCAAAGAGCTCACACAGATTTACTAGCAAGATTACGCTGCATTTGTGATGAAATTATTCTACAAAATTGGTGCATAAGCGGAAAGAAGAAAACTTGTTTAGAAGATACTGAATAAATACCCCTATTTTATTGTATTCCTTAAGTAATAGTTTACAGAGGATGTTTAACATACTTCCGGATATTCACAAGGCCGCGAAATGAAGAACTGTAATTGTGCTTTTGCTTGTCTTTAAATCCTTAGACGAAATGCACCAAAGTACATCTGTTACGGAACATGTATTAACAGATTGCATACAGATAAATTGTAGCAATCAACATCCTAGTTCCTAGAGGTGTTCAGGTAGGAAGCAAGGATAGCTTAAAATGCGAAAATGGATTAGATTTAGTAATGCATTAAAACAAATAGAAATAAATTTTACTAACGATACATTATTCTAAATATTATAATATTGTTAACAGAGCCCAGCAAAACTAGTTACAATCTTTAAAAATAAAATTTATTATTAAAGTTTTCCAGCGGATTTTTTTAAATGCTTAATCTTCACATACCCAATATTTCCTTAACAACTCTTGACCTTTCTGGTAAAAAAATTTCTTTGGAAGCATTTCATGAACTTTTGGATAGATTATAGAAAAACATTTGAAACATTATCTTTGTCGATATGAACCTCGCTTAAAGTCTACAGCGGTAGACACACTTTTCGTGATGTTTAACATATCTTACCTGATTCAAGTTTAAAGTTGACGTTTGACAAAGTGGACATTCGATGTCCATTGCACAGATGAACATTTTCAGATGAGCCGAAAATTCCATATCTGGCTATTGGAATAATAATTTTGTTGGGGAATCAATCAAATCTGACTCATACTTAACAGCGTGGTGAAGAAACGAAACAGATGTAAATTAACGCTTGTTGTTGGTCCGTGGTGCCAAACTATGACCCGGCAGTCTTGACTTCGTTCCAATTGTCACGAACTGTTGGTTCATTGTTGCTCACAGTCGCAGGATGCAAGGTTGCATTTCTTTTTCTCTTTAAGTGGCTCTAAAGCTTCAAATAGGGTGGAACTTCTGGCTTTCCTTGACTTTATTTACACGTAGCTGGATAGTCAGCCAGGATAGGGGTACGGTCCGGATGTGACCTGTACAATACAAAAAGTTTTTATTATATACTCACTTATTTTGATTTTAATTAGCACTCTTTTTTAGATTTTATTGAATTAAATAGCACCGATAAATCGTCTTGTTTGCCTTGATTAATTTATTCGTTCCAATTTATTCATTTCAGTAATATTTTAAGTCTTCATTCAAATATCATTATGTATGTATCAGTGATCGGAAATATAAAGAAAATCCGTAACACACAGACAAGGGTTTAAACATTAAAAAAGCACTCATGATGAAAGTTTACACCACAAAGCTTCTCAAAAATGTAGTTAAAGTGTTTCAGAAATTCGTAACATTCTTCGTTTTGTTGAAAGTGAATATTGCGTACTTTTGGTTTCGTTGAAATGTATTTGTTATAGTAATAAAAAAAGGTTTATATAAAGAAATTATGAACTCCATAATTCAGATAACTATATCATGCAAGCACACATCTACGTTCAATGTTGCGTATAACAACACCGTTTCACACACACACAAAATCGCATCGCAATCGCATCGAATCAACCATCGCTACCAGTTGCGTTTTGTTAACATGCCCTTTTACACGCACCCATCAAGGGTCAGCGTAGACGCCATCGTCGCTGACATTGGTTCGATGATGCTTGGAGCAACGAAAGAAAGAAAAAAACTACAGTTGTGCCAGAGGCGGTACTTGCAATGACCTTCGACGTTTGGCGGTACTGTGCTTGCCCTTACTGTGCTTCGGCACTGATGCTGAGCTGGGCTTCCAAGTGCACAGTTGGCTAATTACCATGCAGCTTAAACCCGTTCGCGCCTACAAGCTGTGCAAGTGCAGTTTCGATCGCGCTTAATATTATAGCATACGCAGCAGTAGGTTACCACGGGCCCATGCAGGATGCCTCCTTTAAGAGGTCAAAGTCAACGAGTTATTTTTAGGATTTTTTGCCATCTTGCAGGAGATGCCTCATCGGGAGAAGTTTAAATCAATGCTTGGGATTCAATAATGTATAGGCCATGGATCGTTTTAAGTTCATAATAACTGAGCAATTGCATTATAATTTAATTTAATTTACTGACTCTACATTGTACAGATCGACGAATCTTGCAACCAAATCAAAACCTTTATCAGTCCCAGAGGAACATGGTGCAAGCTGTCGATCAAGTTTTGCCACCATATGGGTCAAAGGGAAGGTCTGTAACATGCCTGCAATGGACTAGCTCGTCTTGCTTCAGATGATTGAAGGTTAATAAAATTTTTAGGTCACGGTACTAGCTGTAGTGATATTCTTTTCTTCCATGGCACTTCTTGAGTGACTGAGAGGAACTCTTCTTTCTCTTGAAGCAACGAGCAAACAAAAACACTCCTATAACCTCGTGGTTTACCAATTGCTTCGAGAAGAAAGTTTACAGATGTCCTTCTGACTGGATGTTTTACCAAATGTTTTGAAAATGGCTGTAAAACAATAAACATTTATTAGGTGCGATATGGGCCGATGGATGCCAGTACACAATAAAGTTCAATTGAAACGACAATTCAATTTCAATTTAAAACAAAATGACGCTCAATTTGGCCTTTATGAAACCCAATAAATGGTCTGGAATGCAATAAAAAAGTAGCTGCCGTAATCACACCTTCGGGGCTTGTTGTAATGGTATCTTATTATTTACATGACTTTTTGTTAAAAACTATGCTTAAAGGCTTATAAATGAATTTTTTCTGTAGAATATATCACAACGTCCTCCGGTTTCGCATGCTCGACAGAGAGTGAAATGTATTTATCTCATCCTATTCGAAATGGTCTCATTATGTAATATTACACCACACCCACTGGTTGGTGGCGTCAAAAAGTGGCCATATTCGGAGCAGTATGCTACCTTTTTCTTTGATTTTAAATTGAAGAAAAAAAATGCGTATTCATCAATCAATCTTTTCGCTGTCGTTTCGTTTATTCACCTGACCCTGTTTCGAATGCTTTCTAACATCACAACGTTCGGCTGCTTCTAGTGACGCATGGTGTATTGCATTGTTGCCTCGGACTAGGGCACGTTGGCACGGGACTTTGGGCCGTACATAAGCACCATCCCGAACCGAACCCAAGCCATCCGTGTGCTCACATAACGGAGCCTAAGGTTGGGGGGTATTGCAGCATCGAGCAGATGCATAAGCTGTGGCAAAAACAAAAACCAAATCATACAAACCGGTTCGTTACCGGCTTGCTAGCAGCGGCGGTACGTTGGCTACCCGGCGCAGTGTTGATTCGAAGGCCAGCGAAATTGTTCATTACCAAGTGCAAGTGCTGGTAATGAGCCTGCCAGATGCTGCCTTTATCCCCTTCTTGCCACGCTTCCTCACTTGATGTGTTGAACACGATCACGCAAACAAATGGCCGGGCATTTGTATTACAGTGCGTAGTAATGGGCGAAATGTTTCACGGCACGGTTGCGCCGTTTGGCCAACGCGTGGCTTGAAGGTTTTGAAGGTCACCCTAATGCTTGTTGGATAGCGCAGATACCTTTTTCGGTGATCGATTGATATTTTCCGATACTTCGACATTTACTCCTAGACAGCTTTATTTGCACGGTAAAGAGGTATTTTAAAGTTCCATTAGTGGATCGTTCAGCTGAATGCTTGGAATGATAAACAATCAAACCCAGCACCGCACCAGCGCCGTTACGGAAGGTGTCAAATGTTGATTAACTGTAGTTGGGGCTTGGTTGGTGAGTGTCAAGGATGCGTAAGGCGATGACGCGATCGCGCATCCACCGTACCACAGGGTGCAGAAGATCCGAGAAGCCCTATGATAATGCACTAATTAATATGCGCTCTTGAGGCAGAGGCTTGAGTGTAATGAATGGGACATGATAACGTACCGCACATTTGGTACGGGCTGTGAGATCGTGAGAACGTGTTTCAGGGTGGAAAGATTGATAAGCCCCAATGTGCCTGTTGTCTCCAGATTCCGGATATGCTAAAATGAGACCATCGGAAACTGTTACAAATAACGCTAGACCTAAGCGTACCCACGTAGAATGCGTTGGTTTGAGTGCAAGGTTACGCTTTTCATGGGCACGGTAGCGGTCGCATTCGAATTTTTGAGTGTAGGTCACTGCGATGAAATCCTCACACCGAAAAACCCCTATTTGATGCCATTCCAATCCAACCGAGCTACCCGGAAATGTTTGGCGTGCAAGCGATAAAAATCATACCGAAAAATCCACCCAATCGGTGCGTGTTAATTGCAGATAACACCGAGAGGCATTTTTGTTTGACACATGTGATAATGGCACCGTTCGTCTGCTGCGCTATCGAGCAAGTCTTTTGTCTAATGCTGTTGGTGCGAGCATTTCGCTCGGGAAGCGGCTGTCACTGTCGTGGTGATTGTTGTCAATGTTAAACAGAGTGCAGGAAATAGATCGAAATCGAAACCGGCTAATCGTTTGCGTCCTGCGTGCTGTGGTACGATCGAATATGAGTGTCAAATCGATCGATCAACGTTCCGTGCGCATAGGTAAGTGGACGTTCGCGTCAGCAAAACGTTGTGCCCGTTTGTGTTCTTCTGCACTTGGATTCCCTACGCTGCCAATGTGTCGAAAAGTGCTGACAGCTAACCCCTATTTGTCTGTTGCCGTACAGTATTGATCGGTAAATGTGTGTTTGCAGGAGTAATGGAAAAGTATTGATTTTTTTTGCCACACCTAGAACGATTTGGGCGTAGGAAACGTATGGTTTGAGGGAGATAGAATTTAATACTGAATCTATTTTCATCCTTGGGAATCACATACTTGGCGGTGTTGTTATAAGACACTGTTTGCATATTTTATGTTTCTGTTACATGACGGCGTGCTATAAGCTAACGGATAAGTTAAATATTGACGCGCAAGGTGGATTTACGTTCTGCACTGACCTGAGCCATTTGCCAATGCTGGATAACGTTTAATTTTGCCTTTGCGATGTTTTGATTCCACCGCAAACCCATAACGGGGACGGGTAATGGGGCATTGTTTTTTTTTTTTTTGATGGACAATGCATTATGCTCGTCCTACACGTTAGTTCGCAGTTAAACGCGAAGCAGTGCAAAATTTGTCTAAATATTTTCCCGGCCGTATTTTCGTGCAGTGTACGGTGGAAGATCGTAGGGCATACGTTGAACATCCAACGCGTACGGAGGACGTTAGTGCTTAAGATAGACTTAGTGCTAAAGGGTGCCAATAAGTGGTTTGAGGTGATCTATTTACCCTTTACGCTGTGTCAAAGCCAATGGATCTGTTTGAGGTGGTGCAGAAAACGTGTGTGTGTGTCTGTATGCATTTGTGGTTTAAGCTTTTTCTACCGAACGAAACTGCTCGTCTGTCTGTTTGCTAGTGAATCGAAGGAGGCGATTTTGTTTTCACGCAGTGAGTGCATTGATGCGTTGCAGCTAGCGTACCACTTTTGACGGTCACAATATTAACCCACCAGTGACGTTTCTATCACCGGGTGAATATTGAGCGGATGTGATCACATTAGTGTGAGGTGAGTGTCATTGGTCTCCCGAGACGCTGTGACGCGTTCAGAGATGCGTACGATGAAATCTCATTAGTACCGGTTGACTGACGATCCCGTCGGAATGACGTTGGTGTAGCTGGTAGGATCGATTTAATCAAAGCGTAACCAAATCATGTTTCGTTCCGTTCGTAATGAGCTAACAATTGATAAAAGCGGTAAGCGGTGAAGATTAGCACTAAAACCATACCCGGTACGATACCGGTACGAAGCATATGAGGCAAACGAGAAATGGTTTCTTTTGCTGTGCGGAGGTCGCATTGTTCATTCGCACGTGAATGCGTTCGGGCGAAATGTGTCGCCCAGTCTCCGGGTCCGGGTTGGGTGGCACCACCAATTTATTCACCTTACCAAGTGTGAGTAATTATTTCTTCCGCAATCGTCCCGTATCGTTCCCCGTACGAGCGCGCTATTAATGTGACAGATGGAAGCTAATGACGAGCTAAGGCGACGTTGAAATCGCGTAGTGTTACGCGATCGTTACTGCATTGTTTCGGTAAAGCCGGTAGAATTCATGCACTCGAAATGTCTATTGCAGAACCATTACCATTCATATGCGTGTACTGTCGCGTATTGTTTTGAGTTTTTTTTTATTGTCATTTGCTCGAAAAAAGCCACCAAAGGTCTGAATATTGCGTTACGGGTGAGCCACCGGCGTGAACTATCATGCGTGGTTTCGGAGAATTAATGTTCGCCCCAGTCGCGAGATTACTTTTTGCAAGTGATTGGGCAATGATACAATAATTAAATTCGATTAATTTAATTGAGCTCTGCCCTGTGCGGTACAAGCCATCAAGAACACAACACAAAATAATGATTCAACTGTTTCCTGATCCCTGCTTGGTTGTACGTTGTTCTCCTCGCAGGTAAGAATGGGTGTTTGATGAACCAAATTTGGTAAGAAGAAGTAATTTCCAATCATGCTTACACCTGCACCTGGATTTGTGTTTTGATTTGGGTTTTTTGTTGTTGCTTATTTAATATTAAAGCGTATCTTTGCTTGTAAGTCGTTTTTTCCACTCCCATTAGAGGACGGAACCGAGTAGCGGCTAATAGAGCTCAGACGAACGTATCGTTCGTTATTGCCTCCATTATTTCCATATATCTCACCCAGCTCTCCTGATTTGGTTTTGTTTTTTTGCGCGAATGTATGAGTAGAAGATTGTAAGATGATTTTCATCTTTTCATACACAATTGTAATCGTACTCTGCAAATAGATGCGAACAAATGATAATGAGCGAGAGGATTAAATATGGATTTCTTAGAGAATCTTAACAACACTAGCCGATAGATTACTCTTCACCATTCTGCTTGTGTGTTGGAAATTGTTTGCAAATTTGTGACATTATTTACATTTCCTAACACACGCAATAAATAATGCTCTTAGTCACCCAAAAACGAAATGTTGAAAGCTCTTACTTCCATATAAAATCGTCATAAATTTGCAAAATTAACAATGCATTTGATAGTCATGTATGATTTTTGATTAAAAAAATCCGCACCTTAGCGAAAACAAAAAACCATTATTGGCGAATAAAGCCCCCTTTCAGCATGATATTGTCAGATAACTAAACTCGATACATAATTAGAAGGTGTGCTCCCTGTCTCTTGATTGCTTTATCGAAGCGTCTAAGGCGCTTAAAGTTGCATATTGTAAATGAGAAAAAAGGGTATTTTGTTTTTTTTTTTAAAAACTTCATAATTCCATCCCCACCCAACCGATGTGGCAAATCATATTTCCACCCGAAGACAAAACTTAATCAGTTCGTGCAACAGCATGCATGTTACATTCAAAGCATCATTCGAATAAATGGCTCGCTCTGAAAAACTCCGTTAGCTTCATTTCGCTACGTTACGTCTATGTCCGACCGCATCTGTCTACGAAATCGTTCGGGTTTTTGGTCCCCCCCATCCTTTCAATATCCTGCCATTCTCTCCTAACCACCGATCCGTAAACCTTGAGCATATATGTTGAACTCAAGGTACACCAGTCATCTGTAACATATAGGCCGTCACGACGCGTCCAATGCGTCTGTCTGCCCCAACAAGCGCTTATAATTTTTGTCGCATCCTTGGCCGATTCGATCGGCCGGTTCACCTAGTTATCCTTCCGCCCTAAGCTTCCTTCCGGTGGGTAAAAGTGATACGCGTCAGAGCAACGCTTGAAACTTGTCACTAAGTTCGTTTCCATCCTCCCCCCACCCTCCTCCTCTTGTACTATCGCGAGCGACGACGTGATCGGTGACATGATCGGTAGCCACCCTCGTCGAGTTGGTGTGGCTCGAACGCTTTAAAACCATTCTTTCACCATTGTTGTGGCTCTCGTGCTGGCAGTCTGGTTGCTCTTCATCGTACTGTCTCAACCCTCACCCCTTTTGCAGTGTGCAGTGACGAACATGAGGGAGACAGAGAAAAGGCAAAGAGAGGCGTTTGGTCTGTTGCGATCGCACTCATCTTGCGTCCGGCTGGGTTGATCTGCTCGAAGGGGTAGGAGTGAGTATATAAACTACTCGTCAACCCTGATGTTGGGTTCATTCGCTGAACTTAGCTTTTCCTCTCCTAACGTTTGGATGGTAGTGTCTTTTGTTCTTTCTTAGCAACATTTTAAGCTTTTACTGCATGCTAATCACCTAGCCGATTTCATAGTCAAAGCTCTGCGTGTGTCTTTGTGTGTGTGTGTGTGTTTCTTATACATTAATATTTTCGGAGACCTGAATAGTTTAGTAGCGACTATTCGTAACGACTGCACGCACCCCTTCACATCAGCATCCCCTTCAGTGCAGTTTTTTTTTTTGGGAGCGGAAACGAGTCGAAAGTTGGGGTGTTGGTTTGGTACGAGTCGACTCTATCTGTCCTATCCAATTTCATCGGCAGCAGTGGTCGGCAGTCCATGGCCTATATAGGATCGATCGGCCGAGAGTCGCTAGTTTTCGGCAATCGAAATCCATAATTGCGTAACGTTCACCAATCACTAACGATCGCAACCGGTCTCGTGTGACAAAGCGTGTTAGAAGTTGGTGGCCTCCCGCAAGCGTGCCATAGAGTGAGAGGATTCAAATCAAAACTGATTTTCAATCCTTTGCAGACGTCCGTTAGCAGCCAGTGAGTGTGGAACCATCTGGGGTACCAACAGCGACAGGTGAACAGTGTGATACAGTTGTACTCATCCTGACGGGGGGAAAAAAGGTGATAAAAAGGAAAAGCTAACGACTCCACGTTGCCGCCGAAGTATTACCCCTTTGGTGGTAAGAAGCGTTGTGTGTGAAAATTTGCGAAAAAACAAAGATGAAAACATTTCACACCCGTGATTCACAGTGAACGAAAGTGATACAACTTATTTACAACCGAGGTTGATTGACGAAATCAAAAGTGTGTATGTGCGCGTGTAGCGAGAGTACGAAAATTGGTTTACACTAGATCTGTGGAAGTGATAACGAAAGGAAGGCAGCCAATAGTTGCTGCTCAACGAAAGTGAAACATTATCCGGTGCACTGATATTCTATCTTCACTAACAGGTGAGTTATAGAATGTTCGGTGTTGCTGCCTTTTGTTTAGATTGGTTAGTTTGAAGATGTTTTGGATAGCTTTAAAAAAATAAGCAGTTGTTTGCGTGTTTGAGGTAATCCCAGTACCTATTTGTGTCTTTGAAGCCGCACGGTGATATGATCCCCCGATCTAGGTGATTTATTCTACACCTTTGCCGTGCATAAAAGCGGGTGCTGTAAATAGTATGTATATCTGCTGCTAATCGCGTAATTACGGTATTCACCTGACGGCCACACCGCTGGCCCTGAAGCACAAGGGAGCACATGTTACACAGAGAGGGCTATCCGCGCCTAGAATGCTTGCACACCCGCTCAAGCCGCTCAAGCCGCTCAAGCTCCACGCACTAGTCCGTAGTCTATAATTTATCCACATTTTTAACCCTCCAACTCGGTGTGTCAGTTCTCGGGACGCAGTGTAATCCATACTGGGCCAATGCCTCGGTCAATACACAGTTTGACTTTGAGACCCTCGGTGCTTCGGATGGTATCGAAGCAGGATGTACGATTGGGTAGGTGAAATGTCAAACCAGTTTGCTTTCCCAATGTAGCAGCACCCGCACCCGAGCATGAGTTATGGCCCACTGTTAGAGCGAGAGTGGTCTATCCAGCTCCCAGTAGTACCTAGTTCCTGCTTGACGATAGCTATTGTCTAGCACCACGTGACAGTGACGCGGAAATCATTTGGGGTGGATCCTTTGATTGATTTCCCTCTTAAACCGTGACAAAATTACCTCCCATCACTCATCAGCCATTTGAGGGTCACAAACCCAAGGGCCAGGTGTGCTGTGTGGATCGTATCTGCGCGGTGTCCAGCATTAGCCCTGACGATGTCCAAGTGGACATAAATCATGAAACCACCGCAAATGCCACACAAATGGTCACAATGAAAACCGACCCGTACTGATCATCCATCTCGTTGGGATCTTCGGTTGGGAGGTAAATTTGCCTTTCCCTACCTTTTATATTGGTGGACGCCCGTACTTGCGAAGCTATTATTAGTCGTCATCTTTTTCCACCACAAAAGAATGTGCGAACCGGTATCGCACTGTGACGCCGCCTTGTGCGGTTTTCAACCGATGAACTACTATCTGCATCGATCGTTCGATGGGGAAATGTGGCACGAGGGAATCATAAAAGTTGCCATCAACTGGTGGCGTCAAAACGGCACACAAGCAAATCGCACACTTACACACCCCACGTCAAGGGCTTTAGGGCATCGGAGCTCAAGGAAAGATGGCCGTGAGATGGTCCGAGTGTAAGGCAGACAGCGCAAGTGTACCATTGCGCAAGACTTGGGGCTAGACACCGGGCCAGGCGTTGACACTTGGTGGCTGGCGGTAGGTGGGCAATCCTTGTACATCGAATGCCATTCGGGTTGGTAGTTTTTACGCGCCATTATTCCATTATGAACACATCGGGACTATGTGGTTCGTTGCACATGCAATGCGATGATGTCACGGTGCTTCTGCATTTGCTTCGTAGAACGTGTTGCAGCGTTATCGAGCAGATGCAAACGAAGATGCAGATTGGATAATTGTATTATGTTCGCGAATGTGGCATATGTGGCAAGAATGTTTTAAACAATGATTTCCAATCGAAACACTTCTCGTACAGAAGGTATTAAGAATTTCTTTTATGCATCTTTTTCTCCACTCTAGCCAAACGATGGGTGCCGACTCGCAGACGAAAACGATCCTGTGCGCCAAAACGCCCGAACTCATCGAGACGGCAATTGCCGACCGTAAGCCAGAACAATCACAGACTGACCCACACAGCCGGGGAACGACGGCTGACATCCTAGTGGCGGAGCTGTCCCAATCAGACTCAACACTCTCCGGAGCACAGTTTGAGAAGGCTCTGCAAACCTGCAGCAATGTGGTGCACGAGGCAGAAGTGGACCGGAAGCTGAAGGAGATTGGTTCCGCTACACCCATCCTGCCATCGGAGATTGGGACGGATTTCAACTTTAAGCGGGAAATCGTCTGGAAAAATGTGGTAGGATTTCTGCTGCTACACATCTGTGGTTGGGTGGGGCTACATCTGGCATTCTGGCGATACTGCGACTATCGTACGACGCTTTACAGTACGTATTTGGATCGTTCGGCGCGTGTTTGCTTTCGAAACGAGATATGCTGATGTTTGCTTACTCTTCTGCTCCATCTAGCGCTATGGCTCATGTACGCCTCTGGACAGGGTGTAACGATGGGTGCCCATCGACTCTGGTCTCACCGGGCGTTCAAGGCGAAGCTCTGGCTGAGGATCATCCTGCTGTGGATGCATACGCTGGCCGGACAGAACTGCCTGTACGTGTGGGTTCGTGACCACCGACAGCACCACAAGTTCTCGGACACGGACGCCGACCCGCACAACGCTAATCGTGGTTTCTTTTTCTCGCACATTGGATGGCTGCTCTCCCGAAAGCACCCGAAGGTAAGTGACGCGTTACGAGCGCTGGCTGAGCGCAAAGTTGCACAACCGAAACGATACTTTATCCGTTGGGTTATTCTCTTCCACAGGTGATTGAATACGGCAAGAAGATCGACATGTCCGATCTAGAGGCAGATCCGCTGATTATGTTCCAAAAGGAGTAAGTACCGATCTTATTTACCATCCGTTGGTACACAGTATTCTCGAGCACTTGAGGCGTTCACGGTCAATCCGTTCGCTCATAATGAGATGGACCTAACCTTCACACAGGTGTCCATCGATCAATTACAGTGTATGCGAGGCTGTGTGGCTGAGTGTTGCCGCCTCACTAATGAATCGGTAAAGCTCGGTGCGCAATTGCTGAAGCCATCATAACGAAAGTGATCACCGTCAGCAGCATCGTGGTGAAAGAGCTGACCTCTGGTGCGGGCACTCACAGAAACACCGTGCGTGTACCGCCTTGAGTTACCGACCTGGGTTGGCTGTTCCATTATTCGACGGCCGTTGTTAATGACCGTGTCCAAGCGCAACCATTTTCGGAACGGTTTTGTCCATGTGTACGAAGAGATCGTTGACATTCGGTGGACGAGAGTGTTTACCCACACCCCGCTTGGTTGGATTCTGCCGACCTTGGAACCGTATTTGTACTCCAGTTCATTGAAGTACACTGCCTTGGTACATATGGAAACATTAAACATTAATGCTGGAGATGCGTTCCGCCACGATCCGACGTCATCGAGCGACTTAACCCAGCGTCCCAAGTGTGATAAATTGAACGATCGCTCGATAGGCGTGCACAGTGTCCAGTATGTGGGCTAGCCGAATGTTGCACCACATTTATTGCAAAGCTTTCTCTCTTCTCTCACTAGGCTTGCTTAATTTTTTTCCTCACGATTTCGGAGACCCAAATCTTACGAGACAACCGACCGTTACGAACGCACCCCGTCGGCTGTTCCGTGCTGTTGTCGTGGTTGTGGATTGCCTAATCTTTTTTTTTTGGTCGGTCTTTGCCGGACCCTTACTAAAGTTATGCAGCGACCTCTATCCTCTTGCCACCGACACGCAGCTTTTGTTGGTGGGGTTTGGAAAAGAAATACAATAAAACTCACCAAAAAGTTTATGGATACGAAAAAAAACATCTATCAGTGATGAAATAGACAACAGAAAGAGAGAGAGAAAGAGAGACGATAGGAAAGTTTGATCCGTAATGCAGCTCAAAATCTGAAGCTGATTTTGAATTTGCCAACCAATTTTTGGCTATCGCTCAAGGCTTTCTTTGTCCGGTTTCTTGCCTACGCATTTAGGAAACAAAACTATGAAACCAAACCAAGAAGCACTTATGGGAATAATCGAAATTTAACACCAAAAAGATGTTTGCGCTTTATTGTGCTTTAGTAGAGACCAGCTTTTGTCTTGGCAAATATTCAAATGTGCAATGGCTAAATCTTACCAATGTTTCAAGCCGATCAGTTTCTGTTTCATCCAGGATTTTTAAATTAATTAAATCCGTGTCGTATAATTACTACAAGACGCTTGCGCAACACTTTACGTTTCGCATAGTAATATCGGTTTGCTCTTTACCGATTTCGATTTAACATTTTCCACCTGGCAGAAAAGATGCTGTAATAAATTGATTTCGCTTGAGCCACGTCACAAACCGCGTCACGAGAGAAAGATCAGACCAGAAAACTGTTGACCTTGCCACATTTGGTGCGAGGCGTGCTGCGGCCTCCAGCAAGATGAATATATGAATTTAAGTAATAGAATAATTTTGACGGTCGACTTCAGTGCGCGGGATTGTTTCTTTTTTCTCTCTCTCATGTCTACGAAACCAAGCATTCGTGACGCCAATCCTTGTCAGCCATTTGCTTCGGATACGCGGATCCTTACGAAATGCATTGTTTTACCCAAAGTAGCAAAGACTTTTGAGCGCAGACATTTGAAACCATTTTCAAAAGCCCATCTGTGACGAAGGCTTTGCGAGGGTATAGGAAGCAGATTTCATTAGTTTAATTTATAGAGGAAAGATCGGCTGTTGTTTCATTTTCGTTCACAATCCAACGCGCAAATGGTTAGATTAATTTGTCTGATTTCCTCATGACGTCTGTGAGTTGTGTTTTGTAGAAATCATTCTAATTCCGGTGAGCTATGGCAATACAGAATGCAAAAGGCGTAGTGTAGAAAATTGCTTAATGAAGCGCAAAAGTACGACGAGATCATTTCCGACGTCGGATCGGACGAACGGTTGGATGAGTTTCGACAAAGTCAGCGAACACACCATCATCCACAGCTTGAGAAAAATATGGGGGAAAACCGTAATTGACGTACTGTAGCGAAAGATGATTCTTTTCGGCGAACATGAGTCGATCAACAAAACCGCCGAAAGTCAACCACCTGTGCGTGCCTCACAGCAAGCAGCGAGAAGGTTTTACTGTCCCAAAAGCGCACCAGCACCGGTGTGCCTTGGAATCTGACAGCTGGTTTGTATTAATGATATTGTACAGTAATATTCCATCTTGATTGATGATCGATTGGATAGCGAATTTAGCGCTGTTAAATGTTAATAAATTAACGATTGTGTTCGATGTACTAAAACGACAGGTTTCATCTTTATAAAACAATTTATACGTGTTTGCCCATTCAGCTACCTGTTCGCGGAAGACAATTCATCGACACAACAGTTTCCCAATTTCCATCCATCCACACTAATCGACATAAAATGAGGCACAGTCACGCGCTGTACGAGAGGCGTGATTAAAGCGATTTATTCGATCCGGTCTAGCCGTTTGAGCTAGTTTTCGTGTCGAGCGCCTAAAACACCGCCCGATTGTTGTTGGCGACCTTTACATTTGATTGTGATTCATTTTTATAAGAGACGTCCCCGAGGCCAGATCTGGGCCGTCTTACACGCAGTTTAGTGATTGGCACTAACCAGCCGCTGGTAGGTTGGCGCTTTTTGGTAGCATTGAGCTTTTCCGACAGCCGCATCAAGAAGGGTCCCTGGGTTAATCATCCTTGGGATGGCAGCTTAGCAACACCACCTTAGGTAGTCTATGATCAATCAAAAAATGTGTACATTCTTAGTATCGAAAACTTTTGTCCAAACAGCCTTCGATGACTTTCATTCATAGAAACACACAGAGATTGACTCCCGTTCGAATCTGGCCAGCAAACAAAACGAGGTCATACACCATGATTGATGGTGCTTTAATACAGATTTTGCAAAGTATTTAATTTTTTTTATTCAATCACGTAAGGTTAATCATCTCCCGTAGATTGTTACGCATGCGGATTGTGGATTGATTTTTAAACTATTTTTTTTGGAATTTATGTTTTCTTTAAAGTTTAAATCAAATTATGTATACCGTTGTTAATTAAATAAAATTGGTCCAAAGATAACGGTTCGCTTATCAAAGGTGACTCCCATAGTCCTTATTGGAACACGAGTTGTGTGTGTGTGTTTTTGGAACGAGTTCAATGAATGGATAAGATGACTTAGATAGCCTAGAGGGAAAGACGACACATTATGCAATCAGTATGCTGATGTTTCGAAAAGCGACCCAAAGCAACACCAACCACCAAATGGGATCTTCTTTGTTCGTCTTGCATAAATTATTTTGGCTTGAAGACAGATGTACCTGTTACCTGATCGCTGGAGAACCGAGGATGTCCAGTGGTAGGTTTAAATTTATTCAAAAATTATTGTTTTTTTGTTGTTTGTTTTGCTTAGCTTGGTTCTAGAAATTTTGAACCTGATCGGTTGGTTATCAGTACGGAGATGAGAAGGTATTGCGGGAAGTATTACCATTAGGAAGTAGGTCAAGGATAGCGGGGGTAAAATAGGCTGTCAAGAAACAAACAAAAAAAAACATTCACCTCATACGATCGCATGTCAGTGTGGTGACGGTAGTGCAGAAAATTTAAGACCGGATGGCGGGATAGTGCAAAGTCCTTGGTCCGTTACCAAAACAGAATGCAGAAGGTTTCACGCAGTTTAGAAATTATTAACCTTCTTTCCCACCCTATTGTTGGAACATTGTGAAGCGAATGATTGTGTACAAATGACATTTCCGGTAACAACGTTATGCACCGAAATGTGTTTTTTTCTCTCTCCAAACCACCAAAACACTGTCCGTTTGAATTCTAGGGAATTATCCAAGGAATTATCCGTTTGAATTATCCAAGGAAACGTGCACAATCGAATGTACGGATAGTAATTTATAAGCCTTTCAAATCGAGACTGAAGAGTGTGGATCACTGATCGTCTGAAAGATCAGGTTTAAACGGCACGGTGATTGATTTTTTTTTTCGATAGGTACAAAAACACACACAGACGATCGAACAATAGTTGTTCTCTTGAAGCGTACAAAAATACATCGATTGCGGCCATTTGCAAACTAAAACCCCCAACATCGAAAAGGTGACTGCGGCAATTATTAGCCGGTAACCGTGAGGCACCCAGCGGCATTTTTATGCGCTCTCTTCTAATGCACAAACGAATGGTAAAGAAAAGCTGCACTTGCATCCGATACTTAATGATGGCTGAAGGTTGCCAACTCTCCAGCACCGAAGGAAGGTCAGATCACTCGTGCTTAGGATAAACTCTTTTCGATCGTGTGCAGATGAAGTGATCGTTGCAGCGCACAAACGAACTGCCGTACGTAGTACGTGCGCAAACAATTGAGTACTACCCCTCGGGGGCAGACCAGCGCGTAATTGAACTTCAATTCATGGTCACCATTGGCGTTCGTACACAAAACACTAGGCTGTGGCATTATGGACCGTATGTTCGTTGGCCGGTTCATCATCGGCAGCCTTTACATACTCCGGTTCGCCCAGTAGCATAGACAACAAGGGGGAGGAGGGAGAGTGGTGAGTGGTGGTGAGCATACCAGCGAACCACTTCATTTGTGGGTCGTTCTTTCAACGTGTGCTTTAGTGTTATCCTTGACTGGTCGATTCGTCGACAGGGATACAAAGAGATCCATCTAGTGTGATGCTCCCAGCAGTAGATGGGATCGGTTGCGCAATATCGAGGTGATCAGTACGGCATCGTGCACAACACGTGTGGAATCACTGTGGACCTCTGCAGTGTAGCATATCGGTGTAGAGCACGCCACCGGCAACGTGCTCACTATTGGTTCCCGTATCCTGTTACACTGACCCCTTCATGAATACTCCGAAGTATCTCCGAAGTAAATGAGTCGCGCGAGATTGTCATTAGCTGGCAGGCAAAACAGTACAGCGGTCAGCGTCCACAGCACACTGGCAGCCAGTTTGCAGTGGCAACTTTCTTATTGTAATCGAACGACCCACTAGTCCGTGGTCAATAATTACATCTATCAGTAAACCACGCTTACAGGGAGGAGGAAGTCATTGAATCAAGGCTGCAAAACAATCGTTCTAAGAAATCATGGCATGCATTAAACGTGACCAGGACTGGTTTGCGTGCAGGTTCTCTGTGGGGAACTAACAAGAAATGGGCTTAAGCTACCCTCGGTGGTAGTAATGATATGGTTTTAGATTTTTTCCTCATCCACGCCACACAGAGCACTGTTGCTGTGAGATTAGCACGCATGATTAGGCATCGAAAAAAAAATACTGTACAGTACTTTGCTGATAAGTAGCATTGTGTATAGCTGTAAAAAAAAGCTTAATCCCCGTTCCCATATGAGACGAGCATCAACATGAGCTGCACATTATAAATGCGGCAAAATAAGGTATTCTCGTAATTTACTCAATAAAAATCCCCCCCCACAATCGATTAGTCAAAACTGTTGTGCAATATGAACATGGGCACATGTTTTAAAACTTTTTAGGAAATTAGGAGTAAAACTCGTTGTTTTGCTGCAATGTATTAAATGACAAATGATCTAACTTCTTCCTTCTTTTACTTTACTTTCAGTCATTATAAACTCCTCTACACAATTTTTGCTCTGTTTGGTCCTACGGCTATTCCGGTCTACTTCTGGGGAGAAAACCCCTGGTACGCTCTGTTCGTAGCGTTCTTCTTCCGTACGGTACTCAGCCTCAACGGGACCTGGTCGGTGAACAGTGCGGCACATATGTTTGGGACGCGTCCTTACGACAAGTGAGTACAAATGGTTGGATGTGTAGATAGCACAGCTAATTTTGTTGTTTGTTTTCATTCTGTGTAGAACCATGTGGCCAGTGGAGAACATGTTTGTGTCGTTCGTGGCCGTCGGTGAAGGTTGGCACAACTATCATCATGCCTTCCCGTGGGATTACCGAGCATCGGAGTACGGTACGCCGCTCAATTTAACCGGCACGCTAATCGATCTTTTGGCAAAGTTTGGTGCAGTGTACGATCGCAAAACGGCTACCCCGAACATGGTGAGTAAGACGCAGATGGCACAAAGAGCAGAATGTTGTAATAACGATTGATTTTCATCGATCGATCAGGTTAAAAACCGTGTCATGCGTACCGGTGACAAATCGCATCATACCTACGGTACAGATGAGGGCCGCAGTGCGTTTACCACGTTGTGGAACATCTGGAAGCATCCGTCCAACCCAAGCTACAACTCGATCCACACACCGAAGCCGAAGATATTGCAATCCGACGGTTACGCGCTCATTCCGGACGAGTTGAAGCAATCCGAAAGGGATGAGGAAATTCTGTCGAAGGAAAACGAAGAGCTGATGAGACGCCAGCAGGAAGAAGAGAACCGCACGACGGAAGCGAACCAAATCTACAACAAGCTGTCGAAATACATCAAGGAACAACAGCAATCGGTGCCGGAATCGGTGGACGAACTGTTACTACAGCAGTCGAACAATAATGTCGATAAAACTGCCACGGTACAAGGGAAGGCGGCACTGAACGTCCTCGACTGTAACGACAATGCGCTCGTAAAGCGGAAAGTAATCGTCGGCGGTGCATCATCCTCCGCCTCAAGTCACCATTAGATTAGACGGCAGGGTGGCTACTACCGTTAGTCATGATTTCGTTCGCATTAGTCGCCCGAAAACGAGCATGCATCGGTTCGATCTCTACACGCAATGCAGCACTCGCTACATCCAGCAACGATCCTGACGCGTGACGTCTGGGATCACTCTACCGGTACGAACCGATCCTGCTCGCTGGGCCCACAACTATTTTTAAACACAACAAACGCATTCGCGGGATTGGCTGTCCAAGCTAAGCTGTCTTTGAGATATGCTCAATGAAAATACCAAATGTACAGTGGATGCTTTCGATCAATTTGCTACTTAATTTTGCGCTCACGATCAAAATGGGCAACAACGAAACAAAGGGCCTGGAAGACAGTGAAGCCAGTTCCGATCCTGCTATACACATAAAGAACGTTGGAATGGTTTGATGTTTTTTACTTGCTCACCGTAGGTCTACCATCGAATGCGTTCGTCCAATATTTTACCCAGGAAAATAAACAGAAGTAGGTTTGGGTTCTGTTTTGATGTCTGTTAGAGTCTGTTGGAACCTTCGTACCCAGGAAGAATATTAACAGCAAGATAGGTGACGCTGTGCATCCTTTCCCAAGATTATTACGTTAATGACCTTTTTTATATTAATGCTTTTACCCTACCTTTACCGTAAGCTAAGTAAGCCAGCTAAGAAGAACGGATACACGGCCGGATGTTAAGCCGTAAAGTTCTTCACCTGTACAGAGAAGATGTGTCTCGTGTACGGATGTTTGTGGGGATTCTATTCTTTCTTTTTGGGGTAGGGATCACAAAACAAGAAACAAGAATAATAATTAAAAAAAAAAACAAATAAAAACATATTGAAACCAACTGAAACCACTAAACTTTGAATCGAAATATTTTAGAATTAAATAAAAGGTAGTTTTTTTACTATGATGTTAAGGCTAAAGGCCATGGTGCATGGCGATTTTGATTAGCATTCAAGCACATTCAACAATCAACTGATTGATATTTCAACCCTCTAGCGAAAGATTTCAATGGAAAAAGTAATGGTTTTATCTCGGAACTAAAAGGATCATCATCTGCTTTCTATACAAACGCGTTGATAATTGGCATTTAATTTTGAATCTTGCGTTTTTTTTGCTCCGAATCGTGTGATCTTACAGTTAGTACAGTGTGTGAGTCGGCTCTATACAAGACATAATTTTGTAATTAATATATTTTCTTCTTCTTCGCTCTGCTGGTCCTTCTCTAACATAGGTGGTATGATAGAAGAATCCGGCTTCCTGAACCTTCCTTTATCACTCCACCGTGTTGGTCTTGCGCTGCAAATGCTCAAGATTTTCCGAGACCAACAATTTAGGCCATATGTCCCAATTCATATCTCATCTAGCAGCGCCATCAACATAAATCTAGCAAATATTTCGGTAAAAATACAATTACACCTACAATTGTTCTGCTAAAGGAGTAGATTAGCAAAACCGCGCAGGCTATTGAAGATTATTGAAGGTTGTACAGGTCTTGTCTTCTCCTACAGAATTCGTATTTTGTCACATGTTTTTTTAAATACCTCGGAGAGGAGTATATTTTGCTGAGTTCATTGATACAATAATTTACATAATGATGGCATAGATTCGCAAAACCTACCTCCGCTCCGTCCGGAAGGGGATACCATCAGGGACTTTCCCTCCCGGAATTCCGCCCCGGAATTATTTGTAGTTTTATTTTGAGTTCCTTCCTATTAGTCATACACCAGACTCACTCCCTCTCACTTTCGCCGTAATGATCATGTTTTCATGTCATGTGTGAACATGTCTAGCGCCCCGAGGTAGTCGCTTTCGTAACTACAGACTCTTCATCAATCGTTAAGACCGAACGCCTCTCGTCAGTCTGCTGGCCTCGCCGGCGCTGAGGGGGAGCCATCGATGGTGCAGGATCCCCTTCCAATAGCGTGCCTCCAGCCATTACTCGCACCTGCAGTGCTAGTTCCTGCTCGTGGACACCAAGACGCTCTGCAGCTGGTCGTACCCGGGCCCTTCTCGCGTTAGCGTTGCGGATCGCGCGTATCCGCTGAAGCGTCCGTTCCGGCTCCACCGGCTCTTCGCACGGCGAAAAGTCAGCTGAAGCGGTTCTCGCGGCTTCAGCCTATTCCTTAAGCCAGGACCGGCCTAATGAAGATGTGATACGTCTTGACGCCTTCTGTATTCGGCTCGAGTCGAAAATGTCCTCCGGGCTCCTCTACAACAGTTCTAGCCGCACCTCCTCGAAGAATGGGCAATCGATCATCACGTGGGCCACCGACTCCACCGAACCTGTGCACCTGGGACAGTCAGGGGACGAAGCAAACCCACAGACATGCAGTTACTCGTGGAAGAATCCATGAGCACCTGCGAGAGGTGGAAGTCCACCTCTCCATGCCTCCGTCCCGTCCAATGGCGCACTTTTGGTATCGTCAAGTGGGTGCAACGCACGAAATTGCGTCGGTGATTCCGCGGAATCGGGACACCGTGATCGGCGGGGACGTCAACGCCTGGTCAAGAGCGTGGGGGATGGAACGCAGACACAACGATGGAGAACGAGTTCATAGGGGAGCAGTGGTGATGGATGCTATGGCATCACTTGAGCTGGTCTTGTTGAACCGGGGCAACCGGCCAACCTGGAGCAACAACAGTGGCCGTAGTTCCATTATCGACGTTTCCTTCTGCAGCTCGTCTCTTCTGGGGGAAAATAACTGGCGAGTCTGCGACGAAAATCCAAGTGACCACAATACCATCAAGTTTGCGGTCGGGAGGACGACGACGTAGCGTAACCTGGGACACAGTGCACAGCAGGCTTCGGAGAGCAGATGGGCAACCCGGTATTTCAACAAGGACTTTCGTTGAAATTTTGGGGTCACTGGACATCTACAATCGCACCCTCTTGGCGGACGAGTTGACGCAGGTAATGTCAACTGCCTGCGACGCGACGATGCCGAGATTGTCAGCAGCACGGGGAGGACGACGATCGGTGTACTGGTGGAATAACGAGATTTCCCAGTTACGTCGCACTTACATCGGGATGCGGAGAAGACTCAGGCGAGCCCGAACGGAAGAGCAGCGACAGGATCGCCGTCCGGCGTACACAGCAGCGAGAGCAGCACTGGAGCAAGCGGTCAAGCGGAGCAAGAAGGAGCAGGGCGATCAACTTCCGGAACAGCTGGGGCCCCACGGATTCGGGCCAGGCTACAAAATCCGGAGGCAGATGTGGCAAGGAGCCCGAGTACCGATGGAACGGGATCCAGCCAAGCTGCAGCACATCGTCGG
This sequence comes from Anopheles funestus, assembly GCF_943734845.2. Taxonomy (NCBI): domain Eukaryota; kingdom Metazoa; phylum Arthropoda; class Insecta; order Diptera; family Culicidae; genus Anopheles; species Anopheles funestus. Next base: position 55,095,074 of record NC_064598.1, read on the forward strand.
CGAACTTTTTCCGGTGCAACCGCCCATGGAATGGCCCACGGCAACAGGATTGACGGACGAGGACACGGCACGGGATGCCGTTACCGAGGGTGAGCTGGTGAGCATTGCAAAATCGCTCAATCCCCAGCGTGCCCCAGGAGACGACAACATTCCGAACGTGGCCTTGATTACGGCGATGACGGCGTTTCCACGCGTCTTCATGAGAACGTTCCAGCATTACATCGATTCCGGCCACTTCCTCGTCGAATGGAAGAGGCAACGGCTAGTGCTGTTCTCGAAGGCCGTGAAACCACCCGGAGAATCATCGTCGTACCGGCCAATCTGCCTGCTGAGTGTTCTGGGAAAAGTATTGGAGCGACTCATACAGCGCAGACTTACGGAGCATCTGGATGCAACGGGCGGTCTCGCTGATGCCCAATACGGATTCAGGAAAGGACGCTCAACCATGGATGCCATCAACAGGGTGATTGCCAACGGAAGGGTTGCGCTCGACAAGAAGCGCAGGGGCGATCGACTGTGTGCGATGGTGACAATCGACGTGAAGAACGCCTTCAACACGGCCAACTGGACAGCGATCGGAGCAGCTCTGCAGCGAAGGAACACGCCACCGTACCTCCAGGCGTTGCTGCGGAACTACTTCACGAATCGCACGCTCCACTACGAAACGGATGAAGGAATGGTCTCGTTACCAGTATCGGCAGGTGTCCCGCAGGGTTCGGTTCTAGGGCCAACACTGTGGAATGTTATGTACGATGACCTTCTTCGTTTGGAGCTGTTCGGAAAGCGTGCGGACATTATAGGGTTTGCTGATGATGTGGCGTTCACCCTTATAGGGAGGGACCCGCAGGAAATCAGCAACCTTGCTACGAGGAATCTGGAGATGATCGAGCGTTGGATGGATGGAGTGGGATTGAAGCTGGCCCATCAAAAGACCGGCTACATGATCTTCTGCACTCATCACAACCCGCAGGTAGGTCAACTACGTGCGGGGGGACACACGATCGTATCCACGGAATCGCTCAAGTACCTGGGGGTCGAGCTCTGCCGCAAACAGCACCACGGTCGGCATTTGGAGAAGGTTTGCAGCAAGGCATCACATATCACGAATGTCTTGACCGCTCTGATGCCGAATAAGTGTGGCCCAAAAAGCACCAGAAGGAGTCCCTTGGTTAACGTTGGGAATAGCATTGTCCGTTACGCGGCACCATCGTGGGGACGGACGCTTCTTCAGAAGGACGTTCACCGGACCACGGTTCAGAGGACGCACCGCACAGGAGTTCTCAGGAGTGGCCAGTGCCTTCCAAACGGTCTCCTACGATGCCGCTTGCGTGGTGGCAAGCACTATCCCGTTAGTCCTTCTCCTAGAGGAGGACATCCGCTGCCACGACGAAAAGGTAGCGAGGGGAAGTCCAGGACCAGACATACGAAAGCGGCAAAGGGAAGAGACCATGGGACGCTGGCAACAACAATGGACAGCCGGAGCGGGGCAGCCGAGATCGCCGGGGATGAAGACGAGGAGAATTATCCCGGACATTATGTCCTGGGTAAATCGCAAGCACGGAGAAATTGATTTTTATCTCTCTCAACTCTTTACAGGGCATGGGTTTCTCCGAAGCTACTTCGTCGAAAAAGGCATCCTCGACGGCTCGCCAAACTGCCCGGTGTGTGAACACCAAGTGGAAGATGTCGACCACGTAATGTTCCACTGTCCACGGTTTGCTCGAACCCAACACGAGATGCAGCAGCAGAGCCACACCCGCTTGACGATAGAAAATCTTGCAGCGGAAATGTGTGTCAACAGCAACACATGGGAAGCAGTCCGGACCGCCGCAAGGACCATCTTCAGAAACCTCCAAGTGAGATGGAATGAGGAAAGTCCACCTACGGCCAGACGGAGACGACAACAACGCCGGCGGAACACGGAACAAACGGGACAGCAACAGCTACCGCCGTAACCGCACCAAAGGATGACGACAACGGAAGCAGCAGCAGCAGCAACGAGTAACCAGAGCAGCAGCAGGAGCTAGACCCCACCGGAAGTAGCGGCTACGGACGGGCGGAATTAAGCAGCAGCAGCGGAAGGAAGGCACGAAGCAGCAGCAGCAGCTGAGACAACTAGGACGGATGACGCAGTAGCAGCATTGGAAAGCAGCAGCGCGTCAACAGGATGGGTGCATCGCACAAACGTTCCTGCATGGAGTACTACGCACATCAAGCGCATCGGCAGGGTTCGGATCAGGTCGAGGAGTGGTTTAGTTAGGGTCCCATCGGCTGCCGGGTCCGCTTCACGGGCTCAGCGTCACGATGAATCCCACATAACCCATCTCGGAGGGATTGGTTTGTAGCCGCAAGCCGCCCTTCGAGGTGGGTACCTTTTGAAGGTTCCCTCCCCGTTAACAAAAAAAAAAATAAATAAAATAAAATTGGGTCCAACGCACGTAGCGGCTAGCAGATGAATCGCGTGCGACAACGTCCCATTCCCGCTGCCGTTGCCACAACGTCTCGATTCGTTCCTTCTTCAGGATTGCCACTCTGCTGGTGCTTGTGTCGGTCGTCCGCCGACTGTGGCACCTTGCGTCCTCTCGCACGACGTAGCGTAGGGGTAGTTCTCCGGCCAGATACACTGCCACGTAGAACTTTACGGAGCGGAAGGAGCTCACGATGCCCTGCGCTAAGGGGCCGTTGTACGCTTGCCAGCATTCACCTGCACCAGTAGCGGTCTGTGGCTTCTGCCCAGACGGGTGCGCCGTAGCGAATCACTGACGTTCCAACTCCGGCAAGCAGCTTCCTCTTCTTCTCCTGGGGGCCGCTGTGGTTGCACATAAAGGCTCGGACGTCCTTGACCACCCGGAGGGCCTGGGCCACCGCCATCTCGACTTGTGGTCGCCACCGCCATACCACAGCCGATGGTCGTGGAGCATGACCCCAGGATGGGCTGCTTGGATCCCACTTCCACTCCGCAGATGTTGACTGGTATGGCCGGGTGCCCTCGACGAAGACTCGAGATCATCCCGATCTCCGTCTTTTCTGGAACCGATGGCGCACTATCCACGAGCTCACCGAGGCAAACGCCTCCTCTGCCAGAGCCGCAGCATGCTCCGGTGTCGTCCCAGCATCCAGTATCGCCAGATCATCGGCGAATCCAACGATAGAGGCACCCTCAGGGAGCTCGACAGACCCCTGCGGAACACCTGCCGAGACTCGACGTGTGACCGGACCTTTTGACGTGTCGTAGGTCAGCTCCCTATCAGTGAAGTAGTCTCGGAGTAATCGACGCAACTGCGACGGGACTCCCTTCGCCTCCAGTGCCTCAGCTATACACTGCGGACGTCAAGGGCTACGACCATGAGGCAACGACGATCACGGCCTTTTGTCCTACCGAAGGACATTGGCCTGCGTTCCCCATTCACGACCCGCTGAACAGCCAACCGCGTGGATCGCCCTCGCATAAGGCCAAACTGCTTGTCCGAAAGCCGCGGTTGTTCCGGATCATCGATGTACTCGTTCAGTCGATTAAGCAGCAGCCTTTCCAAAGCCTTGCCGGTGTTGTCGAGCAAGCATATGGGCCGGAAGGATGCCGGTTCTCCCGGCGGCTTGCCTGGCTTTTGCTTCTTCCACAGCAATGAGAAGCAGGACATGTCCAGGCACTCCTAATACGCCCGACGAAAGCACTCTGGTTGCTCCCTCAGGACTACCGTGAGGGCGGCGTTAGGTATGCCGTCCAGGCCCGGTGCCTTCCTCGGGTGCATTTCGCTCGCTATCTGCCGCAGCACATTGGTCGAACCCTACCGAAGCGGCACCTGGTTGCCAACTCCAGTGTCCGGCCACTCCACCGGTGGATGATCCGGAAACAACACAACCACCACTCGCTCCAAAATGGCAGGATCCCGTTCTGGTGCTGTAGGGGCCTCCTGAAGACGATGGAGCACCTTCCGGAACCACTGTTCGGTCTCGTCCTCCCGCAGACTCTGCAACAAGCTGTCGAAGGCTGCGTCATTACTGGCACGTATGGACGCCTTCGGCTGGTGTTTGGCCGTGCACCAGTCCTGTTACAGCAGCAATAGCTGCGGGTCCGCCTGCCGACGTTGCTCCAGTGCATTAAGATTGCCGATGAGCTCCTCGAGCGATAGAGTCCACCAGTAGGCCGGCCGACCGGTACGGTCTTGCGACGGTAAGGCACGTGACATGACTTCGTCACATGCGTCAGACAGCGACCTGACCACACTCTCGACGCGGTTGACCTTACTAGCGTAGCAGGTTGTTGCCAGCATGAACTCGAAGAATTGGGAGTCGAAGGACTGCCCAACACGCTACCAGATGCTAATCCAAATTGTGAACTTCCCCATCAAATGTAGATCCTCCAAAATTTCAGCAAAGGATCAGTCATCCAGGAACTGTGCAGAGCACTAAACTAACAAACGGAAAAGTACAGAACAATGCGAAACATATTGCTGTAGAGAAAATTCGGATAAATGACTCCCGATCCCGGACTACGATTTTTACGGGCTTCAAACAATTGCCAGACGCAGCATGGACCTCTAAGCCCCACAAGATATAACTATCAGTGACTAGGGCATGTTGTATATAATAAACTTGTGAGCAGTCGCTACGGTATACGACATACGACTGTTAGTTAATCCAGACCCTGGCTACTCTGATGATATAGACATCAATAGTGTACTGATCTTTTGCGCAGCAGATGTTTACCAGATATTCAAGCATGCAGCGATAAATCTCGGTTTGGAGATCTTCTTCTTCTTTTCTGGCCTGCTCAAGGTCGAGCACGTCGTGTAGACATGGCCTGGTCGCCAATCCGTTTCCAGGAAACTCGGTCCAGGGCTGCAGTCCTCCATTCACGGCTGCATCCGATCTCGAACTGGTTTGACTCCACCTGATCCAGCCAACGAGCTCGCTGTGCTCTTCTCCGCCTCGTGCCGAACGGATGGCTGACGAGCACCTTCCTGGTGGGGCATGAGTCCGGCATCCTCATCACGTGCCCCATCATCATCGTATCCTTCCGGCTTTGACCACCGTCAGGATATCTGCACCATCAAACAGCTCAGTTAGCTCGTGGTTCATTCTCCTTCTCCACACGCCCTGCTCGCACACACCGCCAAAGATAGTCCTTAGCACCCGTCGTTCGAAAATAGCGAGTGCATTGGCGTCCTCCGTTAGCAAAGTCCAGGACTCGTACCCGTCGAGGACTATAGGAAGTATTAGTGTGCGATATATGGTCACGATGAATCCCACATAACCCATCTCGGAGGGATTGGTTTGTAGCCGCAAGCCGCCCTTCGAGGTGGGTACCTTTTGAAGGTTCCCTCCCCGTTAACAAAAAAAAAAATAAAATAAAATAAAATTGGGTCCAACGCACGTAGCGGCTAGCAGATGAATCGCGTGCGACAACGTCCCATTCCCGCTGCCGTTGCCACAACGTCTCGATTCGTTCCTTCTTCAGGATTGCCACTCTGCTGGTGCTTGTGTCGGTCGTCCGCCGACTGTGGCACCTTGCGTCCTCTCGCACGACGTAGCGTAGGGGTAGTTCTCCGGCCAGAAACACTGCCACGTAGAACTTTACGGAGCGGAAGAGGCTCACGATGCCCTGCGCTAAGGGGCCGTTGTACGCTTGCCAGCATTCACCTGCACCAGTAGCGGTCTGTGGCTTCTGCCCAGACGGGTGCGCCGTAGCGAATCACTGACGTTCCAACTCCGGCAAGCAGCTTCCTCTTCTTCTCCTGGGGGCCGCTGTGGTTGCACATAAAGGCTCGGACGTCCTTGACCACCCGGAGGGCCTGGGCCACCGCCATCTCGACTTGTGGTCGCCACAGCCGATGGTCGTGGAGCATGACCCCAGGATGGGCTGCTTGGATCCCACTTCCACTCCGCAGATGTTGACTGGTATGGCCGGGTGCCCTCGACGAAGACTCGAGATCATCCCGATCTCCGTCTTTTCTGGAACCGATGGCGCACTATCCACGAGCTCACCGAGGCAAACGCCTCCTCTGCCAGAGCCGCAGCATGCTCCGGTGTCGTCCCAGCATCCAGTATCGCCAGATCATCGGCGAATCCAACGATAGAGGCACCCTCAGGGAGCTCGACAGACCCCTGCGGAACACCTGCCGAGACTCGACGTGTGACCGGACCTTTTGACGTGTCGTAGGTCAGCTCCCTATCAGTGAAGTAGTCTCGGAGTAATCGACGCAACTGCGACGGGACTCCCTTCGCCTCCAGTGCCTCAGCTATACACTGCGGACGTCAAGGGCTACGACCATGAGGCAACGACGATCACGGCCTTTTGTCCTACCGAAGGACATTGGCCTGCGTTCCCCATTCACGACCCGCTGAACAGCCAACCGCGTGGATCGCCCTCGCATAAGGCCAAACTGCTTGTCCGAAAGCCGCGGTTGTTCCGGATCATCGATGTACTCGTTCAGTCGATTAAGCAGCAGCCTTTCCAAAGCCTTGCCGGTGTTGTCGAGCAAGCATATGGGCCGGAAGGATGCCGGTTCTCCCGGCGGCTTGCCTGGCTTTTGCTTCTTCCACAGCAATGAGAAGCAGGACATGTCCAGGCACTCCTAATACGCCCGACGAAAGCACTCTGGTTGCTCCCTCAGGACTACCGTGAGGGCGGCGTTAGGTATGCCGTCCAGGCCCGGTGCCTTCCTCGGGTGCATTTCGCTCGCTATCTGCCGCAGCACATTGGTCGAACCCTACCGAAGCGGCACCTGGTTGCCAACTCCAGTGTCCGGCCACTCCACCGGTGGATGATCCGGAAACAACACAACCACCACTCGCTCCAAAATGGCAGGATCCCGTTCTGGTGCTGTAGGGGCCTCCTGAAGACGATGGAGCACCTTCCGGAACCACTGTTCGGTCTCGTCCTCCCGCAGACTCTGCAACAAGCTGTCGAAGGCTGCGTCATTACTGGCACGTATGGACGCCTTCGGCTGGTGTTTGGCCGTGCACCAGTCCTGTTACAGCAGCAATAGCTGCGGGTCCGCCTGCCGACGTTGCTCCAGTGCATTAAGATTGCCGATGAGCTCCTCGAGCGATAGAGTCCACCAGTAGGCCGGCCGACCGGTACGGTCTTGCGACGGTAAGGCACGTGACATGACTTCGTCACATGCGTCAGACAGCGACCTGACCACACTCTCGACGCGGTTGACCTTACTAGCGTAGCAGGTTGTTGCCAGCATGAACTCGAAGAATTGGGAGTCGAAGGACTGCCCAACACGCTACCAGATGCTAATCCAAATTGTGAACTTCCCCATCAAATGTAGATCCTCCAAAATTTCAGCAAAGGATCAGTCATCCAGGAACTGTGCAGAGCACTAAACTAACAAACGGAAAAGTACAGAACAATGCGAAACATATTGCTGTAGAGAAAATTCGGATAAATGACTCCCGATCCCGGACTACGATTTTTACGGGCTTCAAACAATTGCCAGACGCAGCATGGACCTCTAAGCCCCACAAGATATAACTATCAGTGACTAGGGCATGTTGTATATAATAAACTTGTGAGCAGTCGCTACGGTATACGACATACGACTGTTAGTTAATCCAGACCCTGGCTACTCTGATGATATAGACATCAATAGTGTACTGATCTTTTGCGCAGCAGATGTTTACCAGATATTCAAGCATGCAGCGATAAATCTCGGTTTGGAGATCTTCTTCTTCTTTTCTGGCCTGCTCAAGGTCGAGCACGTCGTGTAGACATGGCCTGGTCGCCAATCCGTTTCCAGGAAACTCGGTCCAGGGCTGCAGTCCTCCATTCACGGCTGCATCCGATCTCGAACTGGTTTGACTCCACCTGATCCAGCCAACGAGCTCGCTGTGCTCTTCTCCGCCTCGTGCCGAACGGATGGCTGACGAGCACCTTCCTGGTGGGGCATGAGTCCGGCATCCTCATCACGTGCCCCATCATCATCGTATCCTTCCGGCTTTGACCACCGTCAGGATATCTGCACCATCAAACAGCTCAGTTAGCTCGTGGTTCATTCTCCTTCTCCACACGCCCTGCTCGCACACACCGCCAAAGATAGTCCTTAGCACCCGTCGTTCGAAAATAGCGAGTGCATTGGCGTCCTCCGTTAGCAAAGTCCAGGACTCGTACCCGTCGAGGACTATAGGAAGTATTAGTGTGCGATATATGGTCACGATGAATCCCACATAACCCATCTCGGAGGGATTGGTTTGTAGCCGCAAGCCGCCCTTCGAGGTGGGTACCTTTTGAAGGTTCCCTCCCCGTTAACAAAAAAAAAAATAAAATAAAATAAAATTGGGTCCAACGCACGTAGCGGCTAGCAGATGAATCGCGTGCGACAACGTCCCATTCCCGCTGCCGTTGCCACAACGTCTCGATTCGTTCCTTCTTCAGGATTGCCACTCTGCTGGTGCTTGTGTCGGTCGTCCGCCGACTGTGGCACCTTGCGTCCTCTCGCACGACGTAGCGTAGGGGTAGTTCTCCGGCCAGAAACACTGCCACGTAGAACTTTACGGAGCGGAAGAGGCTCACGATGCCCTGCGCTAAGGGGCCGTTGTACGCTTGCCAGCATTCACCTGCACCAGTAGCGGTCTGTGGCTTCTGCCCAGACGGGTGCGCCGTAGCGAATCACTGACGTTCCAACTCCGGCAAGCAGCTTCCTCTTCTTCTCCTGGGGGCCGCTGTGGTTGCACATAAAGGCTCGGACGTCCTTGACCACCCGGAGGGCCTGGGCCACCGCCATCTCGACTTGTGGTCGCCACAGCCGATGGTCGTGGAGCATGACCCCAGGATGGGCTGCTTGGATCCCACTTCCACTCCGCAGATGTTGACTGGTATGGCCGGGTGCCCTCGACGAAGACTCGAGATCATCCCGATCTCCGTCTTTTCTGGAACCGATGGCGCACTATCCACGAGCTCACCGAGGCAAACGCCTCCTCTGCCAGAGCCGCAGCATGCTCCGGTGTCGTCCCAGCATCCAGTATCGCCAGATCATCGGCGAATCCAACGATAGAGGCACCCTCAGGGAGCTCGACAGACCCCTGCGGAACACCTGCCGAGACTCGACGTGTGACCGGACCTTTTGACGTGTCGTAGGTCAGCTCCCTATCAGTGAAGTAGTCTCGGAGTAATCGACGCAACTGCGACGGGACTCCCTTCGCCTCCAGTGCCTCAGCTATACACTGCGGACGTCAAGGGCTACGACCATGAGGCAACGACGATCACGGCCTTTTGTCCTACCGAAGGACATTGGCCTGCGTTCCCCATTCACGACCCGCTGAACAGCCAACCGCGTGGATCGCCCTCGCATAAGGCCAAACTGCTTGTCCGAAAGCCGCGGTTGTTCCGGATCATCGATGTACTCGTTCAGTCGATTAAGCAGCAGCCTTTCCAAAGCCTTGCCGGTGTTGTCGAGCAAGCATATGGGCCGGAAGGATGCCGGTTCTCCCGGCGGCTTGCCTGGCTTTTGCTTCTTCCACAGCAATGAGAAGCAGGACATGTCCAGGCACTCCTAATACGCCCGACGAAAGCACTCTGGTTGCTCCCTCAGGACTACCGTGAGGGCGGCGTTAGGTATGCCGTCCAGGCCCGGTGCCTTCCTCGGGTGCATTTCGCTCGCTATCTGCCGCAGCACATTGGTCGAACCCTACCGAAGCGGCACCTGGTTGCCAACTCCAGTGTCCGGCCACTCCACCGGTGGATGATCCGGAAACAACACAACCACCACTCGCTCCAAAATGGCAGGATCCCGTTCTGGTGCTGTAGGGGCCTCCTGAAGACGATGGAGCACCTTCCGGAACCACTGTTCGGTCTCGTCCTCCCGCAGACTCTGCAACAAGCTGTCGAAGGCTGCGTCATTACTGGCACGTATGGACGCCTTCGGCTGGTGTTTGGCCGTGCACCAGTCCTGTTACAGCAGCAATAGCTGCGGGTCCGCCTGCCGACGTTGCTCCAGTGCATTAAGATTGCCGATGAGCTCCTCGAGCGATAGAGTCCACCAGTAGGCCGGCCGACCGGTACGGTCTTGCGACGGTAAGGCACGTGACATGACTTCGTCACATGCGTCAGACAGCGACCTGACCACACTCTCGACGCGGTTGACCTTACTAGCGTAGCAGGTTGTTGCCAGCATGAACTCGAAGAATTGGGAGTCGAAGGACTGCCCAACACGCTACCAGATGCTAATCCAAATTGTGAACTTCCCCATCAAATGTAGATCCTCCAAAATTTCAGCAAAGGATCAGTCATCCAGGAACTGTGCAGAGCACTAAACTAACAAACGGAAAAGTACAGAACAATGCGAAACATATTGCTGTAGAGAAAATTCGGATAAATGACTCCCGATCCCGGACTACGATTTTTACGGGCTTCAAACAATTGCCAGACGCAGCATGGACCTCTAAGCCCCACAAGATATAACTATCAGTGACTAGGGCATGTTGTATATAATAAACTTGTGAGCAGTCGCTACGGTATACGACATACGACTGTTAGTTAATCCAGACCCTGGCTGCTCTGATGATATAGACATCAATAGTGTACTGATCTTTTGCGCAGCAGATGTTTACCAGATATTCAAGCATGCAGCGATAAACCTCGGTTTGGAGATCTTCTTCTTCTTTTCTGGCCTGCTCAAGGTCGAGCACGTCGTGTAGACATGGCCTGGTCGCCAATCCGTTTCCAGGAAACTCGGTCCAGGGCTGCAGTCCTCCATTCACGGCTGCATCCGATCTCGAACTGGTTTGACTCCACCTGATCCAGCCAACGAGCTCGCTGTGCTCTTCTCCGCCTCGTGCCGAACGGATGGCTGACGAGCACCTTCCTGGTGGGGCATGAGTCCGGCATCCTCATCACGTGCCCCATCATCATCGTATCCTTCCGGCTTTGACCACCGTCAGGATATCTGCACCATCAAACAGCTCAGTTAGCTCGTGGTTCATTCTCCTTCTCCACACGCCCTGCTCGCACACACCGCCAAAGATAGTCCTTAGCACCCGCCGTTCGAAAATAGCGAGTGCATTGGCGTCCTCCGTTAGCAAAGTCCAGGACTCGTACCCGTCGAGGACTATAGGAAGTATTAGTGTGCGATATATGGTGCATTTCGTGTGTTGCTGGAGTCTTCTGAATCGCAGGAGTTTGTAGAGCCCGTAGTAGGCACGATTTCCCTCAACAATGCGCCTTCGGATTTCGCTGCTCATGTTGTTGTCCGAAGTTACGATCGTACCAAGGTAGCAGAACTCCTCTACCACCTCGAGATCGTCAACTGATACAGTGCTTCTGAGTCGGGCTCTATCACGGTCAGAGCCTCCGGCAAGCAGGTATTTTGTCTTCGTCGCATTGATCTTCAATCCAATTCTATCGGCCTCGCGTTTCAGTCGGGTGTACGCGTCGAACACCGCCGCAGATGACAATGTCTTCCGCGAAGCCGAGAAATTGGAGAGAACGGGTGAAAATAGCCCCGGGTGTCTATCGGGGCATCGCATGACATGACACCTTGCACTGCACCCCATCCATAGTAGTGATGGGTAAATTCGACAAAAAACGGAATCGATTCCGAATGACTCCATAAATTTTGGAAGCGGCTCCGGAAGGTAGGTGCAATACTCCGAATTCGGAACCGTACGGAACCGTCCGGAGCTGTCGGAGCCGCTAGTTGACAATGATATAACCTAGATTATTGCACTATCAGCAAAGTTTATATAATCTGGTAAAAATAAAAAAATAAAGACTCTGACGGCTCCGGACGGCTCCGGACGGTTCCGACGGCTCCGGCTGCCGACTAGGCGGCTCCGGTCGGCTCCAAGCGGAAACGTGGTTTTAACCTAGCCGGAATCGGAGCCGGAGTTGCTATGCACGGAAGCGGTTCGGAGCCGTGGGTGCGATTCCAAGAACCCATCACTAATCCATAGAGGCTTTGAACATCCGTACCTGCTTTCCTGGGAATCCGCACTGTTGCATGGTGTTCAGCAGTTCGTACCGATCTATGGTATCGTAGGCCGCCGTAAAGTCAATGAACAGGTGGTGCGTAGGGATCTGATGCTCTCGGCACTTCTGGAAGATCTGCCGTAGAGTAAAGATTTGGTCGGTGGTCGATTTGCCTCCAACAAATCCAGCTTGGTAGCTTCCGACGAAATCTGGGGCAAGGGGCGCAAGTTTGCAGAAGAGTATTTGGGACAGGATCTTGTAGGCAGCATTCAGGACTTTGATGGTTTGGAAGTTAGCAAGTTAGCACAACCCAGTCTGTCGCCCTTTTTGTGCACTGGATGTATGACGCCCAGTTTCCACTCGGCCGGGATGGAGATAAACGAAGCAAACATTAAAATGTTTTTGAACTGAATTTTATGTAACACGCAATAAATAAAATATTCATTAAAATAGATCTTGTTTTAAGGATTCACCTCTATGCTCTTGTGCATATACATTCGATAAAGTTATAAGCTCAACATTTGATAGAATTGCGTTACGTGATAAATGGATGATCCCTTGAAGAAAGCTGTTCCTGCATTGTTATACAGGGTAAAAGTTATTCCAAAATTCAAAATTTAGACACGTAAGTTTCTCAGCCCCGAAGCAAAACAAAGTGGTTTTACTATATTAAACAAAAGCAATAGTTATGGATAAGTAAAAATAGAAAATTAATACCCCAGGCGATTTTGTTCTACGATATCTATGAAACCCCTGCATTTTACTAGTGTAACCACGAGCTAATTTACGTAAACAAACATACACACGCAGCTGTCAACAACGTCGACTGACACTGTCCCACTGCTTGTCAAAACGTTCTTAGCTACCCGTGCAGTTTTTTTCGTTGTAAAGAAAAACATTGAAAAACTCCGGTTTGTGTGGCTGTTATTATCCCTTCGCCTAAGCAATAGGAACTAATACACGGCCACCGATGAGTGTTTATCGTATTGCAAAGTGCTAGCTACCACTAGCAGTCGAAGAAAGCAAGTGTGTAAGATTGGGGAGCTCCGTCCATTTGTGTTTAGTTGTCGTGACGTTCTCTTCAGGAAGAGAATACAGTATCTTCGCTTTTAGAGCGTAAATCCTACAAAATGCAAACCGAAGCAATACTACTAGCCCTAACTGGGTTAATATCAGTCGTCGTAACATCTCCAGTGGTTGGAAAGCATTCTTCAAACATGCTGCAACCTTCGGCAGTTGCTGCGGAAAGTGGCCCATTGAACACGAATCAAACGGTGCAGGAATCGCGAATCCAGCGTTTGCAACACTATTGTAGCGTATCTTCGAATGGCGCCGGTTGCTTTGCGTACAAAGAAATGATCGAAGTTGCGGTGAAAAATAAGGTAGCCGAAGTTGAGCATGTAATCAACGAGGAGCTATCCCACACCTTGTCCGAAATTGAAGATGATTATTTTTGTGGGGATCTATCAAACACCCTGAAACGATTGCCTCCCAATCTGTACTCACACACATTGGAACCATTCAAAAGGATTCCCACCTGCGTTGGGTTGTGCTATGTGAAAGAGAGTGGATTAACGGATGTGTGCAGAGCACTAAATGTTGGATATAAACTGATTATACGAACGTTGAGCAAAGAAGAAATCAAACATCAATCTATGGAAGTTCCAGTTCCTGTTCCAGGGAATAAACCGGAAAGTATAAAAAATCAATCCGGTTTTGCCAAGATAGTTCCAGCAGTGGCGGAAGAGAAGAAGCCAGCCACAGTGGCAAATAAAGATGGGATTCCTCTGGCACCAATTGGCAACGACACTGAAAAGTTTATAAAAAAGGACAACAAAGATAAAAATTCCAATTCGGCGGTCATACTTACACCACTTTTAAGTGATAGCAACCAGCCAAACAAACCGAAAGCAGAAGGAAAAGCAGTTGCTGTAGAAGCTGATGCGGGTCCAAAAATAGCTGAAACAGCACCAAAAGAACAGGTGCCCATTCCGGATCAGCCACCGCAGGAAGCAGTTGTGCCGGATAAGAACGAGGGTAGTTTGGACCTACAGCAGGGTGAAATAGATGATGCCGGTGGTGACATAGCCCCCTTCGAAGACGAACCGAAGCAAACGGGTAACAAGGATGCTAAAAGTGCCACCCAACCGGGTTATGAAAATTCGGACGAATCCGAGGGCATTGCTTCGGCAGAGGACATCAACGAAAATGGAGACGACCTTGAGTCGAACGGTTTTCAATCGGTTGGAAAACAGCCAGTGGCACCCGAAAAGGTAAAACAGGACGAATTTTCGGAAAGTTCCAAGGCAAGCGACATCGTGTCTGTGGTCGATCCGTTTTACGATCAGAAGGATTCGAACTTTTTCTCCTACTTCCTGTTCGCCATGTTCAGTTGCGCGATGCTGTACGTTGCATATCATAACAAATCGAAGTTGCTGGCATTGGTCGTGGAGGGACGCCGGACGAGCAGTGGACGAGGTGGGTTCAGTAAAGGCCGCAAGCATACGGCTGCCTATCGGAAGCTGGACTCAAACCTGGAGGAAGCCATCACATCGGGCAGCGGTACGGGTGGACATTCTTCATCACAGATTATCTACTGAGCATTATACACCGTGTGAGTTGCGTATCGTCGTTAGCTTCATACGTTTGTGTTTCGACAAGCCACACACTCTCCCCCTTCTGAGAGAAAGAGGGCATTTGTAAATATCCTTCCATTCGTCGTTCCTTACTTTTGAGTAGACGCCACACTGACTTATTTCTGACGCCTTAATAGTTCGCCCGCCTGCACGTTGGCTACGCCTGTAGCGTAGGCGATTTTCAACTGATGAAAATCGCCTTGTATTTTCGCCTTTCGTCATCACAGTTGATTTCGATTAGTTCTCTATGTTAGATAATTCTACCAAGTGTAGAATTAACTGAAAGCAAATTACGTACGATTTTTTACTTCGATAGAAATAAAGAAAAGAAAACACTGTAAAATCCGAAATAAAAAACGAAAAAACATAGTAATTTAAAATTTATCTAAACCAAATTGTTTTTTTTTTTCATTCCGAAAGAATTAGCAATCACATGCGTCATTGTAGACACGTTGCTAAATTGCACTCGTTTGTGGTGAAGCTTTACACCACTAAATCCGACACATTCAGATACACACCTGATAAGGTGCCATTCTGTCGTAGGGTACGCTCTGGAAAGCATTTTTATCTGCTTCGACTGCCATCTTGGTAAGTTAAAGTGATAGTCGATTCAATAAACAATGACACATACTTGTTAAGCTATTCCAAACTGACGATCGATTATTTTCAACCGATTATCGTCCATATACTAAATTAACTAAAACAAAAATTGTGCCTTGCTAAACCATACTAGATAGTTTTCTATTTTATATTTATATAAAATTTTTGAAACCTATGGCTTATAGAAAAAAAAAATTCTGTTAAATGTTTATTGGTCACTTTCTGTTTGGTATAATGAATCTCTAGGATGTGATCGACGGCTTTTGGTATATTACAACAAGATACGACACCATGGGACCATTATCGGTTGGGATAAAGATTTGTGATAGTAATCATGTTAAAGATTTGTCGCCGGAGTAGGAAGATTGGCACGATTAATAATAATGACAAAGCATGTTCTTTCAATCATCGTTGTATGCGAATCGAAAACAGTAATTATGGGATTATTTAATTCTATATTTTATGCGTATGCGCATACTTTCGGTTTCGTATTTCTCCATAAAGACGTTTCAAACAAATTATCTCATGAACTTCGAACATGATTTAAATAGAAAATTAGTACTATTGACCCCATTAGATAAAAAGAATAGGGATTTGTGTTGCTTCTCTATCCCTAAATCAACTCCTAGCTTAAATAGCATTAACTTCGTATCCCTCATTTACTATCTTCGCATGACACTAGTTTTTTCTGCTTACCTTCTTGCTACCTAACAGTGTCTTACCTAACAAAACTTTCAATCTCCCGGATCCCCCATCGCTTTCCTATTGTCTCTCATTCTCTCTCCTCTGTTGTTGTAGTAGAGAAAAAATAAAAACAAACACAAAATGCGCCTTTCCGAATTTGGCATAATAATAGAACCGCGCTCTCGTTGTCTGATGCTTATTTAATGTTCCATTTATTATTTTTACTAATGAAGCCTCGTCCAAGGATCGTGATTAATCGTCGTGGGCTCATCCCGTAGGAATCCGTGTCAAGAAAGTGTAGCCTTTTTGGCCATGTTAAACAAACACAACAAACGAATGTGGTGTATTAGTCCTGGCATTTTGCAGTCTTCTGTTATCTTTTTTTATGCGTTTTCACTGTCATTTTACGCACGACGGGGCAGTAGTAGGTAATAGTAATAAGAACAAGGTTCTAACAAAGTCGCTACTTGTTTAAAGAAAACGAAGCGAAGGCTAACCTTAAAGCCAAAATGCATACTACAAAATGGCCCCTGGCAATTAAAATGCAAAATGAATTCCCCATTCCTGTCGCTTGCCGTCTCTAACAATACGATTGTCTTTCCAACAATCATTCAAATTGTGCCATCTTGTACGGGATGATACTCGGTTCATGGTAGTGTGTTCGAGGAAGGTCCTGTGGGCGTCGTCGAGGAAGCGGAAGAAGTGGAAGAGGACGATGGTGACAGCGGAGAAGTCAATGGGGCGGATGCTGTCTTTGTACGTGCACCCGTATTATCAACATGCCCACATTCAACCGTAGCCTCAGTCGGTGCTGTCGATTCCGATGTGTTTGGAAGCGAGAAGAACAAATTGCGCAGAATGTGGGTGCGCGATTTTGGAGGCCCAATTGGTGGTTGCTCCTGGGAAGAATGGTCACTTATAGAGCTTGTGGATAGTGGGGACGATTCTAACGATTGCATTGGTTTCAATTCGTTCCTTTGATTCTGGACAGCCTCTGTATAACCGGTAGCGCAGACCCCTGCATTGAATGTCGCAAGAGTTGGTTTTTCTACCAAAATTGCCCTATTAATTGCCTCGTTTGATGAACAACTGCTGCTGCTTGACGCAATGGGTACTGCGGAAGATTTTGCTGCAAGGCTGGCATGTCGTACCGTAAACTCGGGAGATGGATCCAGAGAACAAGGCTGTGCTTTCTGCTGTACAAAAGATGTTGCTCCGGTTAAAAGTGTTGTCTGGGATTGTGCTGTTTTGCGCAAAGGTCCTGCACCAGCTGACGAGGAGCTTGACGTGACGACATGCTGACCCGTTGGTGTCTCCTCTTGCTCCAGTTCCTGCTCCAAGCTCACATTCTCCGGGATGTTGTACGAACCGGTTGTACTATCTACCGATAGATTGCGATGCTGACTGGAGCTGAGCTTGGGAATCAGCTTGCCGAAATTGATGCGCTTGTGCGCTGAAGACACACTGGTAGAATCAAAGTCATCCCGGAATGACCGCTCAGAGCTGCGGAAGGACCGTCCGCTGCCCAAACTTGCTTTATCAGCAGCTGTGTCCTGCAATATATCACAAATGTTTCGTAATTAAATTTCGCTAACCGATAGTTAGTGTACATTATGTTTTATATATCCACTTTATTTACCTGATCCGGCGGGATACTATACAAGAAATCACAGGAATCTTTCTTACTGTCAATAACGAATGACACGGTGTTGTCGAAGCGTACCCTTTCGGATGCGCCATCTTCGCTGAACGCACTGGACTCTGCCTGCTGTTTATAACTCAGGATTGATCCGGCCAATGCCTTGGTGGAGGCTGTATCATTCAGCGTGTTACCTGATTTTTCACTAACACATGTTACCGCAGAGGCCGTCTCCGAAGTGCTTACATCAGCCTGAACTTCCAACCGGTGTCTAATGAAGAATACGAAACACAGTAAGGGTTAAATTAAATATTAACTTTCTTTTTCTCTAGATGAACTGTTCTTACCCTGTAATGCTGCCGGCAAGAGCCGTGGTGGACGGGTTCGTTGCACCATACGCCGAATGTTGGCTTGAAACGCCAAGATGGCTTCCGCTGGCCACACTTAGGCTAACCTCTCCAATGCTAGTGGCTCCGATGCGTGAAACAGCATCAACACTGGCAGCGTCTTGTTTATTAGCATCGAAAGAAAAAAAAATATATATATATACATAATAATCAATCAATTACAAACATGAGACTTCGTTAAAGTATAATTATATCCCATTCTTACCATGGTTTCGGGAACCGTTGTCCTCTTCTTCATCAAATTCGAATTTTGTTCCCTCGCCACACCCTGCCCGACAAAGTGAGACAGGTACGACGCCATACACATAAAACAACAATATTGGCACACCAATGGCAACTGCTAATCCGGCAAGGACAGGCGAAACAATTACCTAAAAGAAAAAAAACATAATATTAATATTACGGTATAGCTTATAATGAAAATGTGATAAGAATAGCAGTACAAAATCAATTATTTCCAGAAAAACGAGTTTCACCTAGTTCTTGAGCTAGGCTCACAGAACCTCTGTATATTGAAAAACAAAGACTGATATAAACGAAGAAAAGCTATAACAATATTACATCTATTTAAACTGTGCTGTAACAACAGACAGATTTTTTCCAAAACATAGAATTGAATTTCTTAATGGAAGTAAATATTATAATTTCTAAACCCTATGAATGCACCTGTATTAACATTTTCCACATCACACCCACATATGGGATACAAATTATGTGTACCAGAGAAGAAAGTGGGAACAGCTTAAGCAAGCACCCGTTTTCAGTAAGCTTTTCCATTTTCCGTAATGTAGGTCATACTCGATTCGCTTCTGACGTCACTACGCTTATGTGAGAGGATTATGTTTTTCAAAGAAACTACCACATAGGGGAAAGGGATCGGTTTATATTTAGGAAGGAACAGTTCAGCAAGTCTAGTCTGGGACATTGCAAGCTTCTAGGAAAGGTTATGGTTACCATCTCTGTGCATATTTGTGCAGCTAAAAGGTGAAAGGCTTTTCGTTTCAAATGCAACCGGAAAGAGTAAGGTGCAAGCAGTTGACAGGAAAAAGGTAGTTAACCGCAACAAATAGCCGCAGGCTAAGATACATAGCTAACAAGCTATAATGGTTAGGTATGTTCTTGTTGACCAGCTAATCGTTACTAGCGTACTACATATCGACGATCATAGGCCCCTTTTTTATTGCCTTTAGCCAACTGCTATTTGATAGAGAAGGAAACTATCTTTTCACGCAGCAAAATGTCATAGGGAGCGAATCGCTAAAATATTCAACAGATGCTGCTTGAAAATCGTTTACTGGGTTAGAAAGTGAACACACATCAGTGATAAGCAAAGGACTTACGCGATAGACCATGGAAAACACATATCATCCTAGATAAAAAGCCACTTACTCTAAGCAGAAACCTAGCATGAGTTCGATCATCTTCTTATTTGCTATTTCGAAATATTAGGATGATCAATAACTAAACATTTATTTATTTTATGAACATTTTGCAATTAACTCCACTTTCATTATTTAACTATTATTAGTTAAATGATCTAGTTTTGTAATATTGAAATAGATCTGGCAAAAAATATAGGTATGAAACAAATCATTCACAGTATATTGCGTTGATTCATTCAATATTCATCGTCGAGTAAATGAGTTTCTTTTCAGCTTCAAATGATACGAAAAGTATGGCAGTTTGAATCACCAGCGGTACAGACCAACCAGACCGAACAGGAAATGGATTCCGTGCTGCCTTAAGCGAGTATCATCGATGCCAACACTCCATCCATGTAGCTTTTTAACTACACTTATCGGTGTTATTGAGTTGAACAACATTGTCGTTAACATATTCTTCAAATGTAATATCTACCGCCTTTTACATTTTCGTTTCACGGAAGACATCAATCATGCAATAATTAAGTTAAAAAATTAACCCCAACAAATCGAATTGCTTGCCAAATCACATGTGCAGGTGATTGCACATAGAACTTTTCAGCCAAACAAATTGGTATTAACATGCTGATAGTACTCAAGCAGTGTTCATACAGCAGATGGATTAAAAGGTTATCAGAACAGAAACATATTGAAGGTGCACATGTGATGGTTAACGCGACAGTTAGCAAATCCGTCCGTAAATTAAAGGAACAGAACTGGCAATATGGAACATTCTGTGACCAACCTAGATATTCGCCGATCGATTTCACTACAATCTCTCCGCCCTAAAACAACCTTACTGGTGAAGGCAAACACCGTAATGGGGATGAAATTGGTTGGAAAAATTTGATTTCAATTACGTATGATTGATTCTATACGCTCTACAGCGTTGGGCGTTTTGAATATATTATTTTTACATTGTAACAGCGAAGGAATGGAATCGTAAATAAATAACTTCGTAGTTGGCTACGAATATTAGAATATGAGTTATACTGTAGACAAAAATAACAGACAATATTTTATACAATAAGCTGTAACTTAAATTGAAAATAAGTGTAACATAAGAGTGCTGTACTAACGATGATTCATTAATACGTTTACACAAAAATTCGGGGTCAACGAAACCTCGTACCGG